>NC_092721.1:18822505-19143339 GCF_047496885.1 Scyliorhinus torazame | reverse complement strand
AGGCGTGGCATCAGGCCGTAGCAGGATCTTGTACCGATATGGCAGAGTGCCCATCCCGTCAAACATGTCCGGATACCAAGCGAGGATGTCGTCAATGCCGGCTTGAAGAACCACGTTGGGGGAGGTCATTGTGTAGACCCGCTGCACAAAGTTTAGCTGCTTGCATGCATGTGCGCCGAGCAGGGAGGCCCTGTCTGGCTTGACTATCTCAAACCGTAGCCTTGCGTGATTGCTCTTGTTGGAGACGAGCAGATGGCAGGATCCCAGTGCTGTGATGGCATTGCCGTTATAGTCCAGGAGCTGGCAGGCTGCTGGAAGGAGCTTGGGTGACTTCTTGATGCGGTTGAAATCTGCTTGTGAAAGGAGATTGGTAGAAGCACTTGTGTCCAGCTTGAACTGGATAGAGCATTGATTTACTTGCATCACCACATGCCATTCGTCCGCAGAATCCACAGTGAGGATGGGCAGGCTCCATGATGATGTTGGTGAGGCATGTTCATGTGTGGTGATGATGCCGACATGGTAGGGGGACTCCAGGCAATCGTCCTCTGGACCCGTAATGCTGCCAGGATCAGAATCCTGTAAACCTTGCTGTACACTCCGAACGCGCCTGCGTTGGAATTGGGAGCGCTGGCCCCTGACTGGTGGTGCAGACCTGCACACGGCTGCATAGTGTCCAGGCTTCCCGCAATTTAAACATCACCTGCCTCTTGCAGGGCAGTGTTTCTTTAAGTGGGAGGTGCCACAGTTCAGGCACGTCATGATGTCGTTACGCTCTGTGCGTCGTCGCACATGCGCAGTGTGGTCGGCGGACGTTCTCACCTGCGCAGTGTGGTGATCGGCCGCTTCGTTATCCCATTCGCATGGCGCATGCCTGGGGCTCCGGGAAGAGCGCGCAAAATGGCCGCTTTCATCAAGGCTGAGGCGCTGCATCTGGGCAATGGCCTGCACACTCTCTGCCTCGTGGGAGGCAGGTTTTTCAGTTTCAGCCGATTTATATTGGGAATACCGGTTTTTGGCGTGCTCATGCACTGTCCACGTTTCAATCGTGACTGGCAGGGTCATATTCTTGATTTTTAAAAGCTGCTCTCTCAGAGGATCAGAGTGAATGCCAAAAACAATTTGGTCCCTGATCATGGAGTCAGCAATATTACCAAAGTTGCAGGACAGCGCTAGTAGAGGGAGATTAGTGAGGAAGGAGTTGAAAGATTTGTCTTTACCTTGTAGGCGTTGTCCAAATATATAGCGCTCGAAGATTTCATTGATGTCCACTTCACAGTGACTATCAAACTTGTCCAGGATGGTCTGAAACTTTGTCTTGTCCTGGCCTTCGGTGAAGTTAAACGAGTTAAAGAGTTGGATGGCTTGATCCCCCGCAGTTGAGAGGAGAATCGTGATCTTTCTTGTATCAGACGCACCCTCGAGGTCTGAGGCTTCGATGTACAGCAGAAACCTTTGCTTGAAAGTCCGCCACTTGGCACTGAGATTGCCGGAGGTCCGCAGCAGTTGAGGAGGCTGGATCTTCTCCATGGTGCCGGGATGCCTTTGCTGGTCGTCATGGAACAGATTGAGGTAAACCACCTAAGGATAGCAGTCTACTGGTGCCATGTCGTGTTAAGCACGCTGAGATAACACGGGCTGCAACTGGATGCAGCTATAACTGAAATAGACTCCAGACCTTGAAGTTAGTTCAATTTGATTTATTGAACCTGTCACACAGTTAGCACGGTTCTCTGTGAGTTCGACTCTCTGCTAACCTAAGTGTGATTACTCTGTCTGACTGAACCAGACTAGCTCTTAGCCACGTGCTGTATGCGTTACGTGATATATACACCGGACTCACTCTGTAGATGTCCCTAGTGGAAGGAGGTGGAGTGTGAGTGCTTTGTGCCTTTTATAGTGGGAAACCACCCCCAAGTGTTCTGCCTGCTGATTGGTTATGTCTTGTTCTCTGTGTTCATTAGCTGCCTGTCTGTATCTCATAATGTGCATGTCTGCATAACATGACACATTGAATCCTCTCCAGTATCACCATTGTGCAGGCAAGTGTATAAGTGAAGTCTAAAGAACCTGATGCGACCATCAATTCACACAAGACGGAGAGTTGAAGTGAACAGTGGATTTAATCAGCTAGAACTGTGCCTGTCTGCGACTGCTCTGTACTGAGTGCCACCTACAGGCTGCAGATCTATATACCTCCCCCGAGGGGGCGGAGCCCACAAGGGCACCAACATGATACAATGTAATGTAATGTAATCCAATGGTGGGCCACAGGCGGAGCCCATAAGGGCATCAACATAATACAATGTAATGTAATGTAATACAATGGTGAATGGTAGCAGTAATACATTCACCACATTCACCCCCTGTTAAAAATTGAAGTCCAGCAAGGGTGAAGTGGGCTCACAGGTTGAGTCTGTCCAGCGCCTTGATTGTTCGCTGCGATTGCTTGAGCTCTGGTTTCGCTGCGGGCACGGGTGTTGAACTCGTCGCTGCGGGCACGGGTGTTGAACTCATCGCTGCGGGCACGGGTGTTGAACTCGTCGCTGCAGGCACCGGTGTTAAACTCGTCGCTGCAGGCACGGGTGTTGAACTCGTCGCTGCGGGCACAGGTGTTGACTCTGGGAGTGTGTCTTCTGGAGTTTCATCCCTGTAGATTGGCGATGGGTGGAGGGGGGTGTAGGCCATGTAGGGACGGGGGCGGTATTCGGTGTAGGGTGGGAGAGTAGATGATGGTCGCTGGGGAACCGGCGGGTGCCCGGTCCCGGAGGGAGACTGTATCTTGTTGGCCATCGTGGTGTACCACGTAGGCATACTGGGGGTTGGCATGAAGGAGCTGGACCCTCTTGACCAGGGGGTCGGACTTATGGCTCCTCACGTGCTTTCGGAGGAGGACAGGCCCCGGTGTCATCAGCCAGGCTGGAAGCGAGACCCCGGAGGTGGATTTCCTAGGGAAAAGAAATAGGCAGTCATGAGGGGTCTCGTTCGTGGCTGTGCAAATGAGTCACCTAATGGAGTGGAGCACGTCGGGGAGGACCGCCTGCCAGCGGAAAACTGGGAGACTCCTAGACCGTAGGGCCAGGATGGCCTTCCATACCATTGCGTTCTCCCTCTCCACCTGTCCATTTCCCCGGGGGTTGTAACTGGTAGTCCTGCTAGAGGCGATGCCCTTACCGAGCAGGTACTGACGCAGTTCGTCGCTCATAAACGAGGAGCCCCGATCACTGTGGACGTAAGTGGGGAAACCGAACAGGTTGAAGATGCTATGCAGGGCCTTAATCACAGTGGCCGCGGTCATGTCGGGGCATGGGATGGCAAAGGGGAAACGGGAGTACTCGTCAACAACGTTAAGAAAATACGCGTTGCGGTCAGTGGAGGGGAGGGGCCCTTTGAAATCGATGCTGAGGTGCTCAAAGGGCCAGGGTGCCTTTACCAGGTAGGCCTTATCTGGTCGATAGAAGTGCGGCTTACACTCCGTGCAGATTTGGCAGTCCCCATTCATGGGCCTGGCCTCCTCGGTGGAGTAGGGCAGATTGCGGGCCTTGATGAAGTGGAGAAGCCGGGTGACACCCGGGTGACAGAGGTCATTGTGGATGCCCGGAGTGGGTCATCTTGTGCGCTGGCGCATGTGCCGCGGGACAGGGCATCTGGGGGCTCGATGAGCTTCCCTGGACGATATACAATATCGTAGTTATAGGTGGAGAGTTCGATCCTCTACCTCAAGATTTTATCATTCTTGATCTTGCCCCGCTGTGTATTGTTGAACATGAAGGCTACCGACCGTTGGTCGGTGACGAGGGTGAACCTCCTACCAGCCAGGTAGTGCCTCCAATGACGCACAGCTTCCACAATGGCTTGAGCTTCTTTTTCGACTGAGGACTGTCGAATTCCGGAGGCATTGAGGGTACAGGAAAAAAAGGCTACGGGCCTGTCTGCCTGGTTAAGGGTAGCGGCGAGGGCAACCTCTGACGCGTCGCTCTCCAGCTGGAAGGGGGTGGACTCATCCACCGCGTGCATTGCGGCTTTGGTAATATCTGCCTTGATGCGGCTGAAGGCTTGGCGGGTCTCAGTCGTCAGGGGGAAGATGGTGACTTTGATAAGTGGGCGGGCTTTGTCTGCAGAGTTGGGGACCCACTGGGCATAATACGAAAAGAACCCGAGGCATCCTTTCAGTGCCTTGGGGCAGTGGGGGAGGCGGAGTTTCAGGAGGGAGCGCATGCGGTCGGAGTCAGGCGCTGGGACTCCGATTTCCACGACATAGCCAAGGATGGCCAGTCGGGTTGTGCGGAAAATGCATTTCTCCTTGTTATAGGTGAGATTGAGGACTTGGGCGGTTTGGAGAAACTTCTGAAGGTTGGCGTCGTGGTCCTGCTGATCATGGCCGCAGACGGTGACGTTGTCCAAGTACGAAAATGTGGCCCGCAGCCCGTACTGGTCCACCATTCGGTCCATCGTTCTTTGGAAGACCGAGACCCCCATTGGTGACGCCGAAGGGGACCCAGAGGAAGTGGAAGAGGCGGCCGTCTGCCTCAAAGGCCGTGTAGTGGCGATCTTCCGGGCGGATTGGAAGCTGGTGGTATGCGGACTTCAGATCTACCGTGGAGAACACTCGGTAGTGTGCAATCTGATTCACCATGTCCGCTATCCGGGGAAGGGGGTACGCATCGAGTTGCGTGTACCGGTTTATGGTTTGGCTGTAGTCTACAACCATCCGGTTCTTTTCCCCGGTCCTGATGACCACCACCTGAGCTCTCCAGGGGTTATTACTGGCCTCGATGATCCCCTCCCTCAAGAGCCGCTGGACTTCTGACTTGATAAAAGTCCTGTCCTGGGCACTATACCGCCTGCTCCTGGTGGCGACGGGTTTACAGTCAGCGGTGAGGTTCGCGTAGAGCGGGGGAGGAGCGACTTTAAGAGTCGCGAGGCTACATACGGTGAGAGGGGGTAGGGGCCCGCCGACCTTCAGGGTCAGGCTCCTGAGGTTGCACTGGAAGTCCAGTCCCAACAGGAGAGGAGCGCAGAGGTTGGGGAGGACATATAGTTTGAAATTGGCATACTCGGCACCCTGTATCGCGAGGTTCGCGACACAGTCCCCTCGGATCTGCACCGAATGTGATCCGGAAGCAAGGGAGATTGTTTGGAATGCGGGGGAAATTTGGAGAGAACAGCACCTTACCGTGTCTGGTTGTACAAAACTCTCCGTGCTCCCAGAGTCAAACAGGCAGGGCATTTTGTGCCCATTGACCCGGAAGGTCATCATTGAGTTCCTGAGGTGCTTGGGCCGTGACTGGTCGATGATGACAGCGCCGAGCTGCAGGTAGCCAGCGTGGTCGGAGGTGTTGGGGTGGTCCCAAGATGGCGGCCCCCATGAGTCGCACGTGTTGGGTAGGGTTAACGATGGCTGCCCCCACAGATTGCATGAGGCTGATGGCACGTCTGAAGGGGGCGGTACCGGCAGGCACGCAGCCACGCTACGGGGTCTGTGGGCCTGTGAGTCTGAAAGTCGGGCCTGTGATTTAGAAGATTTGGATCTGGCCAAACTATGGCCAGGCAGACTTTGGCAAAGTGTCCTTTCTTGCCGCAGTCACTACAGGTCGCGATCCGAGCCGGGCAACGCTGCCTGATGTGCTGGTTCTGGCCGCAGAAATAGCAGGGCAACCCCCCGGGTTGGGCGGGCAGCCGTGCAGCACAAGCCTGGGGCACCCTCGGGTCGGGTGTCCACGAGGGGATCGCGTGGTCGGAGGGGAAAGCATTGAGGCTCTGAAACGCAACTTCTATGGAGGTGGATAGTTTTACCATCTCTTCTAGGTTGAGGGCACCCTTTTCAAGCAAGCGCTGTCTGACATAGTTGGACTGGACTCCAGCCACATAGGTGTCCCGGATGGCGAGTTCCATATGCTGCGAGGCCGTGATGCCCTTATAATTGCAGTTTCGAGCGAGTACCTTCAGGTCGCGTAGGTATTCCTCCAGCGATTCCCTGGGGCGATGAGGAGATGCCCGTTCACTGGCCTCACGTACTGCCTTTTCAGGAGCACGACCGCGTCTGCGTACGTGGTCGTTTCCTCGATCTGCACGGAGATTCTGTGGCTCACCCGGGCGTGGAGGAGACTCAGTTTCCGTTCCTCGGTGATGGTGGGCGAGGAGGAGGCGGCGAGGAGGAGGCGGCGAGGTAGGCCTCAAAACAGCAGAGCCAGTGCGAAAAGATTCCTTCGGCTTTTCTGCTGCCTGAGGGTCGAGTTCCAGTCGATTAGGTTTGAGGGCTGCTTCCACAGCGATATTGTAGCTGATTAAATTGATGCGAACATCAATTCACACGAGACGGAGAGTTGAAGTGAACAGTGGTTTTAATCAGCTAGAACTGTGCCTGCCTGCGACTGCTCTGTACTGAGTACAGCCTGCAGGCTGCAGATCTATATACCTCTCGCGAGGGGGCAGAGCCATAGGCGGAGCCCACAAGGGCACCAACATAATACAATAATGTAATGTAATACAGTGGTGAATGGTAGCAGTAATACATTCACCACAGAACCTATCCCAAATAAGTGAAGATTAGGAAACCCCGCTTGTCTTTGTTAGCAGGTGTATTCAAAAGGGTAAAGGTCACTTATGGAGATCCTGCCCCATTTGTTGAACTACCTAGTGTAACACTTTGTAATCTCTGAAACCTGGCCCATGTTTTCGCAATTAAATTTACGTCACCGGTTTGTGTTCTTTTGTTTCAGATGGAAGGATGTATCTGAAGTCATCTGTCATGTACTGAGATAACGGCACTCGCACGCCACATGACACAAAAAGACAATTAGGAATACGAAAGAAACAATGTAAAAAAAAAAGACAAAATACTGTCCTCTACGAACAAGCGGGTTAACTGCGCTTTCGAGACAGCTTCACCCAGTCTGCATAACTATGTTACTGTGTCACCCACAAAATGTTTGATATACTACGACGGGAGTCCTCTTACAGCAACTGACTTCGACGGAAGAACTCTCTGAAGCCGGTGCGGCTGCTGTACTAGAAACGACCAAACTCAAGTAGTGACCAAGTTCTGGAGGTCACTGCTGGCAGGCACACATGAGTAAATGGCTCAAACGGGAGCTTTGTGTTTTTTTTCTTTTGGACTAAAGTATGACCAGTGCTGACAAGTACAATGTTAAGCACGTCACGCAAAAAAAAAAAATGCTCACCGGTAGTCAAAAAGAAGCGAACAAACTTTTATTTTTAACGTCTACTGTTCCCCCACCCTCTCTCTTTTTATTCTTATCATTGCTACATTTCGACCCTGCAAGAAAGCTTCCGGACTCTTCTTTCCTGTATTCAATGGAATTTAACTAATAGAACTGAGAGTCTATTCGAAAATCAGACACTACATCAATGTTGTGCAGATGCGTGTTTCGACTGGGGAAAAGAGAGGAATCAACATTGGGTATTCAGGCAAGGCTTATAGAAGAGCGACCCCAGCATTGAGATTTCTCTGCTTCGGTTAAAAAGGAAAATACACTATAAACAAAAGTGAATGTAAGTTGTTTTAAAAATCATAATTTGTGCACTCCACCCTGACATATATTTGTGAATACGGTTTGCTTCTTTCGATCAAACTACTGGTCATGTGTATATATGTCACAGGGAGTATTGTGTCTGCAGTAGATTGCTAGAGAATAAATCTACACAGTACTTTTGAAATTTAGATGCTGATACATTTTGTCACTCTATTTGTTCCGGAAACTGCAATTTTCTTTTGTGATGAAGCTCATTAACAAAGCATGCAGGCATGTAAATATTTGTTCTCAAGTCACAGTATTACTGATCGGAATCCTTGGCGTCTGCTGTGCGCCTCTGCAAAAATCAGCATGGTGGGTCGAAAGTTCCTCCCTGCCTGCCACTCATGTGAGGAGAACTTGTCTCTAACTCTCTGATACAGAACTGATGATATTAATTAAGATTTGTGGCGGTTGCGGTGAGTTGGATCGGAATGTCACAGAAATGTTTTTCGTTTTTTTTTAATTATTATTTTTTACGTCACTTTGAGGCGTTACTCTTCAAAACAAAATAGGAACTTTGCAACACTTGATGTAACAGTTGAAAAAAAAAACCTAGCTGAGTGGTGAGTTAAAAGTCTGTATTCTCCCTGTGTAAGAGGGAAGGATGGTTATGTGTAATTATCACTGTCTTTGATAAACTGTATGTTCACCTTTGTGTAAATACTTGGAAGTAAACTCCATCACAGTGCTAATTTGCTAGTGTAGCTTTTTCTCTTCATTTTGCCTTTGTTCACTGCCATGGTAACCCTTTAAAGACTGTCCTTGCAAAGAAAAAGAAATCGGTCACCGTTGGCCAAAGTTCAAAGAGAACAAGTCAAACAGTACCTTATTGTACCGTGTCATTTTTCTTGGTCATTGGTGCACTTTGAACCATTAGACCAGATGAGCTGATGGGTGTCACGGAGCCCTCAGAATTCACAGCTTGATAAAAAACTTACCCTTGCCAAGGGATCTATCTGATTGGCCAAATCTGGTTGTATCCATCACTCAATGTTTTAAAAAACAAGCGCCTAAGAATAAGAAGAGATGTACTGGACTTGAAATCACAACTCAGAAACATAGCGGTACTTGAAAGAGAAGGAAAAAATGGCCAAGATTTGTTGCAGACCTGTGTGGATCCAACAGTTTGGTTTCCACATGAAAACAAGACATCTAGATTTTTGAGATGGTGGTTCTGTATTAGCCAGATGCCGGAATCCGGAATCTGGAAGCAAGACATCTTTTGAATATACAAAGGAGCTGGCATGAGGCTTCATGTGGTGATGATGACATGACCGATATCTGGAAGGAAAAAAATGCAGTGCAAACATTGCACCCATGTCATAACCGAAGGCATTATCAGGCAGTTGAAGGGGTGCCAATTTCCCCTTGCTCTCCCAATACTCTACTCTGCAGGCACAGCACCTCAAGAGTTGCGAAAGGGAGAGTGATAAAGGGAGTTCCTTGTTTTTCTAGCAGCGATGGTCTTGAAAGGGTTAACAGCTGACTTGACGTGCATTCTGGTAAGGAGAGCAAACTTAATTGTCCATGCGATCTTTATTTTTAAGACGAGAGAAAAAAATATATAAAAACTCTTACCGAGCATTTGTTGTTCCTCAGCTCCTTGCATAGAGTCTTTACTTTAGTGTAGATCATCCTGGGACAATTACCAAACAGCAACGTGCCCCATTCCTTCATAGATTTAGTGTAATTTTGATGACTCGCATCTCAACAGTTAACATGCAACTGTCAAGACATTAGACAAACCATATTCTGCCAATCTAAATCAGACATTCCCACATTCCAGTTGGCACATGACACGAGTGGCCAGCACTTCGATGGTTAATGGCCGATCACCTTTTGTTGAGCTGTTTAAGACGCCAAATACTTTTGTATTGGTTTTGAAAACAGAAGTTAAAAAGGTAAAATGATACTTACAGGGGCCCAATTGCTGGAGGGGGGGGGGGGTTTCAAAAGAAAGAATATTTTAGAATATTATTGCAAGTTTTCAAGGAAAAAAAGTCATAGGAAGGTTGTGCTGTAGGTTTTTTTTTTAAATTACCCCAGTTCTATTGTTTATTAAACTCTGTTCATTGACTCTCAATACAATACATCTCCCGTTATTGTTTATTTGCGTTTTACCTTGAGCATTTTAATGTTTAGCTATCCTGTATTATAACCACATTTGTGCTCTATGCAAGCCCTTGGAACAGAACACTCATCTTCAACTAAGACATATGAAAATTGTCTATTTTTATCTATATATTTAAAGTTTTCTAAAAAAAAAAGGTTATTACGAATTTTGTTGTACAAAATCTGTACAAAAAAAATCTGTTTTTACATCATAATGCAAGAAATCGAGATTTTTCTATGGTAGCTTAGTTATTTGAGCCTAGTTTAAATGTGAGAACCACGTTTACTGTATTGTATTTAATTTTCTTTCTTTTCAACAATCTGCTAATAAAATTGTCTGAAATCTCTTTATGACGTCCACAAACTTATTGTTTTCTTCCACCGAGCCCTCGGACAGCTTTTCCAGTACATTTTAATGATTTGCCCTGGCTGATCTTTTCCAGTAAGTCAGATGTTACTCAAACACAAATGTTGTATCCTGGGTTATGGGGAGAGAGCAGATGAATGGGACTAATTTCATCGAGCCAGTACAAATATCACAAGCTGAACAACCTCCTCCTGTGCTCTATGATTCTATGATGTTAAAGAGCGGCAGGTTCGCCACCAAGCTTCGCTTTAAGAGTAGAGTTGTTAAACTGCGGCCACTTGAGTTATACTGCTGGCTGTGCCCTTTTCTCTTACGCATGCACGGAGCTCTCTCTGGTGACCAGGTGCCTGTGAAGCCTTTAATGTTGGAGAAAAAACTGGTTGAACACATTGCTCAATTGCTAACACTGAAATGATTTACAACGACATTGTTAAAGCAGGATTTCTTTGAGGTGCCCTTAGATTTTCTTTTTGCAACTTTGAGGCGCAATCAGTTTTTCTAATGTCTTCACAGGACGTTGAGTTGCATTTAAAATGGAAATACCACCAGGCTCAGTTAGGATTTTGGGTTGCCCAACATCCCTCTGGTTAAAGGACAGTACGTCATTCTCTGTTATTTTGGGGTTCCGCCCCTCCAGTTCAGTCACAAACCCTGCCCCCAACTCATGTTGGATTGCACAGGGGGACTATTTCGGAACATAAGAGCAGGCCATTCAGCTTCCTAAAGTCCACTGCACCATTCAACGAGATCATGGCTGATCTTCTGCCTCCGGGCCACAAACTACCCCCCACCCCCACATCCATTGATATCTTTAATATCTGAAAGTCTTTTGATCTCTGCCTTGAACTTTCTTAAAGATTGAGCCATCACAGCCCTCTGGGGTTGAGGATTCCAAATGTTCACCATCCTCTGAGAGAAGAAATTACTCCTCATCTCAGTCCCAAATGGCCTGCTACTTTCTGCTTTTAGACACCCTCCAAACCAGGAGCCAACATCCTTACTGATCTACCTTGTCAAGCAGTGTAAGAACTTTGTATGTTTCATGAAATCAATCATCTCTGGGCAGCACGATAGCACGGTGGTTAGGACTGTTGCTTCACAGCGCCAGGGTCCCAGTTTCGATTCCCGGCTTGGGTCACTGACTGTGTGGAGTCTGTACGTTCTCCCCGTGTCTGCGTGGGTTTCCTCCAGGTGCTCCGGTTTCCTCCCACAGTCCAAAGACGTGCAGGTTAGGTGGATTGACTAAGCTAAATTGTCGCTCGTGTCCAATGAAGGTTAGGTGCGGTTACGGGGATAGAATAAGGGTGTGGGCTTAGGTAGGGTGCTCTTTCTAAGGGCTGGTGCAGACTCGGGCTGAATGGCCTCCTTCTGCACTGTAAATTCTATGATTCTATGATCTTTCATTCCTCTAAACCCCAGAGGATAAAGGCTCAGTCTTCTCAGTCTCTCCTCATAGGACAATCACGGCATCCTAGGAATCAGACTGGTGAACCTTTGTTGTATTCGCTCTATGGTAAGTACATCTTTCCTTTGATAAGGAGGCTAAAACTGTGTACAAGACTCCAGGTTGGGTAATACCCCAAGGCGCTCTACAACTGCAGCAATTTATTATGTCTCACTTTCACTCACATTTAATCTTTTTAATGAACACACAGAATGAGGAATCTGTTGGTTGTAAATAGCTAAACGGTTCGGGTAATTTATTTTATGTTGGTATGCTGATATCTGTGGTGGTTTGCTTGTGTTACTTGTTGAGTAGGCTGTGTGCTTAAACGCTCAGTCGCTGAAAGGAGCATCTTGCACAACAGTCTGAAGGCAAGCTCTTCCTGCATAGCTATTGATTAATATAGAACTTGGGTATTCCTGGAAAAAGAGACATGCTGTCATAGTTATTCATCTTACGCTCATCAGGTCAGCTTGGCAAGAAATACCAACAATAAATGGAACAACAACTTGCACTGCACGCGAAGAGAGTGTTGCCAAGTGGACTCTGATTGGTAGAGGCATTACCATGAAGAACGTAGCAGGGAAAAGTTAACTTCCAAGCTTTTGTTCAAATTCAAATCAGGCGTGTTATCTCTGGTCAAGGCATTGCTAGGGGACAGCCATACCCTGGGTTAGTCCCCACGGCACTGCCGTGAAACCAGGTTTGATGTGTCTTAAAAGGGAAGAGAGTGAGGTGGGGAGGCAGAGTGGTTTAAGGAGTGAATTCCACTGGCTAGGGTTGAAGCAGCTGGAGCAGCAGTCACTAATAATGGAATGACTAAAATCTGGGATGCTCACGAGGCCAAAATTAGAGGAGCATGGATATCTCGGAGGGTTGTGGCTCAGGAGGTGGCGGTGATAAGGGAGGGTGTGGCCATGGAGAGATTTGAACACGAGGATGAGAATTTTAAAATTGAGGTGCTGCTCAACCAGGCGCCAAGGTTGGTCAGCAGGCACAGGGCTCATGGATGAACGTGACTTGCCATGAGTTAGGACAAATGAACTGGGGGTTTATGGATAGCCTGGAATTGTCAAGTCTAAATGGTAACAAAGGAACTGAGTGATATTACGAAAGTGATGTGGTCAGAAGCCCATATTGGGAACAGACAACATAATGATGCATTATATTTCCCACTTACACATTACATTTGTGTGAAGCGCTCTTTCAGTCCTCAGAATTCTTCCCTTTGTCACTGGTGGCAAAATGAGGCGCATGCTTTTTACAACATGCTTACAGCTCAGTGACAAACAGTGAGCAGGAGAATTCTCCCCATCTAGTTTTACGAAGTATTAATGAGGGTGAAATTTGTCATTGTCTCTTAGCGTGAAGAGGCTGATGATGAATCCAGAGGTGGTTTTACACAGGCCACGTGATGACAAATCAGCTGGCGTGCATGAGGTGGCTATTGAAAGTGCAGATAAATTAGGAATAAGAACGACAAAACGCAGGAGACCCTCAGTAGGCCAGGTAGCAACAGTTCAAAGAAAAATAGTCAATGACCTTTTCGTTTTTATTTCTGATTTCCAACATCTGCAGTATTTTTAAAGTTTATTCTTCCATGGGATGTGCTTATCAGTAGCTGAAGCCAACTTTCGTTATCCATCCTTTGAGCTGAATGGCTTGCCAGGCCAAAGCGATGGGGGGTCTGAAGTCTCGTGTAGGCCAGACCAGATAGAGACAGCAGGTTTGCTTTCCTGAAGCACATTAGTGAACCAAATGGAATTTTGCAAAAATTGATAGTTTGACAGTCTCCTTTACTGAAACTAAATTTTGAATTCCAGATTTTATTAATTGAACTGCATTGCAATCAGCTACTTGCGTGATTTGAACCCCTGTTGCCAGAGAATTAGCTTGAGGTCTCTGGGTTGCTATTCCAGTGAAATTATATGACGCTACCATCTCCCCTAGCATGGGTTGGTGGTTATATGACAGTGTGGGAGAGTCAGGGTAGAATTAGGAGATGTTTTAGAAAGAAAGTGGTCTTGACTGAGATGGATGTTAAGAGGAGGGAGTAGTGAACCTGAAGGAGTACGTGACCGACAAGCCATTGGCCTCAACTGTGAACACGAAGAAGTGCGATTATTCAACAGTTAATGCCACAAGTGAAGTTGGAGAATGCGGTGAAAGAAGATTGGGTTGCCTTGCTGGATTTACAGGAGAAGTGATTGTTTAGAGTGCATGTTTCTACTGTCTGAAGCTGTCCAAGTGGGTTTCCTGATGTTTTGTGTTCTATAGTTTAAGATGAGTCTACATAGATGGTTTTTGTATTAGGGCAAATGAGGTGGGTTGGAGGACGGTGTGAGTTCTTGTGGTTATGAAGACCACAAGACTAGAAGACGTAGGAGCAAACGAAGGCAATTTGGCCCATCGAGTCTTCTCAGCCATTCAATGAGATTTGACTGATCTGATGGGATAATCCTCAACTTCACTTTCCCGCCTTATCCCCATAGCCCTTGATTCCCTGACTGAATAAAACTCTGTCTATCTCAGCCTTGAACACACTTAACGACCCAGCCTCTACAGCCCTGTGTGGTAAAGAACTCCACAGATCCAACACCCTCTGAGAGAAGAAATTCCTCCTCATCTCTGTCTTAAATCTTATTCTGAGATTATGCCCTCTGGTCCTAGACCTTGCCACAATTGGAAACAACCTCTGAACACCTAACCTGCCAAGCTCCCTGAGGATCCTACATGTCTCAATAAGGTTGCCTCTCGTTCTTCTAAACTCCAATGAGTACAGGCGCAAACTACTCAACTTCTCCTCATAAGAAAACCCATACCGGGAATCAACCTAGCGAACCTTCTCCAGATTGGAAACAAATGCCAGAAGTTAGAATGAAGTTAACACAGTTATGGAGTAGATCGCCGGTGTTGGCACTGAACCAGAGGAGGGGCAATTAGGGGTTGTGGCATTTCTGAGAAAGCCAAGAGAGATTTCTTATCTTCTAAAGGGCTGAAAGTTCAAGTGGGGAGAACACGGTTCTGTCAGTGTTTGAGACTGTGAACATTCATGTAAAGTCAACGGTTTGCCCATGGTTTATGGTGGGCGGTGTTTTCGTGGTGCGGAAGGTGAAGAGATGTGATGAGGACATTAAACTCAGAAGAGGCAGGGAAAGGTCACTTTAGCTTCAGGTTTAAACCGCAAGAGGTATGTCGTCAATGTGCAAAGAGCGCGAGTGAGAAGAGAAGAAGTAAATCAGAAATGAAAGAGCTTGTCAGATGGGAGGTCATAAACAATGAGGATTTTGAAGCAGAGGCAATAAGGAATAATGCTGCTGAGTAAAGAGATAGGTCAAAATTACACCCAAAGGGTTGGATTATCTGATGGGAATTAGAATCCCAATCTTATGCCTATATGTGTGATTCGAGCCTGCCCATGTTGTCAATGTGCCCTCCAGAGTAACCTATTGCGAGGGTTCCCCCCACGCCCCAGTTGGTTGTTTCTGCCCTCGCAGTCCCTAAGAGGCTCCCGATGCAGCAGGGCCCGATCAGAGGGCTTGCAGTGATGTAAGGCTGGCAACCCACCAGGTTGAGGTGGGAACAGCCAAGGCAGGCGACCATAAAGTCACCTCCACATGGAGGCACCCTCCACTTCCAGCGTCAAAGTTAAAAGTAAAACTGCCTGAAGCTGATTACATCTTTGGGGTGGAAGGGAAACCACTTCACAGATGGAGGTGAGGTCTTTCATCGCTGGGCTCTGTTGTAGGGGCCTGGAGCCTCTGGTTCCCTCAGTACCACTGTCCTCCCAGAAGGAAAAAGACAGTTTGGACCAGTCTTCCCCGTTTTACTGTTTTCCCCTTCGGGGCCTCCACCGGAACGCTATCTCGACATCCAGTGAGGAGCTGTTCTGTTGTCGACTGGCATGGGCTTTTACTGTGGCCTTCAGTTGGACTAATTGGCTGCCGATCTCGGTGGAGCAGCAGCTGAAATGATCTGGTTCCAGTCCATCCCTGAGAGCTGTTCCAATGTAGCTCCACCCATTTTCCCAGCCCCCCGTAAAACACACACCCAAGCTACCGAGGCTGGGATTTTCCAAATTCCGCTGCTGCGATCGGGAATCCACAACAGCCGGAGAATGCATCGTCAGCTGAAAAACGGGATCGCTGAACGGCAGATGTGCCCTCAGTCTTCACTCCCACTCCACGCAGGCGGGAACGTGCAAAGTGCTGATTTCATGCATCAGCATTTAATTAACGGGCTGGAAACCTGATTCCACACCCCCCCCCCCCCCCAACACCCCCCCGCATGTTGCTCTGACCCCCACAGTGGTAAATCTACCGGGCGGGCTTTGGTATAAGTATGGCCAAGTGCAGCCCTGGCATGGTGGACATGGCCATCCCATTGCTAATGCACCCCTCTGCCACTGCCAGGCTGCATGAGGCGGGGCGGGGCGGGGAGGGGGGGGGGGGTGGGGGGTCCCCAAGTGTCCTGTGGATTGGGTGGGTGATGGCTGTGGGTAAGGACTTGACCCCAGATCCACCCCCGGGATGGGGTTCCCATGTCTGGACTGCCCCTTGCAGCCCTGGGCAATGTGATCTTCGGGTCACCCTTGGCACAGTGATCTCAGGCCTCCCTCTGCTCACCGGCAGTCTCCTGACCTGACCCTTTACACTCTGAAATGGCCTCCTCACCGTGGACTGCTCTGCCTGACACGTGAACTGCTCTGCCTGACAGCTGATGAGCAATCCACTCAGTTCTGTGAAGAATCAATGCAGGAACACTTTCACTTTCCTTACAGCTGCTCCCTCAGCCACGTGGCTTTAAAACTGCAGCTTTTTGAAGAACCAGAGTCCACCTAGAAATCCCTCAACACTTGAAAAGACTTCAAATCTCCTGAAATCCTTTGAAATGCTCAGCATCCATTCAATTAGATGGAATAATACCTTTCACTAGCCTGTGATTCATAGCTTAATGGTTAAGACACAGCTGCCAGGGGGGTTGTCCATTTGTCTTTCCCTTCATGGTTGAATGCATCTGAAGTACCCTCCATTGATCCTAGTCACAATGCTTATAAACACTCTTGTTATGATTGACAGCTCCTGACCACTTCAAAGCTGCTAAGTTGTTTCACTTCCTCTTCTGTAACTGCAGAAAATGGTTCACCTCGAGGAACGGGCCCTGGAGGTGACTGGGGTGGCCGAGAACAGAGGAGTCACGAGCTCCCACCCTCTGATGAGGCCATGTCGCACAGCCAGCGCACTGGACAGGGTGGCAGGGCTGTGCATGTGCTGCGGACAAGTGCGCGGGGCCCTCTGGCCCCAGAGCCCCCAGAGGACATCCGCCAGGGGCATCGAAAGCCGTGGATCATGGTATGAAGCTGGCTGCCTCCACCTCTGATGTGCATTCTGGGGTATACCTGGACATAGCGGTAGAGCTAGGAGGGCCAAGCACATTGAGGATCACTAAGGGCACCGGGGGAGGAGGGACGGGTGAGGGGTAGGTGGGGATGGGGGGGAGGTGTGGGCGGTACCAGGGGAGAATGGGGAATTGTGACACACAATAAACACCTTTGTGCTCAACCAGTACGATGCCTCTGTCACTTCCTTCCACAACGCGGGCCAACCTCCGAACCCTTAACCCATCTCTCCAGGCATGTCCCACTCCCCATGGCACCCACCCACCCTCTGGCCGTGGACATATCCCTGGAGCTTTGACCCATCTCCTGGGTGTTCGGATGTTGGCTGCTGCGTATATGGTATTGCACCCCCCCCCCCCCACCCCCGCAGTATTCAAACACAGTGTCCATGCATCAAGCTGTGATTAGGATGCGAGGCAATGACTCTTACATGCTACATGGCCCGCCCACCCATGGGAATGCACTTGGGTTGCGTGAAGTGCTCACTTAACCACGATTGCTAATTCCCGATTAGGAATAGCCTTCAACTGCACGGCCAGAGCCCTGAGCAGTCGGTGGGGTTTATGGGTGGTCGATGGGGCAGGGACAAGGGGTACACACGATCCAGGGGTTGGCATGATGGTGCCACGCGCGGTCCCCCCCAGTGCCTCCCCCCAGTTGGTGTCCCCCAACCCCCGCCATACACTGGGGTGGCATGCCCAGCGCCCCCGGGCTCTTTGCTTGTGAGCAAAGGTGTCTACTCACCTCCTCGGCTCCCCACAGAAGCCCTTCCATCAGGTTCATGTTTTTCCACTGTACTGGGAAAATCCAGCACAGTCCAAATTCAGGAAGAATATATTGTCCTCGGAGTGCAGTGCTGAGTCACCTGAATACTATTGAGACTAAAAGGGCTGAACAATGAGGATCGAGACACACACTTGTTCAGGTGTTTAAAATAATAGAAGTATTTTACAGGGCAAACAAAGAACAAGGAGCAATCCAGGAGTTCAGGCCTTTCAGGCATGTTTTCACACGGTGAGATGGATATCTGGAACTCTCTGGAATGATGCTGGATTAATTGAAGCTTACATGACTTGAGATTGAAAATTTGTTTCTTAGGTCAAGGTACCAAAGGTATGGATCAAAGTAGCTTTTTGTTTTTCATTCGTTGGATGTGGGCATTGCTGACTAGGTGAGTGTTTATTGCCCATCTCTAATTTCCCTTTCAGAAAGTAGTGGTGAAATGCTGTCTTGAATTGTTGCAGCCCATGTGGTGTAGGTACACCTACAGTGCAGTCAGGGAGAGAATTCCATGATGTTGGCCCAGCTACAGTGAAGAAACGGCGATAAGATTGCAAGTCAGGATGGTGTGTGGCTTAAGGGGGGAATTTCCACGTGGTGGTGTTCCCACGTATCTGCTGCCCTTGTCCTTCGAGATGGCGGCAGTTGTGGATTTCAAAGGATCTGCCTAAGGGGCCTCACTGAGTCCCTGCGGGGAAGATGGAGTAGAGTTCCCGATCAACCATCATATAATTGAATGACAGAATAACCTTGAGGGGTTGAATGGCCTACCTCTATTCCTATGTTCAGTGGTCTGTGTCGGGGCCCAGATCAGGAGCAGGGTTTAAACTTAATTTAAACTTAAGTGGCATTGTAATAGCGCCAATGGACGAGGATACCAGAGGCTCGGGTTTATGCTCTTGAATAACAGTGCAAAATCACACCGTGACAACGGATGGAATTTAAATTTTATTAAAATAATGGGGGATTCAAACCTGGTCAGTAATGGTAACCATGCAATCATTATTAATTGTTGTGAGAACCCACTTGGCTCGCTAATGCCCTTTAGGGAAGGAAATCTGCCATCCTTATCTGGTCTGGCCTACATGTAATTCCAGACCCGGAGCAATGTGGTTGACTCTTCACATCTCCCAAGGGCAATTAGGGATGGGCAAAAAAATGCCAGCCTTGAGAGCGACAGCCACATCACATGAACCAAAAAAAAGAATGGGTTGTGAATGAGATGTAGCCCGAAAAGGCACTTTCAATGAACACAGAGCTCTATCAGTGAGCTGGATTTGAACTCAGTTTGAACAAGTGAACATTCAGTCCAGGACAGATCAAGACTTTTGAATGGACCTACCCCGTATTAAGTTGATCTTTTCTATTTTTTTCTTTTCTCTACACCCTAGCTATGACTGTAACATTACATTCTGCAGTCCCTCCTTTCTTCCCTATGTACGGTATGCCTTGTCTGTATAGCATGCAAGAAACAACACTTTTCACGATATATAATACATGTGACAATAATAAATCAAATCAAATCAAAGCAAAGAACCTGGGATAATGACTCACGAGAGTTCAGCCGGGAAAAGAGTCATGGATGAGATATCAACATGAACATATTGCGGTGGGTCAGGAAGAAGGTTAGGAATCCACAAGCGACGGGACGAAGGGTGGAGGTGAGTTCAAAAAGCATGTCGCGAAGGCTGAAGGATGGAGAGGCTGAGGCGTTTGAATTTGAGGCAGGAACTTGGTGCGTGGAACCAATGGTTGCAATAGGTGAAGGGAGTTGAGGAATTGTTTGCTTGGTACTTCAAGGGATGGTCTTGCAGAGCAACGATGATGATGAAAAGGGATGCTGTGAGGCTCTTAACACTGGGTGACTATATTACAAAGCTCTACAATCCACAATTTAAGCAGTATGTCTTTTGGAATGGAAACAGGGGAATTTTATTTTGGAATGCTGCCGTTTCCAATTCCTCCTGTTCACTCTGTTGCCCTGTGGCTCTCTGAGCAATTTGCATCCTTCAGTTCCTTAGTGTTATATTGTTTGTTTAAGTACATAGTCACAGAAGATTTCCTCTGTGCATTGTCTATGGTGAAATCATAAATCCATTCTTTACAAGAAAGGTTACAATTTCACTGCAGCAAGGAAGGCTCCCTATATATTTTGCAATGCTGCCTATTGCTAATATTTTCCTCTGCATATTAGTTTAACAAATGTATAATGGCATTTGCAAACATCATTAAAATTAATGGGTGAAATATTGAGATATGTTCACGAATGTCGTATCACAGTGAAACATGACATTCAATCCGACTTGTTCGGAGCTTGTTGGAAATGATCTGAATCACCACTTAAAGTGCTCTATTTTCCTTTCATCGCAAAGATCTCAGTTCTGAAAAATGTTTGCAAAATTAATTCGCAAGCAAGATGCTGAATTAACAATGATTCATTTGTGCACACTGGACTCCGTTTTCCAAATGAAATGCTGATGCTAAGCAATGTTAACCACTGTGGATAAATTAATGCTTACCTTTTGAATTAGGACCCAGGGGTGTTAATTTAAGGGAGGATACTTTAAAAAAAATAAACAACACAACATACGATAAATCACGCGAGCAGGGAAATTATTGTTGCTAATGATCTTTAAAATCACCTTCACAAACAAACAAAACCTCATCGAAGACACAGCACAACGTACTGAGTGAAACTGGGAGTTCCACATCTTTTGTTCGCAATTTATTTTATTGCCAATCCCAGAAAGTGTTCTTCACAACTCCAGGGAACAATTGTCCAATAAATTAACCGTGAGCTTTCGCAACCGAAAGCCTTTTAGCACATGTTTTTCCAAATGAGACTAATAACCGCAGAAAGTCTATCCTTTGTGATCCAATTTACTGCAGACTTGCACGTTGCATCTTTTCTTTTTAAAAACCTAAGCATTTCCTTCCCTCTCATTATTTTTTTTTCCACTCGTCCTCAAATTAGTCAAGGCTACTGGCCATTTAGCGACACTTCACCAATTAACCGTTCTTGGTGAGCCTGCTGGATGCCAGGTAACTGCCCTACTGGGGATGGTCCTCCTTATCAATCGCGCTCCTCGCTCACTTTCCACCGGGACTCCCTCAGTAGAGAACCAAAACCATTTTCGGGCAATAGGGGATTCGAGGGACACGGAGATAGGGAGAGAAAATGGGGTTGATGTTAAAGTTCAGTCATGACCTTATAGAGCCTTTTGGAGCAGGCTCAAGAAACGGCAGTCTTCTGCTCCTAATTCTTATGTTCTAACCTGGCTTTATTTCCTCCTTGCCCACCTTATTAATGCTTATTAGTTTCAATGTTTATTTTTGATAGGTCACTTGAATATTAAATAAATGTTTTTTATCTACCCCCCTCCATTACATCCCCCCCCCCCCCAACACACTACACCTTAAAGATATATTGGCTTAAGACTGATAGGAATCTAAAGAAGGCAGAGATGTTTGAGATTGGTTCACAATGGGTTAAGTCTGAGGCAGTTTTCACAATACCATAAGATTGGAAGGATATTTAGTTACTGTAGGAGGCTTAAAATAACAGAAGTCAGCTATTTGCAATGGCAGAATAATGCACTCAGGATTTGTGTACATTCAAATGCTATTTTCTTGAGATGAATTACAGTAGGGCAAAACAGCATAAAAGCATACTCGATAGTTCTTGTTAAACAAGCGCATTTTCCATAATTGTGCTGCCAGTTAAGCAAACTGCGTGCATTTAGGTGATTTATTTATGTGCATTTCTGTATTTATGATGCTGTTATTCGTGTTTTTATTTCTGTTTTCCATTCACGAGACAAGTGAATTCACCTCTCAATTAGATGCCTGATCTCGGCTAAGACAAAAGGATTTTGGATGAGTCCCTTCCCTTTGCAAAATAATTTCAGCATTAAGAAGGATCAAGGCAAATATTAGCTGAAGCCTATTTACATTCTAATTTCCAATATATTTGTATTGAGCAACAGGAGTAAAATAGAAATAGCTGTATGAAATGGTACATTTTTTCGGCATGTTAAAAGATTTTACCTGCTTTTATATTTTACCTCACATATACCAACCCAATAAAACCTTTACAAAAGCTCCGATGATATGATAAAGTAACTCTTTTATTCGAGCCACAAAGTCTGCAGTTGATCTGTAACAGGTACCTCATTACAAACCAGCATGGAAAAAAAATAGAATCAATGTTGAAACAAAAATTTGTCTTGTAAGCAATCTGGAGTGAAATGTGTTGACACAGCAGACATAGCATTCTATAAAGCCATTTCTGCATGCTTTTCAAACATAACCACCTCATGCTGGAAGAGATGAATAATTGACTGATTACTGCATAATTCAACACACTGTTGTAAAAATTCAAGGTCTGGCAAATTTGAAGCTTTTTTTTATTGAGACTGAGGTTAAAGTTTCAATCAACCTTGAAGTAAAGCTCTTCAAAAAAAAGGCAAGGATTAATTATTTATTCTAGATTTATTTATTTCTGCAATATAAAGGTTTTTTCCCCCCATGTTTTTAAAAACTTTATGGCAGACCGTTACCCCCCCCCCCCCCCCCCGGCCACGCCCACACACACATACAAACATCATCACGGTTCCCTTGCCTTGTTGGATTCCTGTCTCCAGGTAGTAGAAACTGTTGGCTCATATGTCAAACTGTGTCAGAATTTAAAATGGTAGAACTGGCATTCAACAGCAATTGGCTTTTCAATCAATAATGCAATCAATATATTTCACACATATTTTCCCATATATAAATTACTCCGCCTCAATGATGTACACTGAGTGAGTGTTTTTAGAATTCAATAGAGTGCACTGCCAGAGGACGTTTGATATCATTGTTGTTCTACTTCAAGGTGCTCTGCCGCTTGGGTTGCTTGCCGTGTATTTAAAAGATCAGCGAATATTGATGTATTTTGGAAAATGCAGCCATCTCACCTTTGCTTTCTCTGCCATTTTAAAATCGCCCCACGATGACATCTCCTTACCCACATTAATTCATTCAGCAGTGATAGGAGAACGAGTTTGTTGTCCATACCTTAAACACCCATCTCCATCCACAGTTAAACATTAGGGAGAAGTCCACGTGAAGACAAGAGGGTGCCTGTTCTCCCTACAGATGCATTAGACCATCACCACCAAATTTCCACTTTCTCTCCCCTGCAATCCGTCCCACACACTGGAACAAAGTCAATAATCTACTTGCAGCCCAGTCGATAAAGCCTTCAGTCGGTACTATGACCAATCTATTGAATGTGGAACACAGCCATTACAGCAATGGGCTGCACAATAGCTTAGACTACTTAACAACATTTGTGGCAACCTCTTTTTAAACACGTAGACTGATAAAATTAGCAAATCATAGTCAATTGCTTTACTCGACTCTTTTACCTCTTGTTCCATCATTCTGAGCATTGAATGGTGTACCAAAACCACTTGTATATAAATATTTGCAATGAACTCTCGAAATACCACGGTATGTGACACCCTTTAAGCAGCAGTGTGTTTCTTTTGTTGGTGTTTCAGAATGTATATTACAATGGACTGAAACCAGTTCGTCAGCCAATATGTCAGTTTTGTTACAAGTACAGCATAAGTAATATTTTCTTTTGCATGAAGGAGAAATGCCACCGTCATACGTGTAAATTTGCTTTTCTGTTTGAACAGTCAAGAGGATTGCTTTCTGCATTTTGTGCATTTCAGGCAGTTTTCTACATATTTGTGCATGCAGAGAATTGTTGAATATGATTATTTTTGCAACTCAGGAATTCCTCAGTTATTAGCATAACCAGCCACTTGGGCCATCTTGAGTTGTTTTTGCAGATTATGTGCATGCTACAATGAAAATCTGTTTGAACCAAAGTTTAACCGTGTGCGTGCTGTAAAAAAATGATCAGGCGTACTGTCACACAGACCTGAAGGAAAAATGTGCCCGAACATCACTTCCTTGAGACAGAACATACCAGCCTTGAATACAGATCCACTTAATGATTGCAAGATGTTGATCTAAGTTGCATTTGGAACATACATGTCGGAATTTCCCAGGGCCGTCCGCCAGCCTGCTGAATCCCTGGCGGGCCAAAATCGGGATTCGTACCGGGCATCAAACCGGTAGTGAGTCTCCCTACCCGCCCCGCTGGCCAGTGCGGATTTATCAACATCCCAGCCCTGACCTGGCGGGACATCTCATGGATAGGCAGGACCCCCGATTCACTTGCCAGCTGCCCTCCGCACCCCCCCCACCCCCACCGCCCGCCCGCCACCACCAACCAGGAGTCCTGCTGGCGTGAATTGGTGCAAGTATTGAGGAACGTGGACCTGGCGGCTTGCAGTCCATGGGGTAGCAATGTGGTAAGTACCCTCCCAACAACTTCCTCCTGGGTGCTGATGAGGGTGGGGGTTCCTTCATGGGAAGTGGGGACTAGGGTTGCTTGTGCTGGGCTGGAGGGGCTCAGATTGGGGATCTTTCCTAGGATGGGGCTCATTTGGCTGCTCTACCCTCTGTAGCCATCAGTCGGTATTTAAAAATTAAGGTTTTCTCATAATAAAGTGAAAGTTATCCCATCTGTACCCCTAAACCCTTTACAAAGTATGTCTCAGAAATAGAAATTATCCAACTAAGGATCCTTTAATTCCACAATAAAATACAAGACAACTGTGCGAATGAGTATATGTCAATTTGTTTTGAAGTGGATGGAAAATAATGCTTTGCTATGGTAAAGAGCTATAACAAGTGGATAAATGTTGAGCCTCTGCCCAATACCACAAGTGCCAAAACCTTTGAGATCTTGAGAATTGCAATTTATGGGCTGCTAGAGGCACTGGTGTCATACAATGGTCCACAGGTTACATCAAAAAACTTTGAAATACGTCTGAGTCGGAATGGAGTCAAACACACGCTCATGCCACCATATCATCCATCATCAAATTGTGCTGCAGAAAGAAGTATGCAGATTGGGAAGAGGCCTTTGCCAAAGTATTTTCCTGGTGACGAGCTAGGCAGAGATTTCCAAACCCCTCAGTCTGCAGCAGGTTGTTCACCTGATGAGTTAGCGCGTAAGCACACACCTAGGACAAGGTGAAGCCAACAGAAAAGTAAGAGAACAGTGTGATGACCCAAGTGCTGGGAAAGGCCTGTGTCTTTCTTTATGTGTCATGCCCCCTTTAAGACCAAGATGGACTGGGGAGTATTTTGAAAGAGGGCTCATTGGTTTCCTGATTAAGACATCATTAGGTTCAAAGAAATGTTCATGCGACTTGGGTTTGCAGGGAAAAAGCAAAGTGTAAATAGAAGGTTAATTGCAGCGGGGTTAGTTCTCAGTCTGTGCTTTCTGCTTGGTACTTCAGAACACACTGAGAATTTGGGCGAGGGAAAATAAGCAAGGTTCTGTGTGAAAGGAACAGTTTTCTACTTGGCTGTTTTTGAATAGATCCTGGGTTCTGAGAATAGAACAGGGACTATGTTACCATGTGTGTATTACAATTGGACAGGGCAGGGAGCAGAAGACAGGAAGGGCAAAGGATTGTGAATGGGAAAAGACCCACTTGTCCTATTTCAGTGTTGCCAGAACCCTCCTGACCATTTCAAGGAATCAGATGAGGAAGGCTCCAGAGATTTCAATTTGAACCGCTGTGACCCGGATGAGAGAAAGTTAGTAGATTTCATAGAATTTTTTTAACAGTGCAGAAGGAGGCCATTCGGCCAATCGGGTCTGCACCAGCTCTTGGTAAGAGCACCCTACTCAAGCCCATACCCCCACCCTATTCCCATAACCCAGTAACCCCACCCAACACTAAGGACAATTTTGGACACTCAGGGCAATTTATCATGGCCAATCCACCTAACCTGCGCATCTTTGGATTGTGGGAGGAAACCGGAGCACCCGGAGGAAACCTACACAGACACGGGGAGAACGTGCAGACTCCGCACAGACAGTGACCCAAGCCGGGAATCGAACCTGGGACCCTGGAGCTGTGAAGCAATTGTGCTAACCACTATGCTACCGTGCTGCCCCTAGATGTGTGCCTTGTTAGGGTTAACTGTGTCCAGGAATGTTTAATGGATGACAACTGTTGGTGAAAGCAAGTCAAGAGACAAAATGATTGCATGGGAAATGAGAAATTCCTACATTGAGAAAGCCATGTGGGAAAGAGTGTGAGATTGAATGCGGTGCCACATTTGTGCAGGAGGTAATACAAGTGCTTCTAACTTCTTGAGGCAAATGTTGATTATATCTACGATTTAAAGTGAAATATATCTTCTTATTTGAAATATCCTTTGCCTGTAATTTAATGCGTGAATTACGTTTATTTTAGTTGGTTTGTTACATTCAACCTTTTAAAAGTGAAATTCTGTCCAGCAGCTTTCTTTTCATCGGCATAGTGGGGATTCCTCTTTTTTTTAAGGTTATCGGTCTCTACAGGAATCATAACACGAGACAAAGTGAAGATCAATCATGCTACTGAAGGCATGAAACATAGAGTTCAGTGCTGGGCAGAAGGTCATGGGGAAAAACCACAGAGCTGATAAGGAGAAGTATGTGATTGGTGTCGTTGTCAAGAGACTCAGCGCAGTAACCTATCTATAAAGACTGGAGAGAGACTCCATCAGGGTCGCGTAGATGATTTGCTTGGGAAAGGACATCAGAAAAAGAGCATGAGCCAACTCTTATCATCCAAATTCCCCCTCCAACCCAAAGTGAAAGTCAGAGAGAAAGTTAAGTCAAAAAGACACAGAATGCTTGCCAGTGTTACAGAATCCATTGGCAGAGCAAAGTGATTAAGACAAAAACAAAGGGCAAACGAATAACTAGGAGAGAGTAGGGCCTCTTAAGGATCTACAAGGTCATCTATGTGCGGATGCACAAGAGATGGGTGAGATCCTAAATGAATATTTCTTATCGGTATTTACTGTTGAGAAAGGCATGGATGTTAGGGAACTTGGGGAAATAAATAGTGACATCTTGAGGAGTGTACATAGTACAGAGGAAGAGATTCTGGAGGTATTAAAGCACATCAAGGTAGATAAATCCCCAGGACCTGATGAAATGTATCCCAGGATGTTGTGGGAGGCAGAGATATTTGAATCATCGACAGCCAAAGGTGAAGTGCCTGAAGATTGGAGGGTAGCAAATGTTGTGCCTTTGTTTCGGAAGTGCTGCAGGGAAAAGCCTGGGAACTGCAGACGAGTGAGCCTAACGTTTGTGTGGGTAAGTTGTCAGAAGGTATTCTGAGAGACAGAATCTACAGGTGTTTAGAGATCTTGGACTGATTAGGGACAGTCAGAATGGCTTTGTGAGTGGAAAATCGTGTTTCACAAATTTGATTGAGTTTTTTGAAGGGGTAACCAAGAAGGCCGATGAAGGTAGTGCAGCCAACGTTGTCTACATGGACTTTAGCAAGGACTTTGACAAGGTAGTCAAAAGTCTAGGTCGGTTGTTGCATAGGGTAAATCTCACGGGATCCGGGGTGAGGTAGCCAATTGGATACAAAATTGATTTGACAACAGAAGACAAAAAGTGGTTGTAGAGGGTTATTTTGCAAATAGGAGACCTGTGACCAGTGGTGCGCCTCAGCAATCAGTGCTGGGTGCACTCTTATTTGTTATTTATATTAATGATTTGGATCAGAATTTATGAGGCATGGTTAGTAAGTTTTCAGATGACACCAAGATTAGTGGCATAGTGGACAGTGAAGAAGATTATCTGGGATTGCAATGGGATCTTGATCAATTTGGGCAGTGGGCCGATGAATGGCAGACGGAGTTTAATTTAGATAAATGTGAGGTGATGCATTCGAATCGGGGCAGGACCTACTCAGTTAATGGTCGGTTGTTGGGGAGAGTTTCGAACAAAGAGATCTAGGAGTACAGGTTCATGGCTCCTTGAAAGTGGAGTCACAGGTGGACAGGTGAAGAAGGTGTTCGGCATGCTTGGTTTCATTGGTCTGAACATTGAATACAGGTGTTGGGACACCTTGTTGAAGTTGTACAAGACATTAGTAAGACCACATTTGGTACACTATGTACAGTTCTGGTCACCATATTATAGAAAGGATATTATTAAACTAGAAAGAGGGCAGAAAAGATTTACTAGGATGCTACCTGGATTTGATGGTTTGAGTTATAAGGAGAGGTTGGATAGACTGGGAATTTTTAGCTTGGAGCGTATGAAGCTTAGGGGTGATCTTATAGAGACCTGTAAAATAAACAGTGTTAAGCATGGCCAATCCACCTAACCTGCACGTGTGGGGAGAAACCGGAACACCCAGAGGAAACCCACACAGACACGGGCAGAACGTACAAACTCTACACAGGCAGTGACCCAAGGCCGGAATTGAACCCCTGTCCCTGGCGCTGTGAGGTAGCAGTGCTAACCACTGTGCCACCATGTCTCCCTTCCTCTGCACCTCCAGGGAGTATAGTGTATTTACAAGGTCTGAGCATTTTAGTACCTTGTCTTCTCTGCTGCCCTCTCTGTTGAAGGGGTGTAAATAAGGTTATTTTAATAATAGTTGCTTGACGTGAGTCCACATTTTAATCTTTTTTAAGTGCAATACACCACAGATTGGATAGTTTCATATGGTGCACTTTTGCTGATGGCGGAGGACACCAATACATGAGAGGCAAGTTCTGACACCGGTTCTGTGTATGAAGTTGCTATCAGGTGTTGTTCGAGGTTGTTGTTTTAGATGTTGGTGCCAAGTCCCTGGAACCACTTGATGGTGCTTGCCGGTCTTAGGGGATGTTGTCATTTTCCTCTACCATCAGCTAGTGTCTCCTGAATCAATGTTTAGGGCCTCCATGTCAAGCTTGCAAGCATCCTTGAAGCAAAGCATTGGGCACCCTACTGGCCGTCTGCCTCCAGTTACCTCCCCAGATAAAAAAATCTTTAGGAGCATGAATATCTTTCATTCTGCAAATGTGCCCCGGCCCGCAAAGTTATCTCTTCTTGATGAGTGCCAACATACTTGGGAGCTTTGCCTTTGAGATAAGTGGTGACTTTGTGATTTTGCCCTTCCATGATATGCCTCGAATGCACTGCAAACAATGAAGATGAATGTTGTTGGGCCTCCTTTCTTGATAGTCATGTGGACAGAATTCCGCCTGAGGAAAGGTCATATGGACTCGAAATGTTAACTCTGTTTTACTCTCCACAGATGCTGCCAGACCTGCTGAGCTTATCCAGCATTTCCTGTTTTTATTTCAGATTTCCAGCATTGGCAATGTTTTGCTTTATAAACTTGAGAACTTGCTTTTATGCAGCATCCTTAACATAGAAGGAGTCCCAAGGTGCTTCACGGACTGACCCGGGAACATAAGGGTTGAAATTCTCCGGTATCGGCCGATGTCCGCCGACCGGCGCTAAAAACGGCGCAAATCAGCCGGGCATCGCGCCGCCCCAAAGGTGCGGAATCCTCCGCATCTTGGGGGGCCGAGCCCCAACCTTGAGGGGCTAGGCCCGCGCCGGACTAATTTCCGCCCCGCCAGCTGGCGCGGAAATGACATTGCCGGGTGGCGCATGCGCGGGAGCGTTAGCGGCCGCTCATGGCATTCCCGCACATGCGCAGTGGAGGGAGTGTCTTCCGCCTCCGCCATGGTGGAGGCCGTGGCGAAGGCGGAAGTAAAAGAGTGCCCCCACGGCACAGGCCCGCCCGCGGATCGGTGGGCCTCGATCGCGGGCCAGGCCACCGTGGGGGCATCCCCCGGGGCCAGATCGCCCCGCGCCCCCCCCCCAGGACCCCGGAGCCCGCCCGCACCGCCTTGTCCCGCCGGTAAGAGAGGTGGTTTCATCCACGCCGGCGGGTCAGGCATCCTAGCAGCGGGACTTTTCCCCATCCACGCCGGAGAATCGTGGGGGGGGGGCCCGCCAACCGGCGTGGCACGATTCCCGCCCCCGCCGAATCTCCGGTGCCGGAGAATTCGGCAACCGGCGGGGACGGGATTCACGCCAGCCCCCGGCGATTCTCCGACCTGGCGGGGGGGTCGGAGAATCTCGCCCAAGATTATGTTACATGGGCAAGCAGGGATCCAGCCATACTTTTGAGGGTGAAGCTGTTATGGAGGAAAAATATAAATCGAGAAATGGGCAGCGAATATAATTAACATTTGTTTATCAGAGTGCAATGAGATATAGAAGTTTGATAAAGGAATCAATCTCATATTGCAATCCCAGACCAGACCCCAACAGTGGCTAGTATAATGGTCAGAAACCCCAATATTTTATTTTAGTTTTATAAGACTGTGAGGAAAGGATACTTCATCACAGGAGTGACTGTCTGAAGAATAGGGGATATGTTATATTAAAACAAACTTTACTGCTGATACAGTATTGAAATTGTTAACATCACACCAGAAACTAGCTTACAATTACCCCTTAGACAATACTACTCAATACAGTGAATGCAATTTCATTAATTGCTATCTTTATTCCCAATTAAACAAAAAGATATCTCAGCACTCAATCCACCTTAAATACCCATGGCACAGAACGGCACGGTGGCCAACGACTCAGATTCGATCCCGGTCCCGAGTCCCCAGCCCTTGTGGAGTTGGCACATTCATCCCCGTGTCTGCGTGGGTCTCACCCCTACAACCCAAAGACATGCAGGATAGGTGGATTGGCCACACTAAATTGCCCCTTAATTGGAAAATAAATGGCACGGAGGAATACTTGCTTTACAGAGACATTCTTTGAGAAAGAGATCTTTTGACACTGCTTTACAGAAAAGATCTGACTCCTGTCAGACCCATGCAGAAACTCTGGCTGTATGTCTTCAAACGCTGTTTCAACTGATTTGTTTCAGCTCCCTCTTGTCCTCAGACAAGTCTGCACTGCTTTAAGGATTGCTAATCTCTTTTAAACTAATCTGCAGAGAGCAAAACCTGACTTGTGGTCCCAACTTCATCCAGAACAGAACTGAATTGAAAATGTCTTAGCTCCTACCAGCAGTGACATCATCTCACCAAGCTGAAAACTGGTTAGCTCCCTCGGGTATCCCCTTAATCAAAACAAAATTGCATTCGCCAAAGCTTTTTACAATGGTTAATTGCACCTCTGGCTCCCAAAAGCTTTGTTGTCTTTCAATATGATTTCAGCAGTCAAACACATTCTAACCCAGGTTTTTAACCTTTACTTCACCAAATACTTATAATATCACGGGCTGCATTCTCCGATTTGGAGACTATGCCCCACGCCGGTGTGGGAGCGGTGGATAAACTGGTGCAAAATGGCCACCGATTCCACGTTTTGCTGGGTGATAGCAGGAAGGCAGTGTAGAGTACCCGGCTCAAGCTGCCAATACGGCCTGGAGAATTGCCGGGTCCATGACTGCGCATGCGCACGGCAGCGGCCTGCAGTGTCTGTGCCGTGCTTCATGCCGGATGCCGCTCGCAGACACGGCCCACGAAATAGTCCCCCCCCCTTTGGCCAGCTCATGCGCCCCTGACCGCCCCACCACAGTGGCCCCAGCCCCATTATGTCTCCCCTGCCCGTGGCCCTCCCTGACTGTGGTGGCACTGGACTGAGTTCGCAGCCGCCACGCCGAGGTCCCGATGCGTGAGACCACACGTGTCCCACGCCGTCGGGAACTCGGCCTTTGGGGGGCAGAGCATCGGGGGCCGAGCCTCAGGCAATGGCCTGAAGGCTATGGATATGTGGCGCGACCTACTCTGCGAGTACACTGCTTTGGAGAGGGCAGAGCATTGCGAAAGTGGCGGCGCCCGCGATTCTGAGGGGAATTTGGATTCTCCGGCCTGTCGCCGAAAGTGATTTTGGCATCGGCAACCTGAGAATCCAGCCCAATGTATCTGAAATTTAAACATTCATCACACTCAAAATCTGATTGTAGGCAGGATTTTCCTCCCCCTCCATGGCGTGCTCTGGAGCAGTGGAGAGCGGCTCACCAGTGGCCAGTGGCGGGATCTTTCTGTCCTGCCATTTTCAATGGGGTTTCCCATTGAATACACCACTCGCCACTGCGAAACCCGTGGTGTGAATGCGCCATCGACGAAACCTTTGTTATATCACGTTTTAACTTTCAAATTAAGTCAATATTGAAAAGAAAGTCCTCCACACTTCAGCTGGCTGAGACGATGAGTAACTGAGTGGCTCTGCAAAGCAGCAACGTCCACAGTTTCATCTCCTGCACTCTGCTGACTAGTTTCCGCTCCAGTGGCATTAGTCTTGTTGTAATTGGCCTCCATGTCTTGGGTTAGTAAGGGGGAGGGCAGGAATCAACTCTTTCTTTATTGTCACAAGTAGGCTTACATTAACACGGCAATGAAGTTACTGTGAAAAGCCCCTCGTCGCCACATTCCGGCACCTGTTCGGGTACACCGAGGGAGAATTTGGAACGTCCAAATTACCCAACAGCTCACCTTTTGGGACTTGTGGGAGGAAACAGGAGCACCCGGAGCAGACACGGGAAGAACGTGCAGACTCCGCACAGACAGTGACCCAAGTCGGGAATCGAACCCGGGTCCGTGGCACTGTGAAGCCAGTGTGCCACCGTGCCGCCCAACCTGGGTTCACCTTTCTGTCAGCTGCCTTAATAACTTTTCCTTGTGCATGTGAGGGCATCGGGTAAGAACAGGATTGGTCAGAGCTGTAGCACACTCCATTGCCTGGGGCAAATTTCACATTTCCCTCCAGTGGAGTTGCATGTGTGTTTTGTTGTTTGCCGGCACTGATCCTTGAGGATTTAAGCCGCGGTTATTGTAGTTAATTTAATACCCCGAGATCCAATATTTAGCAATCAGACACTGAACGCTCCTTCGAAACGATTGACCATTTAAGCTTTCACCTTTCCTTCCCTTTTACAGTAAGACACTAGGCAGCTTATTCCCAGAAGTGTGGATCAAGCATATTGGAATCAGTCAGATGTTAACGTGAAGGATGGAAATGTTGATGGTAACCCTATAGGTTTCAATGGATGACTGGATTTCAATTTTTCATGACGGATGGGTTTTAATAGAAAATGAATTTAAAAAATAATTTATACTAAAATTGGTTAGACACAGCTGCTACAGATTGGATAGCTTTGGCAGTAGTTGATTAGTTCGCTGACCGGGAAGTATGAGTTTCTGTCCTGATAAAGCAGCATTTATGGCTTGTCGTGACAAGTAAAGAACACATTACAGGAAATGGTGCTTCATCTTTTTTATGGCTTTAGCTACCTAACCAAAAAAAAGTGTTCAGCTTGCAGCACGAGACGAAGCAGCCTCCTCTCAGTGCCTTGCTGCTATGGAGTTTAATTGATTTCAAAAAAAATCTATCAAGAAGTTAATCATTTGCCCTACTTAACTCAATTATTTCTAATTGAAAGTGCACATTCAGTCACATTTTCCACCGAGGCCAGCTTAACCCTTAATTTCCTCTGCGCATTCTTTGCTTTGTTCCTACAGAAAGAGAGAGCGGGATGCATTAAATCCTAGAGTGTCCAAGTGGAGAAAGGAAAACCTGGAAAGCTTACTACAACCTGCCATTGATTCGGTCATAAAATGCTCGTTATTTCTGCTGTCCAGGAATTGACTTTTTCTAACTCTTTGGGAAAGTTAAACCCTCAGCTCAGGCTTGCACCCTTGCATCTGAGTCACACGGTTGTGTTTTTTTTTATCCCTATTCCAGACACTTGAGTTCATAGCGTCGGCATGTTTTTCAGTGCCGTACTGGGGACATGCTGAATTGTTGAGGTGCAGCCTTTGGCTGAGCTGCACAATACGTTTTGAGAGTATGTGAAAGATCACAAGGTACCTTTTAAAGGAGATTTGCGGATGGGCCTGAGCCAAAGCCTGGGTTGGATTCTCCATTATTGGGACTATGTCCCCACGCCGGAGTCAAGACGGTGGAGTTTCACGCCAGAAAAACTGGCATTAAAGGACCACTAATTTGCAGCCCTGGAGGGGGCTAACAGGGACCAGGAGTAAATCTCGCAGCTTTTGCTGCAGATACAGGCCCCCGCACGTACGGGTCGGTGGCCGTGCATGCGCGGACCGCGGCCTGCAGCGGCCGCGCCGTGCTCCATGGGAGACTCGAACCGCGGAAGTGGATCCAAAAAAGAACCCCTCTCCCCCATCGGCCGCGTGCCCGACCCTCAACACCCGCACAAGCATTTCCGGGCTGCTTATAAGGCCCCCCTGGCCTCCGATCGGCTTGCCCCCGACCAGGTCGGCCGCGGACTGAGTCTGCAGCCGCCACGCGACTATTCCGATCGGCTAGACCACATTAGCTCCACGCCGTCGGGACTTCGGCCGGTCGGGGGCGGAGAATGGCGGAGCGTGCCTCCAGCAACGGCCCCAGTTAGGTGCTAGGCCGTGCGGCGTGCTCCCCCAGTCCGCCGCTTTTCGGGGCCCGCAGAACGGGGGAAACGGTGCCAGACCCGATTTATTGCGGGAAAATGGATTCTCCACCCCCGCGCCGGCCGCAATTCGGCATTGGGGTGCGGAGAATCCAGCCCCCTATCTCCCCACCGACATCACTAAGACCACTTAATTGGTCATCAAGTGATCACATTTTCAAAAGCACTTCATTGCCTGTGAAGCACATTGATACTTCTTGAAGGCAGTGGGGGAATTTTTCAACCGTTCTCACCAGCGGAATATTCCGGTCCCAGCGATGGTGAACCCCTGTCATGGGTTTCCCAGCGATGGGGGTGTCGATAAAATTGAGACCAGAATATCCCACCACCGGCCAACAGCAGGCAACCGTAATACACGCTCTGGATAGGGGGGAGAGGGTGCGGAAAATTCCCCCCAATAAACCAGTTCTTTCTTCAATTAGTATAATGAGTTCTTAGTATAAAAGACTCATGAACAGGACCCAATTGGCATGGTAGCGCAGTGTTTAGCACGGTTGGTCCACAGCCCCAGGGTCCCAGGTCCCAGGTTCGATTCCCGGGTTGGGTCTGTCCGGAGTCTGCACGTTCTCCCTGTGTCTGTGTGGGTTTCCTCCCACTAGTCCCGAAAGACGTGTTGTTAGGTAAATTGGACATTCTGAGTTTTCCCCCTGTGTACCCGAACAGACGACTAAGGGATTTTCACAGTAGCCTTTTTGCAGTGTTAATGTAAGCCTACTTGTGACAATAAAGATTATTATTATCTTATTATAAGTGAGCTGTTTTTCAAAAAGGACAGCAGCTGAGCAACTGCTCGGTCCAAGATCGCAAGAAACTGCAGAGTGTGGTGAACTCAGCCCAACGCATCACACAAACTTGCCATCCTCCCATTGATTCTGTCTACACCTCCCGCTGCCTCAGGAAGGCAGACAGCATTATCAGAGACCCCTCCCACTCAGGCATTGCCTTCTTCCAGATCCTTCCATCAGACAGAAGGTACAGAAGTCTGAAGACCCGTACATCCAGACATAGGAACAGCTTCTTCCCCACGGCTACAAGACTCCTCAACGACTCCCCTTCGGACTGATCTGTTCTCTGTAAGAACACTATTCACGATACACTATGCTGCTCTATGGTTTGTTTGCTTTGTTTGGCCCCTTGTTCCGCACTGTAACCAATCATTGTTTTGTCCCTGTTGATTATTCTTGTGTCTACTATGTACGTACTGTGTACGTTCCTCGGCTGTAGAAAAATACTTTTCACTGTACTTCGGTACATGTGACAATAAATCAAATCAAATCAAATCAAAATCAAATGTGTGTGGGCTTTTAAAATGGGTATATTTTAAATAGTTTCAAGTTAAAAATGATAAAGGACAGGAATGTTCTTGAGAGCTTGTTACTTTGATCCGAATTATATACTGAGAGAAAAATCTTCTGATGACGATAGAACAGTAAATTTAAAATATGATGTAACCTAAATTGACTGGTCCTTAGTAACTAGCACTACGCCTTCATTCAGAAAGTTGGGAGTTGAATTTGTACTTCACTTGACAGTACTGGCCGTTCCTCCAATGGATGAATGATGCTGTTTGAGAAGGTGCCAGATGGAGCACTTTATCTCTGGGGGAAAAAAAGAGTAAAATAAAAACTGGTTAAATAACCAATTCCTCTGAAGGGAATCGTGGAACAATTAAGCTCCATTATCCTAGCCAAAATAAGACTGTACAGAAACGCGGAGGAAACAAAGGGAAAATATCGAAACCAATTTATTTATAAAGTGATCAGCATTGTAGGTTAGTTAACACAGCAAAAAAAATAAAAGCAGGGGTAGACAGACATGTCTATTGTTTCCAAAATGAATTGGAAACACTGAAGGTTCAGTCACTTTGTGATTGATAAATGTCTTGAATTTCAGCATTAGATTGATATCTTAAATTCTCAGACAAATATTGCTTATGATGCATGTTTATTGTAATGCCTAAAAGCCGTTAGAGACTTCTTAATCGGTCCGCTGTGTTGTGCTTCACAATTTGCAGCTTCTGTTACACAGAGGTCCAACATCCTATAGGACAAAGAGAATTTTGGATTTTGGTGATGGATTTGAAGGCACTTGATAAAATCTTTAGTCATTTTAACAGCGCATTGAAGGCAAATTTTGTTTATCTGGGAAATGTGAATGTGCAACTGCAGAGAGAATATTTTGAAGAGAAAAATGGTTCAGCTGTATAGATTTAGCTTGCAATACATCAATAAACATGACTGCGAATGGACATTAAATGGAATTGATCAGTTTGATTACATTCTAAATCATAGCGAAGAATAAGCCTATTTTGAAGAAAGCATAGATAAAACAGAATCAACTTCTGGGCAGCCATTTGTAATCTGTAACATTGTCATTCATTCTCAGAGTTTTACCCACCCATCTCTTGTCATCTTTTATGAGACGCGTGCCTCATGTCAGCCATAGCTCAGTTGACAGCACTCTGAATTAGTAGGAATCAATAGAAAAAAAACAGTGCAGACCAGTAATTTTATTTTCCAGCAATCTGTACTGGTGTTCCACTTTAAGGTATACAAGACCTGTTCGGACCAGTACTCTTTCTTCCTTCTGGGAGTTGTCTGTTGAAGTCCAACTGCATAATAGACGGCACTGGTAGCACAGTGGGTAACACTGTTGCTTCACAGCGGCAGCATCCCAGGTTCAATTCCCGGCTTGGGTCACTGTTTGCACGTACTTCTTGTGTCTGCGTGGGTTTCCTCAGGGTGCTCCGGTTTCCTCCCACAAGTCCCGAAAGACGTGCTGTTAGGTAATTTGGACATTCTGTATTCTCCCTCTGTGTACCCGAACAGGCGCCGGAATGTGGCGACGAGAGGCTTTTCACATTAACTTCATTGCAGTGTTAATGTAAGCCTACTTGCGACAATAAAGATTATATTATAATTTGAGCACAGAAATCTGCACTGACTCTCCAGTGCTGTAGTGAGCGAATGCTGCACTGTCGGAAGTGCCGTCTTTTGGATGATGTGTTAAAAATAGGCCCTGTACGTTTCTCAGGTGGATATCCCGTGGCATGATATCAATAAAAAGCAAGGGATAGACACACCCCCAGCCTCCCCCGCCGGTTTCCTGGCCAACATTTATCCTTCAATCAGCAATACAAAAATAATTATCTGATGGTTATCTAGTTGCTGTTTGTGGAGACTTATGTGCAAATTGTTTGTTGCTTTTCCAATTGTAACAGTAACTGCAGTCCAAATCGAAAGATCTTTGGACATCCCAACGTCATAACAAAACACTAATTGGATGCAAATCTTTTATTAAGGCAACACTCATTTAAGTGTGATTTACTTGCATAGGGTCTCCATCTGAAAGCAATAACAAGGACCCTGAGCTCACTCTTACAACCCGATCATCAAATTCAACATCAGCGATTCTAAAATCAACCAACAAATCCCAGGCACGAGTAGGTCAGGGTGGAGGTTGACCCAGAGGCACGTAAAGGAATCTTCAGACCCGTGCATCTACGTCATACCTGCTTTGTGATGTAATGTGAAGCACTTCTCCTCCACAGCTCTCGCACCCGCCCCGCCCTCACCCCGCCCTTCACCCCCTCACCCCATCCCTTCCCCCATTTCTGGTTCAAAGACACCCTCAAAAGACGGCACAGATATCAGTTGTGTATGAGATGTGAATGTCTTGATTCAACAGATAAAGATAATGCTGCTTAATCAGAACAAACCATTATATATTAGCGAAACTGCAGAAACAGGATCACACAACACGAGGGCAAGCTACATTATTTAAATTAACATTTTGCAAGCATGAACATGAAGGGAGAGTGAGAGGAGGTGGTGGTGGTTGGGGGGGGGGGGGGGCGCGGTGGGGGGATCAGAGCTAAGAAGATGGTCTGCATTTATTCAACCTGAAGTAATTATTAATTTATGCTTGTCTACAGCCTTAATGAGAGCTGAGAGGAATGAATGGGAAGAGATAATGTGCCATGAAATTGTGTTTCAACATGAACAGGAGTTACCTTTTCGTTCCCCATTCTCTTCCCTTTGGAAAAGGGAGACCACGAACCTGGGAGAATTGTTTTGGCTTCCCATTTATCCAAACCTGGGGAATGGAGGGACAAGTGAGTGAGCGAGAGGCGAGGATGAAATTAAAAAAAATAAAAACACAGGCATGGTATGAACCGGAATCTTGAGGATTTTTCTTTCTCTTTGTTTAATGGCTGTGTCATAGCCGGCGAGCGAATGTTGCTGTGCAAAAAAGCATGTCAGCTATTAACCTTTCCCCAGCCCATCAACTTTACTTTGCAATTTTGCCTCTGAACCATTAGAATACCCTGAAGAAATGACTTTCCAATTAATGCGGATCTTTGAGAACAGCGCCTTTTTTTTTATCTCTGACTCCTAGTGTTCTTTATTCCAATAATTTAAATTGGAATTGATTTTTCAATTTGGGCCTCATATACAACAGATACGCATCCAGGAAAGGCCGAATCGAGGTGCGGGGCTGAAATATGTGGCACGGTGATATGCAGCCCATAAATTCACAGGGTCCTGACTCTTTAATGCATTTCTGCTGCTTCCCGAGACAACAGATTTTCAGGGCTCTGCAGACATGCTGTGAGCGAACACCTGCTGGAGCCTTCAGACCCTGTGCTTACTTCCACGTGACATGGGTGATTTTTATTTTGTAGGCTTGTTTTCTTCTGAAGTGAAGAAGAAAGCAATTATGTTCAAGCCATCATTACCACAGCTAGGAGTCAATAAAATGTTTGGCTAATGTTTATTTTGTAAGGAGTGTAAAATTCTGTGGACATTTTATATTCCTTTGGCTAGATGTTCTTTGGCGCCATCCCAGTTTGCAAGCCACAAAACAGGTGTCTCAGCATCCAACAAGGTTGGCAGACTTGGCCAGCACATTCCATGTCCAAAGTGTGCCTTGTCCCCGGGATATTGGTAAAGATCCCAGTATAGGAGCCCAGGGGCCCAGATCAGAAACAGGCTTTCGCGAATGCCTGAACTGATAATGACCATATGTCTCTAAAGGCTTTGTTATTTTCTTGTGCAGAGGCAATTACTGAGTCGGCGTACTAAAGAACATCTAGTTCAAGACTAGTTCATTTTATTATAGTATAATAAACTGTGAGGAGGAAACTAATGCTATAAAACTGGAACTAATCCAAACCCGACTGACCACGATGGTTTCGCCTCAGGACTCCCCCCCCCCCCCCCCCCCGCCCCCAGACTACAATGTCACGTGTTACTACGTGCCAGACACCTACTGGTCGGAGGCTACACATATTTGCACATACACTTGTTAATGCATATCACTGCAGGCTTCAGAAGCAGTCCTCAACGAGATGGTTGGAGCCCCTGCCAATAAGGTAAATGGAGTGTTCCATCCTGACTCCATCTAAGTTTGAAAAAATAGTTGCAAGCAACTGCTGGCTCCCTCTACTTTTACTGCAGCTGTGGCCTTGTTGACACCACATATGGGATGCTGTGCACAACTTCGGTCTCTTTATTTGAAAAAAGGATAGAATTGCATTAGAAATAGTTCAGAGAAGGTTCACTCGACACATTCCTGGGATGAAAGGATTATGTTGTGAAGAAAATTTGAACAAGTTTGCCCGATACCCATTGGAGTTTCGAAGAAAGGGAGATTGTCTTATTGATACATTTCTGAGGGGACTCCTAAGTGTGGATGCCAAGTGACACTTCCTCTTGTGGGAGAAACTTAAAGCTTAAGATTAAAGTCTTCCTTTTAAGGTGGAGATATGGACAATTTTCTTCTCTCAGGGTCTAATTGACTATTTTCTTCTCCAGAAAGCAATGCAGGCTGGGTAATTGAATTTGTTCATGACTGAGTTGGACAGATTTTTGATTGGCAAGGGAATCGAGTGGTATTTGGGACAGGTGGGAAAGTGGAAATGAAGCCACAACCCGATCAACCATGATCTTATTGAATGGTGGAGCATGCTCGAGGGGCAAAATGGCCTCCTCCTGCTCCATGGTTCCCCTTACTTTGAATGCCCCTTTTCGATTGCTAGCTTCTTTTCTTATGATTGCCTCCACCTTGGGTTCCTGAGAGGTGAGCCAGCCCAACATCACCCCTATGGATTGGCTAACCAGCTCTGGAGGCTTAATTGGCAACTGCAGCTTATTTGAAATACGCTGACGATGTTTCGGACCTCTGGCTTCTGGAGGACAATGTCTATGTCAGGCCTGAAAATGGACCAAGACAAATTTCCACCTCCTTTAACTTATTCCCCCTCTGCGGTTCCTTCCTTCCCTGAAGTTGCTGGAGTTTGGTTGCATACTTACTGGCAACTATTTAATACTTGGCTCAAGTGCCAATTCTCAACATTTCTATGTTGATAATTGGTAAGGGAAGATTATTCGATGCGAGTGGCATTACAAATGGGCTTGTCCCTACCTGTCGTATGTTGTGAATTGTTAACCATTGTTTCAACAGAAACAATCCTGGGCGGGATTCTTCGTTGCCTGACGGCGAAATCAGGTAGAGAATAAGTTCCAACGCCAAAACAGAGGAGGCCGCTGATTTGACGTCAAATCGCAATTCTCCGTCACCTCGACAGCAGCGTCATTGCGGTCCAGAACGCAAGTACAGTAAACATCATTTGCATATCATTAGTGGGCCTGATCCAGTATTCCCTGGGGCCTCTGCGATTCTCCGCCTCCGATGGGCCGAGTTCCCGATGGCGCGGTTCACTTAATAATAAGAATTCTTTTATTGTCACAAGTAGGCTCACATTAAACTGCAATGAAGTTACTGTCATAATATACATCTATGTATACAATGGAGTGCAGATTGACACACAGGATGACCAGTAAGCACACAGAACAGAGCAGCCAATCACCAGACAGGACACGACCACGATAAAGCCAGAGGGCACCAGTTTTCCCACTCTCTCGGGTCCCAGCCTCTGAGACAGTCAGAGTTAGTGAGCTGGCCAGTGCAAACACCAGGTGGTAGCTAGTAAGTCTGGTTAGGCTAGTATCAGGTCTCCAGTCAAGTCAGCATAGTGTCAACCCACAGTTGAACATGTATAATAGTTTAGATGATAAATAAAATTGTGTTGCATCTTATCAAGTGGTGGAGGTCTGTCTCTCGCTACACTGCATCAAGTGCAGTCCACATCGACCCAGCCTACCCAACACATCAGTTACTGTGAAAAGCCTGACATTCCGGCACCTGTTCGGGTACATGGAGGGGGAATTCAGAATTCTCAGCTGGTACGGGAATTGAACCCGCGCCGCTGGCCTTGTTCTGCATCACAAACCAGCTGTCTAGCCCACTGAGCTAAACCAGCCTCCCTTGTGGGCAGCACGGTAGCACAGTGGGTAGCACTGTTGCTTAACAACTCCAGGGTCCCAGATTCGATTCCCGGCTTTGGTCACTGTCTGTGCAGAGCCTGCACATTCTCCCCGTGTCTGCGTGGGTTTCCTCCGGGTGCTCCGGTTTCCTCCCACAAGTCCCGAAAGACGTGCTTGTTAGGTGAATTGGACATTCTGAATTCTCCCTCTGTGTACCCGAACAGGTGCCGGAGTGTGGCGACTAGGGGCTTTTCACAGTAACTTCATTGAAGCCTACTTGTGACAATAAAGATTATTATTATTTATTATTTATTTAAAAACCGTGAATCCGGCGCCGTGGCTGTTGAGGGAGAGAGAGAGTGGGTACGAAAGTGTCCAACATTGCCTCAGTTTGCTGATAATTGTGCTGCTGTCTAGGGGGCTTCTGCCAGGGCCGGAAGGAGTAGCGGGACGTGGCTAGGAGGTGGGCGGTGGGGTCAGGGTGGACGGGCAAGGAACATCATTGGCACAGCCGAAAAGGCAGCTATGCACACCACTGACAGCTCACTGTAAACTTAGGGCCACAGGCTGTATAGGTGTTCCCCTAGGTGTCCTCTGACCCCAGAGGCTGTATGGGGGCACTCCAGCATAACCAGTGCCATCTTGTTGGCTGGGATGGATGTATGTGGGGAGTGAAGTGTGTATATGCGGCTGCTGTTTGTCAGCCACTCTAGAGTCAATTACAGACCTGGCGAATCCCGCACCATTTTTCATTGGAATCGATTTATGTTCCACGTGGCGCCGGTGCCAGCCCCTCCACAGTCACTGAATCGCTCCACGTTTGGCGGCAGTTTTGCTGTCGTGAAAGCCCATGAATTCACACATAGGAACGGAGAATCCAGCCCCCTATCGTTTAATGCAGTGGGCTGGATTCTCCGTTACTGCAGCTAAGCACCGACGTCGGCATGGGAACTGTGGCATTTTACAACGTCAAAATTGCCGCCAAACCCTCACCGATTCCTGTTCCGGTGAGGGGCTAGCAGAGGCGCTGGGGAAAACTCCCTGCTCCCGCGCCACAAAATGGCCGGAGAATGGCTGGGTCCGTGGCCACGCATGCGCACGGCAATGACCTACAGCAGTCGCGCTGTACAGCATGATGCCGGCTGTGCGTGCATCCAACCTGCCAAGTACGGCCCAACAGGACAACCCCTGGCCACCCCCTCGCTACCCTCCACGAGACCCCCAGCTGTCGCGGAAGTCCCCCCGGCCAGCAGCATAGCTCCCAGCCGACTGGGCAGCACTGCACATAGTCTGCAGGCGCCACGCCCGGTTCCTGACCACTCAGATCACATATCAACCGCGCGGTCGAGAACTCGGTCTATCGCAGGTGGAGCATCGGGGGAGGGCCTTCCAATTACGCGCCAACACCGTTCCAACAGCATGTGACATGCGACGCGATGATGCCATTTTGGAGGGGGCGGAGACTTGAAAACTGGCGCTAAACCGGCGACGCCCCGATTTGGTTGTTGGAAGGAATTCTCCGCCCGATCGTCGATTACGGTATCGGCGTCGGTCAACGGGGAATCCTGCCGAGTGTCTTTTTCAACCTTTGAGAAAAAACACATCTAGCCAAGAGGTGGAACATGAGACAAATAATAACTGGTTACCCAACTACACTTGTGTTGAAGAGCCCTTCCAAATCCACAACCTCTATCACCAAGAAAAAGCACGGGCAGCAGACGTATAGGAACACCACCATCTGCAAGATCCCCCTCCCAAGTCACTCAGCATCCTGATTTGGAACTATATTGTCTTTCCTTCACTATCACTAGGTCAGAATCCTGCACGAAACTCCCTCTCTAAGAGCACTGTAGGTGTGCTGAAACCACATGGACTGTAGCAGTTCAAGAAGCAGCTCCCCCGCATCCCTCACCTTCTCAAGGGCAATCAGGAATGGACAATGAATCCTTGCGGCCCACCTCCTGTGAATAAACAAAGAAAAGAAGAAAAAAAAATCCTGTCCTTTGTGAATAGAGTAGGTGCAAACAAACAGTATTTTATTTTGAAATAATAAAACTGGGGAGGGAAGTCAAGATTTTAAACAAGAGAATTTCTAGGAAAAACTGATGTCCACTGAATAAGATAGGGGTCTGATTCTCTGGTCCCCCAGCCGCGTGTTTCTTGGTGGTGGGAGGCACCACGCAGTTCGCTAGCAGCGGGATTCTCTGTTCCCACCGCTGGCAATGTGATTTCCCATTGAAGACACTCCATGCCACCGGGAAATGCACGGGTGGGGGTACACTGCTGGAGGGAACTGAGAATCCTGCAGTCAGCAAGCACCCGAGAATTCTGCCTGGATTTCAATAAAGTATCTATTTCTGTGGCACCGTAATGCACATAAATGCACAGGTAGCACGCAGGAGTATATACTTCGCCTAATTGTCCTCCACCCCTCCCTATCCAAGGATGCTGGGGCTATTCGTTGAAGCTGACTGGGGCATTGGTTGAGATCTTCGCATCATCTGAGAATTGAACCAATTATCTGCCAAGTCTGTATGAGTCACAGGTTGGACCAGCCACCATTCTAACCTACTCAGAAAAGATGGCCAAAGTCTTGGAAGTCTAAGTGAAATGTTTGTGATGTTATTGTGGCTATATATTTTGCACTTGCAGCATCATCCGAAACAAGTCACTTGAATCATAAGTTTATTTGGGGATGCCGATGGTTCCATTTTTTTTTTCTATAAATTTAGAGTGCTCAATTATTTTTTCCAATTAAGGGGCAATTTAGTTTGGCCAATCCACCTATCCTGCACATCTGTTGGGTTGTGGGGGCGAAACCCACGCAGACACGGGGAGAATGTGCAAACTCCACACGGACAGTGACCCAGGGCCGGGATTCGAACCCGGGTCCTCAGCGCCATAGGCAACAATGCTAACCACTGTGCCACCGCGCTGCCCACCGATGGTTCCATGATGGTTCCAACGCAAAATCCCCGAGCAGATTATAGCCAAGATCAGCACACATGAATACGGCCTCAACCGGGACCTTGGATTCATGTCGCATTACATTAATCCCCCACCATCTGGCCTGAGCTTGCGAAATCCTACCAACTAGGTTTCATGGACTAGTAAGATCCCTAGGTGAAATCTGAGTTGGTATATCCTAAAAAAAATTTGAAACCTTGGAGGACCATTTCTGAACAAATTCAAAGGAGTCTGCTGAGGAACTTTTGGTGCAAAGAACAGTCCTGTCTTGAGACAATTCACACCTCTTTAACCTGGGGTTACCCTCATCTCTGGATCTGTAAAGACTTAATTACCTGCAAATGTTTGCATTCAAAGCATTGTCTTGCATCTTTGACTTTGTCTATATATTTGTTTCTGGAACATACCTCTTCATTCACCTGAGGAAGGAGCTGCGCTCCGAAAGCTAGTGATTTGAAACAAACCTGTTGGACTTTAACCTGGTGTTGTAAGACTTCTTACTGTGCTCACCCCAGTCCAACGCCGGCATCTCCACATTAAAGAATAGAGGTCATGCAGCCTCACTACTCTAAAGCATTTACAAAATATTCCTCCTTCTCCATGGAAGATCTTTATCTCTTCTGTCCTTCTGTTTAAGAGTTGCAGGGATTCCATTCTCGAGATTTATATTCTTGGTGGTACAGCCTTCAATGCAAGATCACAACATTTCTGGCATGGAAACGTGTTAATGTCGAAGTAAAATGAAAATCGAAAACGTGCGGAAACAAATGGCTTCATCTTCAAAACCAAATGTGGTCCATTCCAGTTTTGAGAAGTAAATTGTGCTTTGAGTGTATGTAAACATGTTTGTGCAGTAGTGGTATGGTCATTTTGAATAACAAACTTCATAAAGTTGCATGTTAGTAGACATGTCTTAACAATGACAACTTTTATTTATATTGTGCCTTTAACATAATAAATCTTCTCAAAGCACTTCACAGGGGGGTTATAAAACCGACTAAGACACCAAGTGGTGGAAGTGGATATCAGGGCAGATTATCAAAATCTTGGTCAAAGAAGTAGGCTACGAGAAGTGCCTTAATCTCTCTAACTCTCTTTTTGTCCTTCAAGAGGGGGCATTCCAGAGCTGGGGATCAACCAATTGAAGGCACACCCTGGCACAATGGAGGAGCGATTAAAATCAGGGGTGCTCAAGAGGCCAGAATTAGAGAGAGGAGTGCAGATATCTTGTGGGGCCGGATGAGATTACAGAGACAGGGAGGGTCGAAGCCACTAGAGATTTGAAAACAAGGATCGGAATTTTAAAATCAAGGAATTGCTCATCTGATAATCAGTGCAGGTTAGTGAGCACGGGAGTAATAGCTTAACGTGATTTGGTGCGCACAGGGTCATGGGCAGCAGAGTATTCGTTGACCACCAGTTTAGAGAGCGCATACGGTGGGAAGTCAGCCAAGTGTGCATGGAGTACTTGAGCCTGAAGGCAACTAAGACGTGGAAGAGGGTTCCAGATAAGCTGAGGTGGGATGGAATTAGTAAATGTTGCAGAGGGGTAGTTTTGGTGATGGCATAGATATATGGTTGAAGGCTCTTCTCAAGGTCATATACTATGCAACTAAGTACACTAAACAATGAAAAATTGGTTAAAATATGCAAAGCTCATAAGACCCTAAGACCATAAGACATAGGAGTGGAAGTAAGGCCATTCGGCCCATCGAGTCCACTCCACCATTCAATCATGGCTGATTTCAACTCCATTTACCCGCTCTCTCTCCATAGCCCTTAATTTCTCGAGAAATCAAGAATTTATCAACTTCTGTCTTAAAGACACTCAACGTCCTGGCCTCCATCGCCCTCTGTGGCAATGAATTCCACAGACCCACCACTCTCTGGCTGAAGAAATTTCTCCTCATCTCTGTTCTAAAGTGACTCCCTTTTATTCTAAGGCTGTGCCCCCGGGTCCTAATCTCCCCTACTAATGGAAACAACTTCCCTACATCCACCCTATCTAAGCCATTCATTATCTTGTAAGTTTCTATTAGATCTCCCCTCAACCTCCTAAATGCCAATGAATATAATCCCAGGATCCTCAGACGTTCATCGTATGTTAGGCCTACCATTCCTGGGATCTTCTGTGTGAATCTCCGCTGGACCCGCTCCAGTGCCAGTATGTCCTTCCTGAGGTGTGGGGCCCAAAATTGCTCATGTACCGCAACTGGAAAACCAGACGTTGTTAAAGCTGAGAAATATGGCTATCAAGGAATATTAAGGGACTTTAAAGGCAGATTAAATGATAAACTCAATGTGTCAGAAGAACCAGCCATTGAGGCTTTGGAATATGTGCGAGGAGCATGCTTGCAGGAAGAATGGGGGCTTTTCTGGTGCCTGTGAAAAAGGCATTTGAGTGGATATTCCTTTGCCCGCTGCCAGTATCGGGTTGGAAGTCGGTGCATAGCATCCAATTGCCGGGCTGGAAGCCCAATTATCCAGCCGCCCGTAATGCTCTAGACCTCTCAGCCGGGATTCAGGCAGGCGTGTATTGGTTCAAGTATTTTCAAGTGTGGCCCTGACATGGTGGAACCCACGTTGGGCTAAGGGGATCATTGCACGATGGAGGTCCATCGGAAGGCCCCCCCCACAATGCAAATCCTGCCCTTTCCGCAAGACTGCGCCCCCCCCGACCAGCCCAGCCTCACCCCCCCCACCCCACCCCCCCCTGCCAACAGACTCCCCAACAGATACCCCATCAGTGATCCCTGCCTGAAACCTAAAGGGAAGCCAAGGCAATGTGGGGTGAACATTGCTTTTTCACTTACCCTTCCCTATCATCTGCTGCCTCAGGCTAAAGTGTTTAATGCAGTAGCAGAGGCTTCCTCCAAAGCCAAGTGCACTTCAAAGGGCTTCAAATTCCTTGACAGCCTTTGAAATGCAAATATTTCATTCGATTTCACACAGCAATACATTATTTCATTAGCCAGTGATTTACAGTTTTGCTACTCCAGAGCCAGCGGATTGGGACATTCCAATTACGTCACCCCACGCCGCTGGGAAACCCACTGGCACACTGGTGCAGGACGAGAGAATCTCGCCACCAACAAAAGGACAGAGAATTCCGGCCATACAGTTCCTAAAATGTTTCTGCAGATTTTGATGGGACTTACGTTACTACATTTTGTATAGAGATTGGACTTGGTTTAAAAGATACGTTAACTCCACCATGTAAAAAGTTCCTGTATTTTGAGTTATGTGTCAGTACACAATCTGATTCTTCATCACTTTAAATTGTTGCTGAAACAGCAACAATCGCTGTCTTCAAAAACATTTCAACCGTGAAGTACTTTGAAACATTTTGATTGATTCCACTTGGATCATTTGGCCGGAATTCTCGGGCTGTTCAATGGTGGCAGGATTCTCTGGTCCTCCCAGCAGCGTAACCCCCCCTCCACCTACGGATTTCCTGGTGGTGTGGGGTGGCTTCAATCAGAATGCCCATTGAGAGCAGCGGGAGCAGATAATTGTGCCGCCAGTGAGAGGCGCGCTCCCTCACGCCCCTGGGAAACACGTGGCTAGGAAGCTGGATGATCCCGCGTCTATTGCTGATGTATCCTTAGAAATGTTGGTTACAGAAGAGGATGCTGCAAAGGAAATAATTCTGATATATGACACAAAGCAATTGCCATTCTCATTGATTTAGCTTAATGCGCTGTTGCTTCATCAGCTTTTCATTTCTCTTTCTCAAAATGCCAGTCAGGGAAATGAGACTGTTTCTCGAGAATTTAAAGCTTCTTAAAGAGAATGTGATTTCTACTCAGACATTGCCTGTTGAAAGAAAGCCTCGTTATAAACGCATGCATCGTTGCAAATAACGTTCACTTTGCTCTGACTGGGGTAAAAAAGGAAAGCTGTCCTCTTTAAATGTAATGAGCCAAGGTGAATGCAAGCCAGATGTTTCTCTGGTTTCCAAAGCTAATCTGTTCTCGCTGATTTTTGACTGCCATTGATATAACGAGCAGTTATTGTTTCCTTCATGCAGGGAACATGTTCACAAATCAGATTCTCGGCAATTTGTGGAATGGTCTCTGTCTATTTTATTGAGGAACGTTTTGAGATGCTTGAAAGCATCGCTTGGCTCTGGTTGCATTGTCTGTGGCTGTCATGTTAACAAGGAAATTATTGTGCAGTGATTGCTGTTTGCTTTGGTGCGGGTCCATGCTCTTTAGTTCAGTATGCATACTAGCACTATATCCAGAAGATTAATGAAGAGTACATCGCTGTGGTAGTTTTAAGCAGAAAGGGGACCGAGTAGACCACTGTCATCTGTGCATCCAACTAAATCCAACAGTACCTTAAAAGATCAATAACAAAGAAACATTAATTTCTGACACAGAGATAGAAATTGATCTTGGGACAATTAAGTCTTGATGGAAAACTTTGTTTCCCGCACCAGGTTTAATTGTTCCAAATGAATTTATACGACTGTCGTTTATGTGAGGCAATCATTGCTTCTTGTCACCTAATGGTGGCCTTTAGTCCCCAGCTTCCAGACTTGTAGGTTCTTCTAGCCATTTGACATTCATCACCAGGCCCTAAAGCTTCTTCGTGACAATCTACAGATTGATAGTCACTCTGAATCTTTCATGAATGTCACCTTGGCTAAGGGACTCATGGGAAGAATTTCCGACTCTCAAACGCCTACTTTTCCCTAAAGAAAAAGGAGAAAGACATCGACAGAAGCTGGGAACAGATGATAGAGAAATGGTTGGGAACGAAAGTATATCATTGCCAATATTCGGTCGCTCAATGATGCATCAGGCCGCAATGCAAGTTATAATGGGGTGGGTGGAGTGGTAGTGATGGCGACGGTGGGATAGGTCAGTGATAAAACAAGAGGTGCAGCATGTTGATTTCTGACTTTCCATCTACAACTACTCTGGTTCTCTCCTTGTACTTCTACACAGACATGCGGGGGGGGGGGGGGGGGGGATCTACCAGCCGTGAGGGAGAAAGGGATAGCCGGTTATGCTGAGGGAATAACATGAAGTAAAGTGATCATGAAATGATGTGAGAGGATGCTGGTTGTCGTGTTATGTAGTCTGGAATAACACCGGCTGCAACTGGATGCAACTTTAACCAAAAGATATTCCAGACCTTGAAGTTAGTTCAATCTGATTTATTGAACCAGTAGCACAGTTAGCACAGTTCTCTATGAGTTCGCCTCTCTGATAACCTAAGTGTGGTTACTCTGTCTGACTGAATCAGACTAGCTCTTAGCTACGTGCTGGAGGTGTGATACTGTAAATACACCCTGACTCACTCTGTAGATGTTCATTAGTAGAAAGAGGCAGAGTGTGAGTGCCTCGTGCCTTTTATAGTGAGATACCACCCCTGAGTGTCCTACCTGCTCATTGGGCATGTCCTGTTCTCTGTGTTCATTAGCTGCCTGTCTGTGCCTGTATGTATATCATTATCTGCATGTCTGCATATCATGACACTGGTGTAGTGCATCAAAACTGGTGGGGACCAGATGACCCAAATGGCTTGGTTCTGTGTTGTATCTTTGATGTAATCTTATATAGAGAATGTTTTCCCGACCATCCTCTCCTCGTCATTGTGTGAAAGTCTATCTTGCAAGAGGAAAGGTCACGTGCTATGTCGTTTTGTGCTGGAGAGCTGTGAATTGGGTTCAGATCCCACCATGGCAACTGGTAAGATTTACATTCAATTAATAAAGATTGAGAATATGAAACCAATCTCAGTAATGGTGATCATGAAACTGGCATTGTAACCCACCTGGTTCACTGGTGTCCTTCAGAGAAAGAAATCTGCCATCCTTACCCGGATTGACCCGCATGTGACTCCAGACCCACAGCAATGTGGTTGACTCTTAACTACCCCTCTGGAATGGCCGAGCGAGCCATTCGGTCCAAGGGTAATTAAGAACGGACACCAAATACTGACCTTTCCAGCAACACCCACATCTAATGAAAGAATTAAAAACCATTTTCTTAAGGTTGTTTTTAAAGGCAAATGCTAATAGAACATAGAACACAGAAAAATACAGCACAGAACAGGCCCTTCGCCCACGTTGTTGTGCCGAACCTTTTTCCTAGATTAATCATATATTATCATTGCATTTACAGTGCAGAAGGAGGCCATTCGGCCCATTGAGTCTGCACCGGCTCTTGGAAAGAGCACCCTACCCAAAGTCAACACCTCCACCCAACACTAAGGGCAATTTTGGACACTAAGGGCAATTTATCATGGCCAATCCACCTAACCTGCACATCATTGGACATCTTGGGAGGAAACCGGAGCACCCGGAGGAAACCCACGCAGACACGGGGAGGATGTGCAGACTCCGCACAGACAGTGACCCAAGCCGGAATCGAACCTGGGACCCTGGAGCTGTGAAGCAATTGTGCTATCCACAATGCTACCGTGCTGCCCTTAAGAACAAATAAATCTACACTATATAATTTTACCGTCATCCATGTACCTATCCAATAGCTGCTTGAAGGTCCCTAATGTTTCCGACTCAACTACTTCCACAGGCAGTGCATTCCATGCCCCCACTACTCTCTGGGTAAAGAACCTACCTCTGACATCCCCCCTATATCTTCCACCATTCACCTTAAATTTATGTCCCCTTGTAATGGTTTGTTCCACCCGGGGAAAAATTCTCTTACTGTCTACTCTATCTATTCCCCTGATCATCTTATAAACCTCTATCAAGTCGCCCCTCATCCTTCTCCGTTCTAATGAGAAAAGGCCAAGTACCCTCAACCTTTCCTCGTAAGTCCTACTCTCCATTCCAGGCAACATCCTGGTAAATCTTCTTTGCACCTTTTCCAAAGCTTCCACATCCTTCCTAAAACGAGGCGACCAGAACTGTACACAGTACTCCAAATGTGGCCTTACCAAAGTTTTGTACAGCTGCATCATCACCTCACGGCTCTTAAATTCAATCCCTCTGTTCATGAACGCTAGCACACCATAGGCCTTCTTCACAGCTCTATCCACTTGAGTGGCAACTTTCAAAGAAGTATGAACATAGACCCCAAGATCTCTCTGCTCCTCCACATTGCCAAGAACTCTACCGTTAACTCTGTATTCCGCATTCATATTTGTCCTTCCAAAATGGACAACCTCACACTTTTCAGGGTTAAACTCCATCTGCCACTTCTCAGCCCAGCTCTGCATCCTATCTATGTCTCTTTGCAGCCGACAACAGCCCTCCTCACTATCCACAACGCCACCAATCTTCGTATCATCTGCAAATTTACTGACCCACCCTTCAACTCCCTCATCCAAGTCATTAATGAAAATCACAAACAGGACCCAGAACTGATCCCTGTGGTACGCCACTGGTAACTGGGATCCAGGCTGAATATTTGCCATCCACCACCACTCTCTGACTTCTATCGGTTAGCCAGTTCGTTATCCAACTGGCCAAATTTCCCACTATCCCATGCCTCCTTACTTTCTGCAGAAGCCTACCATGGGGAACCTTATCAAATGCCTTACTAAAATCCATGTACACGACATCCACTGCTTTACCTTCATCCACATGCTTGGTCACCTCCTCAAAGAATTCAATAAGACTTGTAAGGCAAGACCTACCCCTCACAAATCCGTGCTGACTATCCCTAATCAAGCAGTGTCTTTCCAGATGTTCAGAAATCCTATCCTTCAGTAACCTTTCCATGACTTTGCCTACCACTGATGCAAGACTAACTGGCCTGTAATTCCCAGGATTATCCCTATTCCCTTTTTTGAACAGGGGCACGACATTCGCCACTCTCCAATCCCCTGGTACCACCCCTGTTGACAGTGAGGACGAAAAGATCATTGCCAACGGCTCTGCAATTTCATCTCTTGCTTCCCATAGAATCCTTGGATATATCCCGTCAGGCCCGGGGGACTTGTCTATCCTTAAGATTTTCAAAATGCCCAACACATCTTCCTTCCTAACAAGTATTTCTTCGAGCTTACCAGTCTGTTTCACACTGTCCTCTCCAATAATATGGCCCCTCTCATTTGTAAATACAGAAGAAAAGTACTCGTTCAAGACTTCTCCTATCTCTTCAGACTCAATACACAATCTCCCGCTACTGTCCTTGATCGGACCTACCCTCGGTCTAGTCATTCTCATATTTCTCACATATGTGTAAAAGGCCTTGGGGTTTTCCTTGATCCTACCCGCCAAAGATTGTTCATGCCCTCTCTTAGCTCTCCTAATCCCTTTCTTCAGTTCCCTCCTGGCTATCTTGTATCCCTCCAACGCCCTGTCTGAACCTTGTTTCCTCAGGCTTACATAAGTCTCCTTTTTCCTCTTAACAAGACATTCAACCTCTCTTGTCAACCATGGTTCCCTCACTCGACCATGTCTTCCCTGCCTGACAGGGACATGGACACGTAGTACCTGTTCCTTGAACAAGTTCCACATTTCACTTGTGTCCTTCCCTGACAGCCTATGTTCCCAACTTATGCACTTAAATTCTTGTCTGACAACATCGTATTTACCCTTCCCCCAATTGTAAACCTTGCCCTGTTGCACGAACCTATCCCTCTCCATTACTAAAGTGAAAGTCACAGAATTGTGGTCACTATCTCCAAAATGCTCCCCCACTAACAAATCTATCACTTGCCCTGGTTCATTATCAAGTACTAAATCTAATATTGCCCCTCCTATGGTCAGACAATCTACATACTGGGTTAGAAAAGCTTCCTGGACACACTGCACAAACACCACCCCATCCAAACTATTTGATCTAAAGAGTTTCCACTCAATGTTTGGGAAGTTAAAGTCACCCATGACTACTACCCTGTGACTTCTGCACCTTTCCAAAATCTGTTTCCCAATCTGTTCCTCCACATCTCTGCTACTATTGGGGGGCCTATAGAAAACTCCTAACAAGGTGACTGCTCCTTTCCTATTTCTGACTTCAACCCATACTACCTCAGTAGGCTGATACTCCTCAAACTGCCTTTCTGCAGCTGTTATACTATCTCTAATTAATAATGCCACCCCCCACCTCTTTTACCACCCTCCCTAATCTTATTGAAACATCTATAACCAGGGACCTCCAACAACCATTTTTGCCCCTCTTCTATCCACGTTTCCGTGATGGCCACCACATCGTAGTCCCAAGTACCGGTCCATGCCTTAAGTTCACCCACCTTATTCCTGATGCTTCTTGCGTTGAAGTATACACACTTCAACCCATCTCCGTGCCTGCAAGTACTCTCCTTTGTCAGTGTTTCCTTCCCCACTGCCTCACTACACGCTTTGATGTCCTGAACATTGGCTACCTTAGTTGCTGGACTACACATCCGGTTCCCATTCCCCTGCCAAATTAGTTTAAACCCTCCCGGAGAGTACTAGAAAATCTCTCTCCCAGGATATTAGTGCCCCTCTGGTTCAGATGCAACCCGTCCTGCTTGTACAGGTCCCACCTTCCCCAGAATACGCTCCAATTATCCAAATACCTGAAGCCCTCCCTCCTATACCATTCCTGCAGCCACGTGTTCAGCTGCACTCTCTTCCCTATTCCTAGCCTCGCTATCACGTGGCACCGGCAACAAACCAGAGAAGACAACTCTGTCTGTCCTGGCTTTTAACTTCCAGCCTAACTCCTTAAACTCATTTATTATCTCCACACCCCTTTTCCTACCTACGTCGTTGGTACCAATGTGCACCACGACTTCTGGCTGCTCCCCCTCCCCCTTAAGGATCCTGAAGACACAATCTGAGACATCCCTGGCCCTGGCACCCGGGAGGCAACATACCTTCCGGGGGTCTCGCTCGCGACCACAGAATCTCCTATCTATTCCCCTAACCATTGACTCTCCTACAACTATTGCTTTTCTATTCTCCCCCCTTCTCTTCTGTGCCCCAGAGCCAGACTCAGTGCCAGAGACCTGGCCGCTAGGGCCTTCCCCCGGTAGGTCATCCCCCCCAACAGCATCCAAAATGGTATACTTGTTTTGAAGGGGAACGGCCACGAGGGATCCCTGCACTGTATGCCTGTTTGTTTTTTTCCCCTGACTGTAACCCAGCTATTCTTGTCCTCTACCTTGGGTGTGGTTACCTCCCTGTAACTCTTCTCTATCACCCCCTCTGCCTCCCGGATGATCCGAAGTTCATCCAGCTTCAGCTCCAGTTCCCTAACACGGTCTTTGAGGAGCTGGAGTTGGGTGCACTTCTCGCAGGTATAGTCAGTGGGGACACCGGTGGTATCCCTCACCACCCACATCCTACAGGAGGAACATGCAACTGGCCTAGCCTCCATCCCCTCTTACCTTACAGAATATAGCTGCCCTGTAGACCAACTGGATCTCCACCCTCCGACTCTGCTCCCAGTCAGCTGTACTATTTCTAAACCCCTGGCTCTCTTCTCACTCTTTGCGGAAATGTAGGAAACAAAATGAAAGGAGCACCTTACTCACTCCTCACCTAACTCCCTCAGTCACCAAACTCTCACTATAGCACTCAAATGCACCAAATTCAGCACTCCCTCAGTCGCCAAACTCTCACTATAGCACTCAAATACACCAAATTCAGCACTCCCTCAGTCACCAAACTCTCACTATAGCACTCAAATGCACCAAATTCAGCACTCAGTGCAAACAAAGTATGCACTGTAGGGGATCACTTTTATACTGTGAATCTAGCCTCTGAAAACTGGCCTAATCCAATTAACTAATTAAGAAGCTCCAGCTGCAAGTGCCTACAAGTAGAAGCTTTGTTTAAAGCTGATTGAAAATTCACCTTCTTCTAAACCAAACAGCAACTTTTAAGTTAATTAACTAAATAAAAGAAAGACTAGACTTTAGATAAAAATGAAGCCTTATACTCCCTCAGTCACCAAACTCTCACTATAGCACTCAAATGCACCAAATTCAGCACTCAGTGCAAACCTGAGTAAATTGTATATAAGAAATTTAGAGTTGTTCACCTTTTTCAAGCCAGTGTAATTCTGGCACTATCCATTTCTGTATAACACATTTGGACAGCAAAGATTGAAGATAAGAATAGTTATATAGCAATATTAAATATCAGTATTCCCCATTCTCTTCCTGCATCTAGTGATGAACTAAGGCCGACTTTCAGCTGTTTCCATAGCTAGTAATTCCCGGAATAGGTCATTAGTGTGTCACTCCACATCAAGCGTGACCGTCCAAGAGTTACTCCCGCTCATACCGCCAGACATTGGCAGGTTTGGAAGAATTTGCACTCAACCTGTTTGGCCGCTTTATGAACACACCTTCATTGGCCACCAAGTCCTGGAGTGGGACTCAAACCCGGAACATCTGGCTTAGAGGCAGGGACAGTACCCACTGTACCACAAGACCTCTGAATGATTAGATTACAAATAAATATAATCAATACAAGTATTGCTGAAGAAAGAAATGCTGTCAAAGCTTTCAGTTTTGCACTCATCAGGGTAGATTCTCAAGCATACAAACCTCAAAAGTAACAACGTGGTGTTGATTAGTTGGCAAGTGCACTCTGTTTGTTAGAGTCATTGCGATGGATAATGCACCAGGGTACAGTTAATTGCCAAGCTTCTGTCCAATATCAGTGAACATAAAGCAGGGAATAGGATATTCCATTAAACTGATTTCTTCCTCAAACTGCTGTTGCTGCTTGTAGCTACTCCTGCCAGGAGATCTGCAGTATGGTGTATACCACTGGTCTGTCTTGTGCCATCCCCACACATCTGCAACTGCTCTGCGACATCCATCATCCAACTAATCCGAGGTCAACCATTCTTTTTGCTGCCCTCGACTTTGCCCTCTCGAAGGGATCTGTGTAATTCTTTAGTTCTGATGAAATACTGAAATTCTCTTTTCTAGATGTCACTTTTGGATGTTCCAGCATAAGTTCTTCAAAATTGTCTTATAATCTGTATGTGGAATTTCTAACTTTGCATTCACATTTCAAAGGTATTTATTTTCTTCAACAGATCTTTATTTACTGTCCAGGTTTCTGAGGGAAACAGGAAAGTGGAGGGAATGTAGCATTTTTTGAACTTTTTCTTTGTTACGAGCTTGAGTTTTCTTGCTAACGTGTCCTTCATCGTCAACAAACAATCCTTTCTAAAACTATCAAGTTGCAAATATGTAGATTGATTCAGCCAAAAGTTCAGAAGTGATTGCTTTTCACAATATCAAAAAGTTGATGTTTCATCAAGGTCAGCTTGGTTCACCGATTTAAATTGCAAATGGCTACAATTGCAGGGCTCCTTGTGATCAGAACAAGGTAAGTTATTGATCACTGTGAATGTCAGGAAATACTTGCAAAGTGTGTTAGGCTTCAGGGCTGGAAATGAATGTTTCTGATTAGGTGATGGGTCTCTTCTCTCACTGCCCACTTGCTCACCCTCATCAACATTTCACGGGATTGTTGTATATTTTTGAAGAATTCCTTTGTGTACTCAAAAGGTATCCACAAACGGCACCCTGCTAATCAGGGAGCATGGCCAGGATGGGTGGGTGGGGGTGGGGGTATGAAATCTCTGGAGTGGCACCGAATGCCCGTGTTGGGTGATCCAAACTATAGTTTGCATTGGGCCCCCATCTAAATGCTGAATGTACCAATCCGCTTCACGTTTGCCACGTAGGAGGATGAGAAATTAGTCATATTTTCCAAGCTACCAGCATGGTAGTACAGTGGTTAGCACAGTTGCTTCACAGCTCCAGGGTCCCAGTTTCGATTCCCGGCTTGGGTCACTGTCTGTGTGGAGTCTGCACGTTCTCCCCGTGTGTGCGTGGGTTTCCTCCGGTGCTCCAGTTTCCCCCCACAGTCCAAAGATGTGCGGGTTAGGTGGATTGGCCATGCTAAATTGCCCTTCGTGTCCAGAAAGGTTAATTGGGGTTACTGGGTTAAGGGGATGGCGGGGGGGGGGGGGGGGGGGGGGGAAGGTGTGTGCTTGAGTGGGGTGGTCTTTCCAAGGGCCGGTGCAGACTCGATGGGTCGAATGGCCTCCTTCTCCACTGTAAATTCTATGATATCTGGGATTGAGTGGGTTCGTTAATTTGGCCTGGGAAAGGGGAAGTGGGGAGGGCAGTGTGGGGGGGGGGGGGGGGGGAGAATCGATGCTAAGTGATGTCACAACACCCTGGGCTAGTGCGTGGTCAATTCCAGCCCCACTTGACCCAGAGTCTCAACACAAGTGAAATTAGATGTTATGTTAAAATACCTGAGGACCTTGGCTGAGCCCAATAAACTGCAGTCACCTGGTTTGTAAATGTAACACAAATAGCCTTTTATTATTTAACAGTAATATAATTGAACTGAAAAAAAATGTAACTGCCTACCTAATACCCCTTACCCAACCCCCCTCCCCTTCTAACTCGTCTCACTCTATACACACACACACCATAGAGGGAAAGAGTGGTGAAGTTGGAAGAAAAATGATAGTGAAGTAAAAACGTTTAAAGGAGCTCCAATGGGATGGTTTCCAGTTGAAGTCTTTCAGGAATCCAAGATTTCAGTTTGACGCTTCTTCCTTCTAAGCTTGAGCGAGTTTTATCTGGCAAGGCATATCCACTTACTTTGTAAATTCAAGGTCATTTCAACTTTACAGCAAAATTGTGCCAGGCACTCGGGTTTTTGAACAATGAAGCAGTCCTTTATTTCAGCAGCGAGAAAGAGAGAGTTCCTACTTCATTCAAGGTCTAATCATTTCTCCCCAGCTCTCTCAGAAGCATCCCGCAGGAACATACAGACAGAACACTATCACTGGCCAACCCATAGGTTGTCAGCCAGCCAATCGAACCAAAGTCTTCCAAAACTCGTTCTTAAGATTTCCTCAGTGCCGAAGAGCCTATATTCTCCTCGCCAAAAAAAACCAAATCCTGAAACGTACTGTCCTGACTAGCAGGCTGCCTCAGCTTAAGGAAATGTGCCACCACCAGGAGGCCATTGATCACAACCATATTGCCAGATGGCATTCCAACATCCCAAACATGGAGGGAAAGATAGGCTGGAGGGTCATCACTAGTTGCTTAAAGGCACATTTTGATGAAGAAATGAAAATCGCTTATTGTCACAAGTAGGCTTCAAATGAAGTTACTGTGAAAAGCCCCTAGTCGCCACATTCCGGCGCCTGTTCAGGGAGGCTGTTACGGGAATTGAACCGTGCTGCTGGCCTGCCTTGGTCTGCTTTCAAAGCCAGCGATTTAGCCCAGTGTGCTAAACAGCCCCTCATTATGGGCGCACGGGCCAAAAATAATAAAATGAAACAAAAGAAATGGGAACAAAGAGAAGCCAAAAGGAACTCTTCCAGGGATCTCAGATGGGTTATAAGTGGAGCAACGTTTATTCATCGACCCATGGGGCCCACAAAAATGACCCATGAAAAATATCTTCAGCTTATTTTTGAACCATTAGTTAGGTCTACCAAGGACTAGTATAAATGGATGGATCTAGTTCCACACTTCTGTACCTGAAAGTTACATCCAGGGTCATTGTGGCTTTTAGTTAGTGTCATCGAGAAATATTTAAGAGACCAACGATGAAGACTATTGTTTGATGTCTCAGCTAACAAGCCTCAAAGAAAAATATTGGCAACTTCACAATAGCTGAACCCATGTGTGCAGCCAACCAATTCAAAGCCCTCTGTTATTTATGTGTGTTTCACAAATTCCTGTGGGATGTTCTGTGCCTGGATTAACATGAGTGGCAAGCAGGAGTGGATCCTTATTACCGCATAAATCAACAGAGTAGGTGAGGCTGGATTTTTTTTATGGTGTCGGGAAAACATGGTGGCATGGAGGGGTGAGGGAGTACGAGGGGTAAGAGCTGGAAGCCCCATAACAACTTTTATGAAGTCCCTGAAGACAAAGATGGGCCTTCAGCCCAGGCCGCCTTTGCAATCACCGACCCCTGTGACCACCTCCGGTCTCTTTCCGGGGTCGGTGGGCCCATCTGAATCCTGCTGCTGCCTCCCTTTAAACTGAGGCAGTTCTGCCAAGTCAGGCGATTTCCTCATTCGAGCTATTCATTTTGGTTAGAAAGATCTTGCTCCCAGTATCAATTAACTGCATTTACTTGCTTTTATTCAACACACATGTTTATAAGTGTATCAGGAATCACTTAGCATCATGTGTTATCACATGCATATTTTAGTGCATGATCTCGGAGAAAGGTAACATTTTTAACGGATGCAAAATCTTGATTTTCACCAGCTTCCTTCCTGTCTATTTCCATACTGTTGGGACACTGGTGGAGGCGACAGGTATAATGAACAGCAACATGCAATTGTGCAAAAGCAAGTCACCTGCATACAAATTCACTATTCTTCCACGTGGTTTGTAAATCGTTACCGAAATGTGAATGCGCTTCCGGCACAGTGGTTAGCACTGCTGCCTCTCGACGACAGCGACCCAGGTTCAATTGCAGCCTTGGCTGAGTGTCTGTGTGGAGTTTGCACGTCCTCTTTGTGTCTGCGAGGGTTTCCCTCCTGGTGCTCCGGCTTCCTCCCACAGTCCAGAGATGTGCAGGTGAATTCGACATGCGAAATTGCCCCTTGGTGTCCAAACGTTTAGGTAGGGTTACGGGGATAGCATGGGGATGTGGGCCTCGGTACGGTGCTCTTTGAGAGGGTCGGTGCAGACCCAACGGGTCGAATGACCTCCTTCTGCACTGTAGGGTTTCTATGATTGTATGATTTGAAAGGGGTGGTATCTTCATGGAATAAGGGGCAAAATTCTCCTGTATTGGCGCGATGTCCGCCGACTGGCGCCCAAAACAGTGCAAATCAGTTGGGCATCGCGCCGCCCCAAAGGTGCGGAATGCTCCGCATCTTGGGGGGGCCGAGCCCCAACCTTAAGGGGCTAGCCCCGCGCCGGACTAATTTCCGCCCCGCCGGCTGGCGGAAAAGGCCTTTGCCGCGGAAATGACATCTCCGGGCGGCGCATGCGCGGGAGCGTTAGCAGCCGCTGACGGCATTCCCGCGCATGACAGTGGAGGGGGTTTCTTTCGCCTCTGCCATGGTGGAGACCGTGGCGAAGGCGGAAGGAAAAGAGTGCCCCCACGGCACAGGCCCGCCCACCGATTGGTGGGACCCGATCGCGGGCCAGGCCACCGTGGGGGCACTCCCCGGGGCCAGATCGCCCGGTGCCCTCCCCCAGGACCCCTGAGCCCGCCCGCGCCGCCTTGTCCCGCCGGTAAGGTAGGTGGTTTAATCTACGCCGGTGGGACAGGCATTTTAGCAGCGGGACGGCGGCCCATCCGGGCCGGAGAATCGCATGGGGGGGCCCGCCAACCGGCGCGATTCCCGCCCCCGCCGAATCTCCGGTGCTGGAGAATTCGGAAACCGGCGGGGGCGGGATTCACGCCAGCCCCCGGCGATTCTCCAACCCGGCGGGGGCGTCGGAGAATCTCGCCCAAGGTCTGTAACCTGGTGCTGGGCAGGACAAGACAGGCCATGATTTAACTTCTGGGTAATTTAAGCAACCCCCCCCCCCCCCCCCCACCCCCCCCCCCCCCCCCCCCCCGCCCCCCACACACACACCCACTCAGAATTTATGCATTTTCAAATGGTTAAAAGAAATTATAATTTGTCAAAGCACTAGTTTTGGTGAGGTAAGTGCTCCTTTAAGAAATATCTGCACGATTTCAATTAGATGCGTGTAGCACAACTGTATGTCATTATCTGGGTTGTTTTACACGCTTCTTTATCCCTCTCCCCACAATGATGCTTCAACACAGGAATCCACACACTTGGTTTCTGTGATGATTCTCAAATGTGCATTGGAGCCAGATCCATCAAATTCACACAAGCTTTCCAACAATGAGCCAACGCATTTGGCCGTGGTTCCAACAAGAATGAGACATGCTGCTGTGCAAGATGGAGAAAACATATCTTGTTCAAGATATGTCGGATAATGATGAGAGATTCCGCGATTATGATGTATATGTGCAGTACCATAAAAGGCACATTGGACTCAATTTTACCGGACACGGGGCACTGGTGGTGCGGTGCAAAAACACAGGTGGCTGACCAGGTCAGGAAATCAGACAGACTGTCCATCATAAGGAGAGAGACAGCTAACTTACGTATGTAGAGGGTCTATTGAGTACCATTTTACCACGTCATCAGCATTTTCTCAGAGGTGGATTGACCCTCCCCGCCATCAGCTAAACTGAGGCGGCCTCCAAGTGGCAGCCAGGGGAGCAGGGAGGGGGTATCATGGACAGGAATGGGGTCAGGATTTCTTCCAGCAAAGAGGTGGCCATAGGCAGGGAAAGCAGCAGCTGCACCCATCGCAATATCTCCAAAAAGGCCCCCCCCCCCTATTGCTTTGCCCTGAATTTTTAATTAAGGAACATTTTCTTGCCAATGTCTGGGGGCTGCAAGGCCGCTTCCTGCTTCAGCGGTGACCACAGCTTCTGGGGGTGATGCTGCTGCGCAGCTAGCCCTGTGATTGGGCTAGCAGCTCTCGGTGGCAAGCTGTTGCACTCTGCCACTTAATTGGCTGCAACTGGTAAAATTCAGGGGAAGGTCTGACCGGCTCCCCGTGCTAACGGCACATATATCCCACGGGTGGTGGGACATCCACCCTGTAAATTCAGCTCATTGAATAAGAGGAAATTGGGTTGGAGAGATATGAATAAAACACTTGTCACATTCACCTGGCACAATGGTTTGGAAAGTCCACAAGAATTAGCTTGACATTGTCCGTAATGGCTATTGACAGTTCAATTGGCAGCCAGTGTACTTGTGTAATGATTTGGTAAGAGTTTGATTAAGGCCCAGCTATTTGTGTGATCAATTTTACTTAAGATAACCTTTTGTGTTGCTTTCAGGAACATAGGACGCAATGTACTCAAATGGGAATAGAATCCTGACCGAGCGTGTTTCGGAGCGTGATTCCCAGTGCTCGGACTGCCAAGAAACATCACACTATCGGAAGGTCATTCAGGTAGATTGGGGGCCTCAGCAGGGAACACGCAGCCGAGGCCACTGTTTCCTGCGCTGAGGAGCTCCGCTCGCCAGAACTCCTCAGTCCCCCCAAGCTGCAACTCATCTATAAGGGGTTCCTGAGGCCTCCCAGACCTGCGAAGGTTTTCGTTAGACCTTCAAATCTCTGTCAATGGTTGTTTATGGCCTGAATCTCCATCAACTCTTCTTTTTTTTTTCTGGCTCCAAATATTCATCGATAGTTTTCTCTGGGCCAAATCCTTGTCGATAGTTTTCCCTGGGCCAAATCCTTGTCGATAGTTTTCCCTGGGCCAAATCCTTGTCGATAGTTTTCCCTGGGCCAAATCCTTGTTGATAGTTTTCCCTGGGCCAAATCCTTGTCGATAGTTTTCCCTGGGCCAAATCCTTGTCGATAGTTTTCCCTGGACCAAATCCTTGTTGAAAGTTTTCCCTGGGCCAAATCCTTGCCAGTTTTCTCTTCTGTTATATATTTATTGTTGCTGCAAAGAGAAAACCAAGTAGAGGTGCCACACTTTACGTTTGTAAAAACATAGTGCAGGTTTTATTAGGAGATATTGCTTCGACAGGGTAAGATGGTGTGATGAATGTTGAAATTGTTATATATTATATTTTATATTCTGTGGCAGGAATATTATTAAAAACCCTGGTTTAAAATACATACAGGCAGTGTGTCTACTAAAGCTGTAAATAAAGTGTCGTAAAAGGTGAGGTAATCATTCATTCCAACCACTTGCTTGGCTACAGATAAAGGGCTAATGGAATCATGTTTTGATTGCTGGAGGTTCCTTGGAGTACAGGTAATTTATAAGGGATTATATTCTGTCCTTGCTAAGCAGGTCATGGAACTTAGTAGCGTATATATTAAATAATTAATGGAAGGAGCAGGTCTGTCTGTTGAATAGGATTGCTAAATGCTGTTAGATTGAGCAGGAGTGTACTGGATCTGCTCTTGAAAGGAACTCTCTCCCTAAGGTCTGCACAGCTAAGCAAGTAAACCTGTTTTATTAACTTTATTTATAAATGCATTTGAACAAAGAACAAATAGCATCATGGTACAGGAACAGGCCCTTCAGCCCACCAAACCTGCGCCGATCCAGATTCCTTATTTGAACTTTATTGGGTTGCTTCATTGGAATTCGTGGCAGGTGTTGGTAGCACATTCACATTTTTCCTTTTATTTAAAAACTGTTTAACTGATAATTGTAAAGCTATTTCTTTGATGTTAATGTGGTTAATTCTGTGTTAAAGTTAAAGTTTGTTTTAACATAAAAGATACCTATTGGTCATAGTATCTTTCTCTCACAGGTTTACAAATTGAAAAATTGTTTGGGGTTCTTGTTCAGTATCGGAACAAAGGCTGGAGTCTGGTTCAGTATCCTAACAATGATGAAATCCTCAAAAGTCCACGAAATGTTCCGCTGGTATCACTGCATATCAAAGAGTTAATGACAAAGAGTCAATGACAAAGAGTTAATGGCAATATTGGAAGGACATTTCTCTCCCCCTCCTCTGCTGATAGCTGAAAGATTCCGTGGCACGGTGGCACAGTGCTTAGCAGTGCTGCCTCACAGCTCCAGGGACCTGGTTTCAATTCCGACCTGGGGGGACAGTGTGGAGTTTGCACTTTCTCTCCGTGTCTGCGTGGGTTTCCTCTGGGGGCTCTGGTTTCCTCCCACACTCCAAAGATGTGCAGGTTTAGGAGGATTGGCCACGCTAAATTGCCTCTTGGTGCCAAACCGTTGAGGTGATGTTACTGGGTTGCGGGGACGCAGTTGAGGCATGGGCTTTGGTAGGGTGCACTTTGCAGGTGCTGGTGAAGACTCAATGGGCAGAATGGCCTCCTTCTGTACTGTAGGGATTCTGTGATTCTGTGATTTCACCAGCCAATACTGTTACTTGAATAAATATATCCTCCTGTTTCCCCATATAACGCAATCTATAATGTCAGTGAAACACGCTTTACAAATTGGATGCCAAGCATGTTATCAAATTTTCTTAAACTTCACACTGAATTAACAAACATGTCACCATTTATATTGGTTAAATGTATTCTTAACCTCTTGAGAAGTATTTAAAGGATTATTATTCCAGATACAACATCCCTTTCTACTCCGTTAGTGAAAGAACAAAATTGTGTGCACCAACATTTTCATTGAGTCTAATTTATTATGAATTCCTTTGTACATAAAAAAATAAGAGCCAAGAACAGGAGTAGGCAATTCAGCCCCTCGAGCCCGCTCAATCACTCAACTTTCAAAAAGTTTCTTTCCATTTAGATTATAAGTTGCCTTTCCATTGTTCCGACCAAAATGGATAATCTCACAATTATCCATATTAAACTCCATCTGCCATAATTTGGCCCACGCACCTAACCTATCTATATCTATTTGTAAATTTCTTATTTTCTCATTGCAACTTACTATCCCACCTATTTTAGTGTTATCTATAAATTTGGCTATTGTACGTTTTATCCCAAAACCCAAGTCATTGATAATTGTAAATAGTTGGGGCCCGTGGACCGAACCCTGTAGAACCCCACTAGTTACATCTTGCCAACCAGAAAAAGACCCATTTAAACTCGACTCTCTGCCTTCAGTTGGTTAGCCAGTCTTCATGAAAGCTAATAAATTACTCCGAATCCCATGTGATCCTACCTTGTGTACTAACCTTTTGTGCGACACCTTATCATATGCCTTCTGGAAGTCCAGATATACTACATCGACTGGGAGCCCATTATCCACTTGGCTCGTTAAGTCGTTGAACAACACTAGAAAATTAGCCAAACATGATTTACCCTTCGTAAAACCCTGCTGACTGATGGATTGCGCTTTGACATTCTAAATGTTCTGTTAATACCTCCTTAATAATGGATTGGAACAATTTCCCAATGACAGATGTTAAACTAACTGGTCTATAGTTTCCTACTTCCTGCCTTCCTCCCCTTTTGAATCAGAATTAGCATTTTTCCTATCTATTGGAACCTTTCCATCCAGGGAATTTTGGAATATCATAAATAATGGATCAACTATCTCTGCTGCCATTTCGTTTAATACCCTAGAATGTAGGCCATCAGGCCCTCGGGACCCGTCTTCCTTCAATCCCAATAGATTGTTTTATACTTTTTCCCTATTGATAATGATTGTCTGAATGTCTCCCTTTCTGTTATCTGTCACTTTTGGGGTGGTACTAATGTACTCCACCATGAAAGCTGTGGGAAAAATATTGATTTAACGTCTGCGCCATTTCTGTGTTCCCCACTACTAAATCCCCAGTCACATCCTCCAAGGGACCAACATTCATGTTAGCTACTCTCTTCTCTTTTCGATACTTATAGAAACTTTTGCAATCTTTTTTTATATTTTCCTCTAGTTTTCTTTCTTAGTCAACTTTTCTCTTTTTATTACATTTTGAGTAAACCTTTGTTGATCTTTAAATATTTCCCAATCTTCCATCCTGCCACTGGTCTTTGTAATATGGTATGTCTTAGTTTTTGTCTTTATGTCATCTTTAACTTTCTTGCTTAGCCATGAATGTTTTTTCCCCCTCTCACAACCTTCTTTCCTCTCTGGAATATATTTTAGTTGGGAGGAACTGAATATCTCCTTAAATAGCTGCCGCTGCTCATTAACTGTCCTACCTTTCAGCCTTCCTTACCAGTCCATTAGGATCAAATCTGTCCTCATACCTGCGTAATTACCTTTGTTTAACCCCAGGATGTGAGTGTGGGTCCCCAGTTTCTCACCCCCAAACTGAATTTGAAATTCTATCATTCTATGGTCACTCTTCTCTTGAGGATCTTTAACTATGCGATCATTAATTAATCCTTCCTCATTACACAATGCCAGATCCAGAATAGCCGGCTCCCTGGTTGGTTCCAGAACATATTGCTCCAAGAAACAATCTCTAACACATTCAATGAACTCTCCCTGGAGGCTATCCTTGCCAACTTGATTAATCCACTCTATATGCATGTTAAAATCACCCATGATTATTGTCGTACCTTTCTTACAAGCCTCCAATATTTCCTGGTTTATACTGTGCCGCACTGCGGAACTACTGTTTGGGAATCTATTAATTACTCCCACCGGGGACTTCTTTCCTTTGCTATTTCCTTTTTCTACCCAGACTGATTCCACGTCTTGGTCTCCATTGCCTATATCATTTTTCACTACAGCACTGATCCCTTCCTTTCCCAGCAAAGATACTCAACCCGCTTTTCCTTGCTGTCTATCGTTCTGTAATACTGAGTACCCTTGGATATTCAACACCCTTTGTGGAGAAAAGCTTTGGGAAGATTTAAAATAAAAAAAAACACATGTTTACAAGGGAATTTTCGTCAGTGTCTCCAGCTGTATGGGCCATTAATGTAGAATATAGAATAGACCCAGAGAGACACTGCATTCAGAAATAGGTGATGTCAAACCTGAAAAGGTGGAGTCTTTGGAAGCAAACCTGTCTGGGAGAAATATAGATTGTTAGTCTGTTTACTGCCTTCAAACAGAGCTTTCCCATTACAAAGGCTTGGCCTGGCCTCATTGAACTGGTGCTAATCCAATTGGCTTGTTTCTCTGCTTTCAAATCACTCCGGAGTCCACTTGCTCCAATACATTACACAACAGAATCAGGTAAGCAATACCAGGAATACCAGTTTTGGTAGTGAATAATGATCTTTGATGAGCTTGTTTTCCGTGACTTATTGCTGGTTTAAATTCTTAATTGGCATTGGTTAAAGAGAAAAATATTATTTCTTTCGCTTTGGATGATTATTCTTGACGTTCCGGCAGTAACAACCATGGATAATTATTAAACACTCGGTGATGGACAGGGATTATTACCATTTCCCAGTAATCATTCATGGATTCAGCTGAAGCTGGGCTGTGTGATGATACATTAAATTGATTGGCCTATTAGCTGCCGACGTACAAAGGTAAAAGATACAAGCCTGGAAATTATGCGGTGTCGTGTTATTGAACGCATGTTTACCATGTTCTTTTCAAATCCCTTCATCTGTTATTTTAACAGAGGTGTTTTCAATTAAATTGAAGAGGTTAACAGGTCCATTAACGCAGCAGACAAAAGTACTCGCAATGCGCACATTTAGCTTGAGCAGAATAATGCACAGTGTGATCTTCGCGTTCTTCATATTTACCTAGCTAACTGTAGTGAGCAACATTGCAAGTAGGTAATGTGAATAAATATTGTTAGAATTGGTTAGTCATCTTACCTATGTAATAAAAATGATTGTAACAGTAGCATCAAATTGTGAATGGGTACCAAAAAATGTGTTTTGAGGATGTTGTTAGCTGTTTGTCCTGAAATATCCTTTCAGGTGCACACCCAAAGGAGTACATATAGTGTGGCTGCATCATATGATTTGGTTGGGTAAGTTGTGTCCATCCTCCATTATCTGGTTTAAGTGTTGAGATTTTTTAAATAAAAGGCAAAATCATTATGCCACTATGCAATCTCCATTTCAATGGTTGGTATATTGTCCTAAATGGGACAAAAACGGCAACTGTTTGATATCTCTTGACAACATATAAGGAATCTGGTTCAAATTGCATTAACTCTTGCACAAACGTCCACCATGTGGAAACGGTGCCCCACAATTATCCCCGCCCGACCCACAGTCCCCGGTCACCAGGGTCTTATTGCCTGGCCCCAGTGCCTTCCCCAGAACCTCCTTCAAGTGTGCCTCAGCATCAAGGTGCCTTCATCTGGGAGTTGCAACACCAACACTGGCCACCATTAGTGGTGGCGCTATTGAGATGCTGGCTCTCTGAATGTGCCAGTGGCTCTAGGGGGACAAGTGCCCTACTCAATTGAACAATGGTCGGTTACTTGGCCACCACCAACAAATGCACCCAGAGTTCCCACAGCCCTCTGGCATGGGGTCGCCTCCCAGCTTTGAGGACTTCCAGATAAGCTGAAAATTTTAACCATGCTCCCTTAATGTCAGGACCAGAAACTGTCTAGGTGCAGAAAGTGGCTAAATAATCTTTGCAGTAAGTTCTAATGTACGGCAAGCTATAACTTTCTCCCAAACACCTGTATAACTAACTGTACAGTGGAAAAAAGACACATTTGCAACCAGATAATGCTTTGACTAAATGCATAAATAATTGCAGTGTTGGGCACATGCAGGTCATCTCTATCCCTTGCCTGGAAAGAGAGGTCATTAAGTTAAATTAAATTTGATTTAGATGAGGGGACAAGAACATCCACTCATTCAGTTGCTGCTTAGTTTACTTCGCACAGGATCAGGTGTATGTATCCAACCTAAGATGAAGACCATAAGAAAACAAGAAGGTTTTCATTGTTACAATGCATTTGGCTGCTATCTTGGATATAAATGGGGAAAAGTGGTTTATACTCATTAAAGGCTATTCAGACTGTGAAAGATCAATCAATAGCACCCTTCTGCAGAACAACATGAGGCAGAAGTTATGTGGGGGAGAACGATGGTCGGTGGTCAGAGGTATGGCAAATGGGAAAATAAATGCCATCTCAGAACATGTATTCATTCAGTGAGTGAGAACATTTTCGGACCACCATGGATTTGACAGAATATGATCATGTAAAATAAAAACTGACCTCATTGCTACAATTTTACAGAATGATAACGATTTAACCACCTCCACAGTTTTTGTTTGTTTTTACTATCAGCTGAAAAACGTTTTAAAAAATGATGAAATTCCAAAACTTCCGATACTTTTCAGCAATGTTTGAATTTCAAAATTTCCATAGATGTTGTCATTCCACCTTTTTCCAATCCAAACCCATCCACATTACTGAACCATTTGAACAACCATTGTGCGCAGATTTGATCATTGGTATGGACTCTTAAAACATCAAGTATTGCTGTTTATTTCTAAAATATATTCACATTGAATAAAGATTGTGTGATTGTAAAGCGAAACAGAATAGATAATATTAAATAGAGCTCCACACAACACAAGGCAGAGGACCAGCTACATCATCCTTCAAAACATTGCCACCATTAGGATGACATCAGGAAAACTATCGCTCTCTTATGTAGCTGAAAATGTTTTAGCTCTTTTGATGTTGTAAAATTCCTTGTGCGATTTAATACCACATCAACATGCATTAAAGTTCTGAATGGAAATATTGTTAAATTCTAGAGTACTGCTATTTATATTTAAGGAAACCTCCTTGATCTCTGGATATAATTTAGGGCCATAACTTCCAACTAGCACAAGAAACAGATGGCCCACAGGAATTGGGAGAAATAAATACATTCTTACATGCCCTCGACAATTAAGCTGATTCGTCCAATCGCCAGTGATGCTTGGGGCCTGCTTCAGGAGGCTCCGCGGAGGCACCAGTGCAGTCCAGTTCTGACCGATTAAAGAAAGCCACGATTTATTTTTTACATGCACTACCATCAAGCAGGCATGTTTAAAGAACGCAGTGAAATGGACAAGCCAGGAAGAGGGTCAATGCCGAAGGGACGTTGATAGGATTTGGATGGTCAGGGGTCAGAGGTGAGAGAGGAGGGGTCAGAGGTCGTGGGCTCAGGTGTCGGCATGGGGTTCAAAGGTTGAGGGGTCAGAGGGTGGGGAGGTCTTGGGGTGGGGAGACTGGAAGTCAGGTGTGGGTTGTAGGGATTCAGAGTATGGGGCAGGGTGTGCGTTGGTGGGGGGTGAGAACAGTGGGCCCCGGTTGAGTTTGGCTCACGTCCGGTTGGGCTCATTGGCCAAGCCTTCAAGTTAGGTGGGGGGAAGGTCGAGTCAGGTCCACCGGCTGCATGGGGTTCAGATTCATGGGCAGGTAGGGTCAGGTCGGGTCTGGGCGGGGGGGGGGGGGGGGGGGGGGGGGGGGTTGGGTCAAGCTGATAGGGGAGATCAGATGTCATGGCGGCGTGGGTGGTGACTCAAGAAGGATGGGGAATCCTTGAGGAGGTCGGGGTGGTGGGGAATACAATGGGGGAATGGGCAGTCGCGAGTGTGAGGGGAGTCCGATGCTTATTGGCCTAGATGCTCACAATGGTCATCCAGAAGTTAGAAGAGATTTCAGTTCTTCTAACATTTCTGGCTATCTATTAGTATAATCCTGGAGCACTTGCTTTTTAAAATATAAATTTAGAGTACCCAATATTTTTCCAATTAAGGGGAAATTTAGTATGGCCAATGCACCTAGCCTGCACATCTTTGGGTTGTGGGGGTGAAACCCATGCAAACACGTGGAAAATGTGCAAACCCCACACGGACAGTGACCCAGAGGGAGTTCGCATTCCTGGACAATTTCCATGGAGATCCTTACCTGCGAATTTCCAAGAGGGATTCCCCAGCACACCTCCTGCTGTAACCTCCAAACCCAACGCTGGGAAGCTCAGAGGCTATGACCCAAATCAGCTCCATTGAGAGAAATGTGCAACTTTCTGAATGAACTAAATGATCAGGTCATTGTGAGGAATGGTGGGATCCTCCACAACGAATCGAAGCGGAGAAATTTGAAGTTAATTTGGCCCTTGTGGCCAATATACTTTTCACCATTAAAACAAAAATTGAGAGGAGCGTAAAATGAGTTGTCATCACTAATACCTCCATTAGGCCATTACAAAAAAGTCAACGTCTACCCTCAGGTCCCCAGAAAATACAAGGTAAATGTGTTTTTTTTAACTACAAAGAATATTCATATCCTAAGTACCATTTAAAATAAATACAATTATCCAATTGAAAAATATTTTTCATCTTTTAAATTAATACTTTTGGTAAGCTTAATCTGAAATATATTTTAACATCGTTCACTAAATAAGCATATTAACGACAGAACAATGAATAAATCATTTCTAATGACAATAGCAGATGAATGTTTTATAATATTTCTCTATCTGTTATTTTAACCAGCAGCCTTAAACCATTTATTCTACCATAAAGACTGGGTTAACTTATACTATCATGGGGGTAAAACGTCTGAATTGAAAGGTTTATCATAACAAAGTATTCACCACCCACAGCATACTTGACAGATGGTTGTATTTTTGAGTTCGCAATTGCAATCTACCACTTTTTCTTGGCTTTAGATGCCTCTGAATGTTCATTTAGAATTTTCTGTCGAAGTAATTGAGAAATGACAGTGCATTTCAAAGTATTTTGGCAGATATAGCAAAAGGTAGGTGCTTACCATAAGTATTTGAGTATTTTCAAGTTTCCTTTTGTGTCCATTAATGTCCTAAGTCATGACCGTTTGTGGTAAATGTCCACTTGGATAATAATGATCTGATTGGGCATATGATCTATGATCGGGAAATCATGTTTGAGGAACCTGTTGAGTTTTTTTCAGGATGCTACTGACAGAATTGATAAAAGGGAGTTGTTGGGTGTAGTATACTTCGAATTTCAGAAGGCTTTTGATAAAGTTCCCCACAGGAGGTCAGTTATCAAATTTAAAGCACATGGGATAGGAGGTAATATACTGGTGTAAAAGCAAAATACTGAGGATGCTGGAAATATGAAACAAAAAAAGAAAATGCTGGAAAAGTTCAGCAGGTTTGGCAGCATGTGTGGAGCGAGACACAGAGTTAACGTTTCGAGTCCTCATGACTCTTCTTCAGAACTGAAGAGAGGGGGAATTGTGATGGTAACATACTGGCATGGATTAAGGATTGGTTAACAGACAGAATGGGAATAAAGAGATAATTCTTGCGTTGGCAGGTTGTGACTAGAACATAGAACATACAGTGCAGAAGGAGGCCATTCGGCCCATTGAGTCTGCACCGACCCACTTGAGTCCTCACTTCCACCCTATCCCCGTAACCCAATAACCCCTCCGAACCATTTTTGGTCACTAAGGGCAATTTATCATGGCCAATCCACCTAACCTGCATGTCTTTGGACTGTGGGGGGAAACCGGAGCGCTCGGAGGAAACCCACGCAGACACGGGGAGAACGTGCAGACTCCGCACAGACAGTGACCCAGCGGGGAATTGAACCTGGGACCCTGGCGCTGTGAAGCCACAGTGCTAATCACTTGTGCTACCGTGCGGCCCACAAAGGTACTACTTGGGGCCCCAGCTGTTTGCAATATATATCACTAAGTTGGAAATAGGGACCAAATGTAATATTTCCAAGTTTGCAAATTACACAAAACTAGGTGGGAATTTGTGTGGGGAGGAAGATGCAAAGCAACTTCGAGAGGATTTGGACAGGCCTATTGAGTGGAGAAGAACATGGCAGATGTAATATAATGTGGAAAATGTGAGGTTATTCACTTTGATAAGAGGAACAGATGTAGACAGTATTTCTTAAATGGTATGAGATTAGAAAGTGTAGATGTACTACGAGACCTCAATAAGTCACTGAAAGGTAACATGCAGTTGCAGCAAGCTATTAGGAAGGCTAATGGAAATCAGTGCAAGAGGATTTGAGTACATGAGTTCAAAATCTTGCTTCAATTGTGTAGCACCTTGGTTAGACAGCACCTGGGGTACTGTGTGACTTTTGGTTCCCTTAGCTTAAGAAGGATATTATTGCTACAGATGGGACGGGATTCTCCGCCGTCGGGATACTCCATTTTGCCAGCAGCCCAGGGGTTTCCCAACGGCATGGGGCTGCCCCACAATGGGAAACCCCATTGACCAGCTGGCGTAACGGAGCATCCCACCGGCTGGGTAAAACATAAATGTGGCGCAGCGGGACGGAGGACCCAGCCCATGGAGTGCAACAAAGGATCACCAGACTTTTTCTTGGGATGGTGGGACTGTCATATAAAGAGAGATTGGGGAAACTGGTCCTGTATTGCAAAGAATTTCTATTTGGGAAGGGATCACATTAAAACCTACAAAATAATTCAAGGGAGATACACGGTGGGTGTAGGTAAGGTGTTTCCTCTGGTTGAATTCTTTATCCCAGAGGGCTGTGGAAGCTCAGTCATTGAGTATGTTTAAAGCAGAGATTGACAGATTTCTAAATACCAATAACACAAAGAGATATGGGGATAGTGCGGATAAAGGGTATTGAAGTGGCAATCAGCCATGATTGTATTGAATGACGGAGCAAACTCAATGGGCTGAATGGCCGACTCCTGCTCTTATGAAAAGGAAGACTAGTTTCAAATCACATGCCTCCCTGTGACTCCATGTATGTCACCACCCCATGGAGTATCAAATCAATTCATGACCTGCAACTAAAGCATTTGTGTAAAGTTAACCATCAGGCTTGGAGATCTGGACGTGATCGCAACTGAAATGTGTCAAATCGCAAATTCTAGTGCTTGTTGTCGGGTGGCAATGGAAAGTATTTGGCGGAAGACTCGAAGGTATCGCCATGGAGAAAGGTATGACAATCATTCGAGGTGGGAAGGCAAGATGCGGCTTGCAAAACGTTCACACATACAAAGCATGATGATCATCAGAGACATCAAAGATATGCAGCATATCAGGGGTTATTGTGCTTTATCGGTGAATGTTCAGATTTTAAACACTTTCTTGTACCATACACACAACACAGCTGTTACATCATGTTCCAACAAATATAAACATTGGGATTTAATTAATTTGTCAACATTTGACAGTTTATAAATTTTGGGCTGGATTCTCCCACAATGGGGCTATATTCCCACGCCGGTGTAAAAACGCAGGTGTTGTACTCCTGAGTTTCCTGAACAAAATACAAGCTGATTCAGTTACCTGCAGGGGGCTAGCAAGGACCCAGAGTGCTTCACGCAGCTTTGGCTGTGGATACGGGTCCCCGCACTTCCGGTTCCAGCGGCCACGCTGAACGCCACGGCGGACTCGGACTGCAGAGGCATCTGGAAGATGTAGTCCCCCCAGATCGGCCGCGCACCCGAAGATCCGTCCGGCCCGATCTCTTCCCCCGGCCGCCCATAAGGCCCCCCTCAGTGCCTGACCCCCTGCCCCCCACCAGGGCAGCCGCAAACTGAGTCCGCAGCCACCACGCGAAAATCCAGACCAGCCAGGCCATGTTAGTTCCACGCCGTTGGGAACTCGGCCAGTCGGGGGTGGAGTATCGCTGGACGGACCTCTGGCAATGGCCCCTCAGCCACGGGGAGTAATTCGCGAACGAGCGGATATTCGGGGCCCGGAGAATCGCCAGACGGGCGCCGGGCCAAATTTCGTCGGGAAAGTTGGTTCTCCGCCCCCATGCCAAACACGATTTCAGCACGGGTTTGTGGAGAATCCATCCCTTTATCTTAATAAATCTCGCGAGAACACCTCACGAGATTTACCGATATCTCATGAGAGGTCGCAATCTGGATCTTGCATTTGCTGGGCGAGATCCAGATTAGTATATTTAAATTAGGCTCACTTAAATATGTCTGCGCCCAATTCTCCCAGGGCCCGGGAACTAACGGCCTCGCCTGGGAGATCTCGCCATTGCGCTGTTTAGCAGTGGTCCACACAAAACCGGTCTGATCATAATCACATTGCTGTTTGAGGGAGCTTGCTGTCCGCACATTGGCTGCTGTATTTCCTACAATGCAACAGTGACTACGCTTCTAAAATAATTCATTCATTCACTGCAAAGCACCTTGGGATATCTTGAAGTTGTGAAATATGTTACGTATAAATGCACATCTTTTTGCTGATAAGTTGACTCAGTCAAGCGGGAATTTAACTAAGATCACTCTTTTACTCCTGGATACATTTCTGTTGGATGTCTGCTGAGGTGGGGCAATGAAGTTTTTGCTTGAGAATTGGCTACGCACTATCAGCGGATTCTCCATCGGTGGAACCTCCGGTCCCCCGGCAGCACACCCATGCCAGAGTGTTTCCCGACAACGTAAGGTAGCCACAATGGAAAACCTTGCCCTTGGGAAGTTGGTGGTGAGCTGCCTTCTTGAGCCGCTGCAGTGCATGTGGTGTAGGTACACCCACAGTGTTGCTCGAGTGGGAGTGCCAGGATTTTGACCAAGCAACAGTGAAGGAACGGTTGATATATTTCTAAGTCAGGATGGTGAGTGGCTTGGAGGAGAACTTCCAGGTGGTGGTGTTCCCATGTGTTTGATTTATGAGCCTCATTGTGTCTCCATGTGTATGCAATATTTCGAGCTTAGCTCCCTAGTTCATGAAGCGAGTGTTCTACTGTGCAGAATATTTATTGAGAAAATAAAGCAGTTCTTGAGACATTTTCTAAAATGTACCCTTCAGTGTGCACTTTAATGTTTCACAAAATAACAAATGATGACCATAGGGGTGAAATTCATCTGCTAACATAAACATCAGGATTCCTACCTTTCTCCATACTTAGTGACCAGTTGAGAAAATGGTAGGGACACGGATGTTAGAAGCATAATAACGGAATCATTTGAAACACAACAAAATATTTGCCATTTTGATTTCTTGGTTGAATGAAAAAAAACGAAATTAGAGTTGGCTCTTTAAAACAAGTCACATTCGCTGATCTTGCTAGTTTTCTCATTATCAGTGACCTTCATTTCCTTAATGTTCTCCTCATTCATAGTACACCTATGTGTTTCTCACAAGCAGTTGGTTAGTTAATCTCCGTAGACACGCCTTTATGTGCAAGCTCAATATGTACTGATCTTTTCCTTCTGGTCAGTCACACGTTTAAAAATAATGTGATTTCCATTGTTCCTTGAAGCCCTTCCCCCAGAATATTTTAAACCTTAAAACGACTCATAATTGTTATGGACTCCATATTGGAAAGCAGTCAAGCTATAAAATAGATGAAGAAGGCTTTTTAATTGCAGCTTGTCCTTGTCATATCTTCTTTCATACTGGTTTTGCGCATTTGTTGCAAACGTGCACGTGAGAATAAAATAAAACAATGTCTGGTACATTTTGGTGCAGCATTGATTTTATAAAGGTGAAAAAGAAATGTTAACATTTTCAGCCACTGACCGATGCGCAGGAAATGAAAGCAAATGTTGTGCATGTGCCTTATACTCACTGTGCAAGCATTTTGATATCTCTGATTGCAAAACTGATCCATCATGCAGGCAATATAATTGTGTCAACAGTTTACAAAAGGCACATTTCCTTATTACAATTCTGATTCAACCTTCCATTGAAATTAACTATATACTCTGCTAAGTGTTCCAGTAAATAGAATATAAACCAAAGAGAAATGGGGTGTATTAAGCACTGTGCAGTTGAGTTATAGCCATAAATTGTTCTCCCTCACCCTTTACCATGAATTCTCACCAATATTAGTGCCTTTTATCCATTTTATCTCTGCTGCATATTAATAACATGCAGTTGCAATGACCTCCACAGCATAAACTGTTTTTTATTCATTAACTGTGCTCTCAAGTGAAGCACAATCAAAGGACTCATCCTTCCTCAACAGCTTGGATCAATATGCCAAAGGCCAAGGGAAATATCTGCAACAAATGGATATATCCATCGATGGAAGTGAAAAAAGGCAAAATAAGCCTTCCCATCAATTAAAATGAAAGAGCTCGACCGAACAATCCTTCTCGTGACAAATTTCAAAAATGAAGCGTGCAGTGTTTCAGGAAGATTGGTCAGGTGTGTTAAAAAATTGGAATTCCTATCCCCCCTTTCCCTGATTAGGAAATTAATTTATGCAACGATTGTATTAAAATTTGGCATGCTCCTGCAGTTTGTTGAAACTGCCGCAATCAATAAAAAATTCACGCGTAGAAAATTCATGTAGTCTGTCAGAAATAACAGTTCAACAATGGTTATATTTTAACTGCTGAAACCCGTAACTTTCAGCTTTTGCAAAAAATGAATTTAGAATATTATTTAAGACTAAAATAACTGCTACCAACTTTGGGTTGTTTTATGGTTCCTATGAAAGTCTTGTTGCCTGAAACCTTAAAACAGCTCAACTATGCAACTATAGTAAATAAACCTAGTTTTCTCTCCACCTTCGCTGAAATTACTATAAAATGATGATAGATTCATACTTGCAATGACTCCTAGAGGAACTCCATCTACTGGTGCTCAAGATGAATTTGCAGCAATGAAAAGAAGCATTGTTAGCCTTGGGGCATAGCCACAGTCTAATTCCTATGTAATTTTAATAGTTTACCCGAGACTTTGATGGCGCAGGTAAGATTCCTATCATGGACGGCGATAGAATAACTGGCACTGCTCCTTTCATATTGTAAAATTATCTCTGTGATTATTGACTCGGTTACAAGTCACATTGCCCAATCAACATTGATGAGATATTATCGATGTGAGAATACGGTGATCAAAATGGCAGTGAATATATTTTATGTGTAATCTCAAATCAGAAGCAAATTGCTTTCATTAAGAATTGCATGTTCTTTTTTTAAATGTGATCAACAGAACTCAAATATCGTTGCCAAAAACACTTTAAAAATAAGGGGTCGCCCATTAAAAACAGAGATGGAGCAATGTTTTTTTCTCTCAGTGGGTCTTTGCAACTGTCTTCCTGAAAGGCCTTGGAAGCAGAGTCTTGTAATATTTAATAAGGCTGAGGTGGATAGATTCTTGAGGTGTGAGGGGGGAGGGGGGTGATAGGCTACTCGGGTAGTTGATTTACAGATTTGAGGTTTCTATCAGATCAACTGATATCTTATTAAATGGGAAGCAGTTATGAGGAGATGAATGGGCCACTCCTGCTCCTTGTCCATAGATTAGTATGTATGTTTGTAATATTTATGGCTTGACATAGGCCCCAGTTTCAAAGTTGAGGAAACACTGGTTGGAAATTGCTCTGTGTAATATTGGTCCAGATTTTGCCGGGTGAGTTGGCTGGCAGTGAAGGGCTAGTTCAAATTTTTCCCTCAATCTTTTTGCTGCAAGCTGCTGGATGCAGACACTGATAGTGATGCAGAGAGAGAAACCCAGCCCCTGAGTTTGTCCAACATACTAACTGTCCCGCACCTTTACCAATAAGGTTCAAAGATTGAGAAAGGGACAAAAGAAGGATTGGAAAGGAAATAGGGTGAAGTATGGTCAGATCATGTGCAAAAAGAAAAATATTGGGTAAGATTTTAACTCATTCAAAAACACTGCCCCTTGCACAGGTTAAAATCCAATCCGTGGAGTGGAAAATAAAGATTGGATTAAGAGAGGGAAAAAAAGAGAAAAGAAAAGCCAGACTTTTCAACTATAGGAATCTCTTAATGCCCCACAATTTTTGTTGTTCCTTTTCTGGGCCGCAGAGGTTGCATGCAACTGTAATTAAAGATACTTACGATGTAAGTAGATGCCTTAACTTTGGTGTTGGATGTAATTAGTAATTATCGAACAAATGCATCAATTATTTGAAACTCATAGGGAAGTTGAGAGCAAGTTGCTCTGTTCATGTTAACACATTTTGATGATTTGCAATTCAATGCAGTCATCAGCAAAGGTATTCAAATATTTTAGTGATGAACATATAATTTTCCAAGGAGTGGGAATGATTGTTGCTCTGCCTCTATATTTTTTGCACAAGCTTGAGGATCTCCACATATCTGGACAGGATTTCTGATCTCAGCTTCTTCAGAAATGCAAAGCGTTCCTGAAATGGCCATGCTTATTCTTAGTGTTCGATTATTTGGGGTAAAACAGGCTGAAGTTATCACTGAGTGTGAAAAAACATCTCTCCTGGACTTCTTCAATTGACAGGCCATCTAGTGTGGATTAGAAAATAACATTTTTAACTGCAGGACCAGATGCTACTGAGTTCTGTGTTGACATTTCCCCAAAGCCATTTAATGCGTCATTATGAATGCTTGGCTGAGTTTCAATAACTACAAAACCTCAGCAGAGGTTTCTGAGTTCACAGTTTGACAGTTTTAGGAGGCTGTTAAAACATTAGTCATCTTTGGGTTTGAATAGAAGTGTTAAGTTTTCATAAGAGATGAATCTCTTGAGACTTAAAAGCTTTCAATTGATTTAATGGGTGGGAGTTTTTTAATCATCAAGCATGTACAAGTAAGATCAGTATTAGAGCATTCGAAATTGATGTTTTTTTAAATTTCCAAATGCCCCTGAGGTCTACCCATGGTCAAAACTGGGTTAGTGACTACCGAGATATGAGAGGAGCATGGGCAGTGGGTGGGGTCATCAGTTGACATGGGGCTATGAAGGGGCTTGGAGGTGGGTGGGGATGAGGGATACGGAGCCTCACAGTTTCTAAAACAACTGGGACTAAGTACCAGAGCACCGAGGCTGGCCTTCTAACCAACATGATTTGGCATGAAGCAGAATATAATCATAGCCCTTTCTTCTTCAGGACATTTCTGATCAGACATAGTCTCCACATCTTCATTCTCACTTAACTTTGAGAAGGGCACACCTCACAGACACTTAAATGGGTCTGGATAACTTATCTAACTCTTCCAGAAGATAAGGAACCAGGAGCATCTTACCATCCTCCATATAACTTTTATAACACATTTTAGGTAGATTATAACAACACAGATATTGTGTGGGCCCAGCTATATCTCCTCAACAATGTACCTCTCCATTGATGAATGTCGGGAGATTCTTGAGTTTGGACACACAAGACCAAATGAGACGATATATTTTTTAAATGATGTAAAAGTTTATTAAAGAACTGAACTTGCAATTCACATTTGATGGCATGTCACTTGTAACATTGATAATTCGAGGAAAAGAAAGTATAATCTTGTTTTGATTAGAGAATCTACGTTTACATAATGCCACATTTAATAATGTTATATTTGAGATATCCATCAATAGTTAAAGTAGTATTTACCCTAAATCCCCAATTAGAAAGCAACCAAGTCTGGTAAGATACCTGTATCCCATTAAGGGTTAGGGTTGGGGTTACAACAATGGTATCTTTATCTTGATGATGCTGGAATGAATCTAAATATCCTACTGTGTGGTTCTAATGGTTATACCATAAGAGAGTTGAATTGGTAGGAAGCATGTTGATCACACATGCTGGACAAAATCCTTTGTTTTAGTCAACATTCTTCAAGCAATCGGGATAGATATTAAGAGGTACAGATGGTCGTCACTTTCTTGCTACTGAGTTTCCAGTATTCGGTTGGCAAATGATTTAAGAGCACCCTTAAGGTTAGCCATTGTTAGGTTGTGGTATGTTACAATTTATCAACGCCTCACTGAGGTGATGTCATGGCCAATTCCTGTTTTCTTTCAGGAACTGCCTTGTATTAGAGGTTATACCATTTGCTGTGCCACAGAATGTTGGTGCCCTTGAACACGCCCAGGCATGTTTCTAAATTTCCGAACCATTGTCCAGCAGATGATGAACTCTGTATTTAATTATTAATCCCTACTTCATAAGAAAATCATTGTTTTTAATCTTATAATTCCGTATTTATATCTGGATTTCTCCACAGGCACTCAGAAACTCATCACACCTCCAAAAGGGAACAGCAAAATCTCATGAGAATATTTTTTGAAATCTTAAAATATCAACAGGTTATTTAATGCATTGAACCCAACTCTCCTAATAAACCATCAAGAATCTGCACCGTAACAGACTTCCAACACATTTGATCTCTTAAAGGAAGAATAACTACGACTGAAACTTTTGAAAACACACTAACGCAAAAGTTAAATTAATGAAAATGTCCTCATATATGCTATTTATATATTCAGAAATCTTGTTCAGTTTACGGGGTGATGAGAATCTTTCATACACCAATAATTTAATGCTTTAATATTCCTTTAGGATTCTGTGAAAAAAAGATTATTTGCAAATCAATGTTACCAGACTGAATGTAACTGAATAATCACGACATTGTCAGAGGCAACAGTTTTAAAAAGCTTATAATAAAATGCTCTACGTGTAGAATGTTATACCTGAATAGAATTTTCCATTAATGACTATGGAAATTTATTGCTTTGCATTTATTCATATCTAAAATTGGCCTCAAATCCTTGTTAATGATTAAATAGAATTTACAATGCCGTTGTGCTTTAAAGGATGTCAAAAATTTGAAACCAATAGAATTACAAATGGTGTATTGGCGTTTCTTTTTGAACTTTCCTGCTACAAATCCTTTTGTGTCCATTTATTATGGCGGCTGTCGATGTAAACTTTCTCCTGCTTCTTCAAGTGTTGCAATATTGGAGGAAAGGTGTAATTATTGCATGAAAGGCAAGGTAGACAATTTCCTGTATGATGGTTGCCACAGGGATGTTTTGTGGAAATATAAACATTTGTGCAGAATATGTGCTTGTGTGTGTGAAATAAGGACTGCATTAAGTATTCATACCCTGACCCAATGTTTCCTTGCTTTCTAAGCCCAATTTACTTCAAGGCTGCACCTAGATTGGGATACCCCCCTGCACCGAGGGTGGGATCCCCCCACCCCACCATCCCCTACAAGGTGGTTTGCAGTGGCGGAGACGTTCCATCATTGGTTGGCGGCGGGACCTTCCCGTCCTGGCGATGCCAAAGGCTTTTTCCGTGCTTCGGTACCTCCGCCGCTGGGGAGCCTGCCATGGGGATCACCATCGGTGGGACTGGAAGATCGCATCAGTGGGATGGGCTGGAAAATGTTCACCTTGGTTTTAACCTCCGCTCAACAGCAACTTACGTTTGTTGTACAATATTAAAATGTCCTAAACTCCTCCACCCAGCCACATTAGGTGATATTGGGGCAGGCGCTGAGAAGTTTGGCCAAAGAGGTCGGTTTTGGGGAGAGTCTCACAGGAAGAAATTGAAGTAGAGCCCGGGGGGCTGAGGGAGGAAATTCCAGAAATGAGGTCCGATGCTGCCGAAGGCACGGGTGGGAAAAGTGGATCAATTAAAATCGAGAATGCTCGAGAGTCCAGAATTAGATGAATGCAGGTATCTGGAAGAACTGTTCGGCCGAGGTGATTGCAGAGATAGGGAGGGACAAGGCCATGGAGGGATTTTAGAACTGTTTTTCCTCTGTGTAATGCCATGGTAGGTCAATATTAATTGATCTCCTACGGCATTGACTTTGGGCAATTTTAACTTAACCCACACACTGGAAAACTGAAGGGATCAGCTAAAACCACTAGTTTTAAACACTGATTTTACTCCTTATAGATGCGAGAAGTGTAAAACTAGCATATCACCCAGTCCTGTGGGTTTCCCACCCAACATGTTGGGTTAAAATTAGTAGATCAGAGAATATTGCTACTTTCTTTCTTCTCTCTTAATGTTGCCTTCCTCTTCCTCTTCCCTCTCTCTATTTCTTGCTCTCTGTTGCTTCTTCCCTGTTTTTTGGAATTGTTCCCCCTCTTTTCTTTGAATTAACTCTCTATTCTTTCCTTTTGTGAAGGAGATTGATAATGTTTTAGTGGGAGGAGAGAGAGAGCAGTGTTTGGCATGCGAGCTGTGGTGTACGTGGCATACTATATCTAGTTTGCCATATCGGCCATGATCGGTCATCCGCTACCTCCTTGCTAGCATTGACGGCCTCACCTCTTCACCTTTCTCCAATCTCCCATCACAACTGTTAAATCTTACCTCCACAACCTACCTCCTATGTCCTCCCTTCTCCTTGATATACGGCCACTCATCCGACCCTTAAGCATTCAACCACTCCCGCTTATTCGCCGCATAGGTAGATGATCAGAGAGGTCTCAGGCCCTTTTCACCCTAAACCAGTTTCGAAATCATCCCCTTTCTCCCTTTCTGTTCGAAGGGTCTTGAGATTTTAGGCACTGTCTGCAGCTCAGAAGCCTCAGTGAGGGCTGAGAAACTCTTGACTCTTGAGCCTAATTTACCAAGTCCTTGTTAAATCTGGCAGGGAGAAGCAGGAGGGAGCAAAGTGGTGGGTGGGAGGAGCGACCCATCAGGGCTAAAGAGCGCTCAGATCTTTTACAATCCTAATATTGTTCTTACTGTGTTACCTGGACATTCCCTGAACATTGTCATCTCACCTTGATTTCATTATCTTTAACGGAGATGTGCCCTTATGGCTTTTCCCAGTTCTCCCTGTCACCTGCACATAAGAGTAACTTAAGATCGGAACGGTTGGGAAGTTAATGGGGTCAGCCTACTTAACAACCACCTCTAATTAATCTCCCCGCCCATTAGGCTGACAGGGTTAAAATTGCCGCCTTTCCTTGTTTTCCAAACCTAAATTGCAATTTCATTCACATAATAAAATTCGAGTGAGGAAAATAAACAGCCTGTCTGCGTTTCCCCCCCCATTTGTCTTTGTCCCACTGTTTCTGTCTCAGAAATGTTGGAAAATAGAAATTTCTGTCTAACAGGTGTAAGTAATTAGAATTGATCTTGTGTAACTGTGAAGAAAGGCACAGATGAGATCATTACTTGGTTTCAGCATTCAACTGTTCCCTTTTGAGGATTGAAGGAACATTGAATGGACAAAGCCCTTTCTCCCTCTGTCTTCCTAACCAACCACCACTCCTCTGCGGCCCCACTGTGTGCATTGCTTCCTCTCTCCCACAACTCTGCTTAATACACTTTCCCAAATTCAGAAAACAGAAACCAGAGCTATGGTAATCAGAATATAATGATTTCTTTATCTCGCTGTCATTCTCTCTCCCTCTCTCCCTCTCTCTCTACCTGTTCTTTATTTCTCTAAATTTCTCTCTAAATGTGTGCAATGCAATGGAAAATATCTAAGTGTCATTTTTGAGTGTGTTTGGCAGGGTGTTTCTTGACGGCTACATTGGCAAGATCATGGCCCATATTCAACTGCACTTAGTGTCAAAAATAAGCCCCCATGAGATTCCCGCCATTACTGGCTATCTCGCTGTCTGATTTGACCGACTCACGCCTCAGCTTCTCGCTGGTAACCGGCGGAAGCTGCTTTTAAACGCTCCCTCACCACTCACTCCCACTCAACACGCAAGCAGCGCGCAGGTCTCTTCCTCATTTTTAGCAGTGCCAGTCTGGCCAAGCTACTTGACACCATCGATGAGAGATGGACCACCCCGTTCCCCCAAGGGGTCAGAGGACCAGAAGTAGGGTCAGCGATGCTGTCTGAGGGCAGTGACAGTGGCTGTCAGTGTGGGCATCGTGCCCAGGAGGACCGGCATCCAATGTGGGAAGAAGACCAATGACCTCCAACTAGCTACAGGGATAAGTTACCACCTCTCTCCTGGCATCAGTTTCGCTTGCCATCCCTCAAATTCCCAATCAGGTCCCCCGACACAAATCACTGGCTGACATCTCGCACCCTCCCCACATCCAATCTTTGCGCTTGTTCCTCAGCACCCCCTGAAACCCAGCAACACAACTCCTTCATGTTGAGGTGCGGTGCCCACACAGCCACCTGCTATAGACCCTCCCTGACCCATCAAGTGTGTGGCTCACTCTTTGTCCCTGCAGGAGAAGATAGCCCATAATAAATGTGAAAAGACGAGGGGCGGGATGCAAGAGATATGATTCCTCACGCCCCTATGAGAAACGGGCGCTGGAAATTGCGGTGTTGTCCGAGGAGAGAGCAGTCACTGACAGAGCGGTTGGCCTGTGCCATTGAGATGAGGATCCACTGCCTCTTCAGGTGAGGATCCCCTGCCTCTTCACCCAGATGACTTGTCTCAAATGTATTGTTCATGTCAGACAAACTGATCCTTCCCTCTCACTGACTGGGGACGGGATTCTCTGATCCATTGACGCCGTCGTAAATGCCGTTGCGTTTCATGACGGCATCAACAGGCCCTCAGGAGCAGCGATTCCGAGTCCCTCAGTAGACCAACACAGCACTGAAGGGACCCACGATGCGACCGGCGCGAATGTGCACATGCATACTGCAACCGGCGCGGTTACGCCCTCCTCCGCGGTGGCTCCCTTCTCCGTGCCGGCCCCGACCGCAACATGGCGTGGGGCTACAGGGGCCGGCGCCGAGCAAACGAGGCCTCAGCCCTAGAGGCCGGCCCGCCGATCGGTAGGCCCCGGTCGCGGGCCAGGTTACAACGGAGGCCCCCCCCCTGGGGTTGCACCCCCCTCCTCCCCCACCAGGCTGCCCCCGGATGAATGCACGCCAAGGCCCCGGCGGGTAAGACCACACGTGGACGGCGGCGGCGGGACTTGGATTTCTTTTGCGGCCTCTTGGCCCATCCCGGGCGGAGAATCGGCGGATCGGCGTCGGGGCGGAGTCGCGCTACTCGCGTCCGGCCCGGCGATTCTCCGGGCGGAGAGAATACCGCCCCATGTGTCCATTATCTCACAGGATCTCCATCTGATGAGGCTGAGCCATCTGAAATCGCATCCCCCCCCCCCACCACCCAAGAGACCACAGCAGAGGAGAGCTCTGAGGAGACCACCATCGAGGTGTCACAGCTTTCACTCCCACCTTCCACCCACGCAGAGACACACAGGCGAGATGAGTGGACAGGCTTCTGGGGTACAATCTGATGAGCACCACACAGTTGCTGACACACATCAGGTGGAGGCAGAAACATCCATGAGAGACAGCAGTCGGAGGTCCGTTGGATCCCAGGAACTCTGCTGGATTTCCAATCAGATGCCGAGCTTCTGGACAAGGTTCTCCCTGAGCTGATGCAGATGATAGGACAGAGCCGCGAGATTCAGGGGATGATGCCAGTGACATTCCAGTGACGGCATAGCTGATCGGAGGAGCCAAAGGTTTTGGGTGCAGGGTATGGTGCTGACAATGTATGGCACTGAGGCTAACACCGCTAGGTTGGCGACTGCAGTGGAAAGCCTGGAGAAAGACGAATGCGTCTTGAGTGGTGGTGACCAAGATATGCTCAGTCCATGACGACCATGGCTGAGGGCCTCGATATCATGACCCAGTCACTGAGGGGGACATGTCCCAGATACAGGTGAACATTGCTGAGGCACTAACGAGCATGTCACAATCACTGATGACCATTGCTGAGGGCATCGACACAATGATGCAGACTATGGAGAGCCACAAGAGCTGGCAGTGCCAGATGATTCAGAGGCCTCTGAAGCTCACTCAAGCTGCCCCTCCATCCCATGGGGACCCCAGGACCCTAGGGGCACCGTCAGGGAGGAGGAAGCACTGGAGGCCAACCCGGAGCCGGTCACCAAGGAGTCGACGGCGGTTTCCAGTTCTTCCGAATCCCCCTCTCTGACACCTGCGCAGCTCAAGGGCAGCTGGCAGAACAGGGTGGCATGGCGACACCTTTGACACCAGTAAGTTGTTCGCCAAGGGCATCAAAAGCCACAGAGTGTGGAAGGCACCTGGACGTAGCACAAGACCACAAAAGATTTAAAAGATTGAGGAACACTGAATGGGCAATGGTGGGGTTCACTATCTGTAGCTAGGGGGAATGGGAATGTAAAATGTTCATTATTAAAGCCTGGTATATGTGAAATGAGGGGCGGTTGAGCTGGTGGGCACAACCCTGACCTATCGGAATCTGAAGACGATGAGGTCCTCCCTGGTTCTCTGGGCATGTTGGACCTTTGCTGCCGCCTGCCTTCAATCCTCTGGCTCCTCCTCGGACCCGTCCTTCAGCCTGTCCTGGTCTGCCTCCTCCTCCAGTGATGACAAGGCCACACGTCTCTCCTCCTCCTCCAGCATGTCGGCCCGCTGCTGTGCCAGGTTGTGGAGGGCACAGCAGACCACCACAAATCGTCAATCCTCTGGGGGGTGTAATGCAGGGCACCACCAGAGCGGCCCAGGCATCGGAACCACATTTTTAGCAGTCCTATGCACCGCTTGATGGCAGCACGGGTGCCAACATGGTCCTCATTATAACGCGTCTCCACATCAGTCTCAGGCCTCCGCACTGGCGTCATCAGCCATTACCTCAGCGGGTATTGTTTGTCATACAAGAGCCAACCAATCATTCTGGGAACCCTTGCACTGCCACTCTGGCACCTGGGAAGTGTTCCTGCTAGCTTGGCACTACCACCTGGGCACCTTGGCAGTGCCACAGTGGCCATGCCAAAGTGCCAGCTGGGCAGTGCCAAGGTGCTCATGTTCCAGGGGGAGAGCCAGGGAGCCACCCTGCACTGACCGTGACCACCCAAGGGTCTCCGATGGCCCAGGAGACCACCTTGGTGCCATCCTGCCAAATGTGGACCAGTGTTGAACGGCACCCGGCTGTGGCCTCCCTGGGGAGGCCGGTGGATCCAGGGTGAGCTTGCCGAAGTCGGTTTAAAACCGGCTTCGGGGAGTGTCGTTCCGTCACGCCCTGGTAGATGTGTTTCTGACTCGGATGCCTCGCGGGACTTGGGATCCAGCGAGACATACAGACTGCTGGGAAACCCACGAAAGGCCACTCCCGGCATTCACCGGCCGCACCGTGCTCGAGAGAGAGAGCGCAACGCTGCCGGTGGATTGTGTCCTTAGTGTCTAAAGGTCAGGTGGGGTTACTAGGATAGAGCGGGGGAGGGGACCTAAGTGGGGTACACTTTCAGAAGGCCGGTGCAGATTCGATGGGCCGAATGGCCTCCACCTGCAAAAAAAACCTATGAAAAGTCACGTTTTAGCTAGAATAGCCCTGATTAGATGACACACCTGGAGTACTGTGAGCAGTATTGGGCACTGCACCTTAGGGGTGATAGCCTTTTGGAAGGAATGCAATATCGACTTACCAGAACGATAGCTGGACTCGAGGGTTAAGAAATCGGGAAAAATTACACAAACGTGGGCTGTATTTCCAGAATTTAGATAGTTAAGGTCTGATTTGATTGACATTTTAAAGATATTAAGAGAACCTGTTCGGGTAAATGGGGAGAAACTTCCTCCGAGTTAGGGAGTCTGGGACCAACATACAGACTGCCGGGAAACCCGGGAAAGGCCATTCCCAGCGTTCACTGGCTGCACCGCGCTTGAGAGAGAGCGCAACGCGGCCGGTGGATCGCACCCTTAGTGTATAAAGGTTAGGTGGGGTTACTAGGCTCGAGATAAAAATTAGAGACAGATGTTTCAAGAGGGAAACTAGGAAACATGTCAGGACACAACGTTGGAACTATGGTTGCAGATCAGTCATAGAATCGCTACAGTGCAGAAGAAGGCCATGCTGCCCATTGAGCCTGCACCAACCTTTCGAAAGAGCATCCGACCTAGGCGCACAATGCCACCCTATCCCTGTAACCCCACCCAACCTTTGAACACTAAGGGGCAATTTAACATGGCCAATCCACCTAACCTGCACATCTTTGGACTGTGGGAGGAAACCGGGGCTCCCGGAGGAAACCCACGCAGACACGGGGAGAACGTGCAAACTCCGCACAGACAGCCACCCGAGGCCGAAATTGAAGCCAGGTCTCTGGCGCTGTGAGGCAGCAGTGCTGACCACTGTGCCACCATGCTGCCATAATGACACTGAATCCCTAACCAGCAATCAGCAGAGCCCTGTATTCTGTGCTGCCATGAGAACAGCAATGAGAATAGGTGGCTGCTTTTCATCTGATCAGGAGTTACAAAACTGAGATTGAAAACACAACCTATTGTGAAGTCTTACATTTCAAAAAGTGAAACATCATGCATCAGGCATTTGAAATGGTTAGCTGTAACAGAATAACTCCCTTCTATCTTGTACTTTGTGTGTAAAAGGTGTGGTTATTGGCCAGTTCCGGTTGACTGTGGCTTTTTTCTAAACCAATTTCTTGGCATTGTATGCAGCAACCAGACATGGTTCTGTTCAGGACCATGCCATTAATGCAGATGTCCTTTCAAATGTTAATAATTATTTCAAAGCAATGAATCATTTCCCTTCTTTCCACAGGTTGTATCTGTTTCCCTTTGCTGTATGTCTCATTTTCGATCATGATTGCCTCTTATTCAAATTCCAAAAAATGATGCTCACCTTATACTGAAGAATCTGAGGAAATGAATATTGAACACTCATCAAAGAGGTAAGAACAAATGGTATTAATTGACTTTGGACCTGTCAGGAACTGCAAGTGTTTCTATGATTAAGCATTTTATAGACAATGAAGTTGAACTTAATGATGGTTAGGGGCTGGTTTAGCACAGGGCTAAATAGCTGGCTTTGAAAGCAGGCCAAGGCAGGCCAGCAGCGCGGTTCAATTCCCGTAACAGCCTCCCCGAACAGGCGCCGGAATGTGGCGACTTGGGGCTTTTCACAGTAACTTCATTTGAAGCCTACTTGTGACAATAAGCGATTTTCATTTTTTGATGATCATGAACAAAAGTACTTGTTGAGCTTCAGAAGTTTTATTAGCGTGGATATGCATTTATTAGCAGTTATGAATATTTATATGATTTCTCAATTATCGGTGATTTTAAAAGATAGTAGTATCTGAAACTTCAAAACACATATTGGGTTAAATTTTCCAAAAATAATGGCTAAGTGACAGGTTCCGACTAAAAATTGGTGTGTTTCTCTACATAATCACAGCCAGATCTTCCATCCAGATGTTCTGACATTATGTCAGAAAGAAAATGAGGAGGGCACAGTTTGCGCTGGCAATCTAGCGGGGGCCTGACAAGCTGGCAAGCCCGGCTATACAGAGATGTGTGTGTGTGTGTGTGTGCGTGTGTGTGTGTGTGTGGGGGGTGCAATCTTCAAAAGGCACCCCGATCAACAAGAAGATTGAACGCCCTCCCAACCCTTCATGGCTACGGAGTAGTGCCCTACAAGCTTCGGGGCGACCCACACACCTTCACCACAGAGATAGTGGGGGTCACTCACTCTCCCCCCTCTCCTCCACCCCACAACACATAAGGGGAACCCTCCCCTCTCAGCCAGTAGCTAAAGGTAGGCCCCCAGTAATGCACCCTGGCGGTGCCCACATCACAGCCCACATCAGTGCCCCCGGCACTGCCCCCCAGCACTGCAGTGTCACCAATCTCACACTGAAATCTCGCTGGTGCAAATCCCTTTATGGCCCTCTCGCGATATCGCCATGATGGAGTTTGCGCCCCTGCCAAATGGACCTGAAAATCCATGTCCAGTGCCTTTTAATGGAGAGTACCACCAAGATTTGTATTAATCTTTTCCATCGTGTTGAACGTGTAAATATGGGAGGGCATTTCGCTACCTTTCCTTTCCTATGATCTTTTTAGGTGCCATCCTGATCAAAATCTATTCACATGATTATTCTTTTCCATGACATTTGCATCACACAACAGTTTTGAAACAAATTACTGCGGATGCTGGAATCTGAAACAAAAACAGGAAATGCTGGACAATCCCAGCAGGTCTGACAGCATCTGTGGAGAGAAAAGGGAGCTCACCTTTCGGGTCTGGATGACTCTTTGTCAGCCTTCCGGACGTAACATTGAGTCAAACAACTTCAGGCTGTGAACTCTCTCTTCCACCTTCACCCCATTTTTGTTTCATTCAAATTATTTTCATTTCTTCCATCGATCTGTTTTTCCCTCACCATTGTCTTCCCTCCCCACCTCACCCCATGAGAGCCATCTCCTGTTCCAAGTTGTCCTTTGACACACTGCTTACCTTTGACTGCCATTATAATAATAACCTTTATTAGTGTCACAGGTAGGCTTACATTAACACTGCAATGACTTTACTGTGAAAATCGCCTAGCTGCCACAAACTGGGCGCATGTTCGGGTACACAGAGGGAGAATTCAGAATGTCCAAATTACCGAATTTGTCTTTCGGGTCTTGTGGGAGGAAACCGAAGCACCCGGAGGAAACCCACGCAGACATGGGGAGAACGTGCAAACTCCGCACAGTGACCAATGCAGAAATCGAACCTGGGACCCTGGTGCTGTGAACCAACAGTGCTAGCCACTGTGCTACCGTGCCGCCAACACATTCTGAACTCTTAATGTGCCTCTATCAGCACCCTTCTGAGACATAATCATTATCACATACATTCCCTTTGTCATTCTCTCTACAACAACTTTGTCAATCTCCATCTATCGCTGGCCCTCCCTCCAGCCCCATTGCTTCTCTTCCCCCCACACCTCTCCACAACTGTATGAATCTGATCCTATTTCCAGTTCTCTCTAGCTTTGACAAAGAGTTATCCGGACTCGAAACGTTAGCTCCATTCTCTCTCCACAGATGTTGTCAGACCTGCTGAGATTATCAAGCATTTTCTGTTCTTATTTTGAAACACGTTGATTTCAATGACGATCGTGACTCTGGTCTTTTGACACTAGTCTCTTGTTTAATTTGATCTTGGGGTGTGATTATTGTTGGCAAAGTGATGTTTATTTCCCATTCTTGGTCTCTCTGCCAAGATGCTGATGGTCTTTGCTGTCCTTCAGGTTGGTGACGATGCCCCCACAATGTTGCTTGGCAAGTAATTCCAAGATGCTTACCCAGCAAAATGAAGGAATGGCAGCTTTGGTCTTGGTGCCATGAAATCTTTCTTACATAACTTTTGGATGAGAACTGAGATCCTAGTCTGCTGAGCGGATGTGAAAGATGGTTATTTCAAAAAAGTGCCCTGATCAATATTTATCCCTCCGAAAAACCTAAGAAAAAAATCTGTTCATCATCTCAGTGTTGTCTGATGTACCTTTCTCTGTGTAAATTGGTTGACAGATTTCTGTCTTCCTTTAACATTGTTAAACATACACAGAACATACACTGTACAGCACCGTACAGGCCCTTCGGCCCACAATGTTGTGCTGACCATTTATCCTAATCTAAGATCAACCTAGCCTACACCCTTTCAATTTACTGCTGTCCATGTGCCTGTCCAAGAGTCACTTAAATGTCCCTAATGACTCTAATGCCACCACCTCTGCTGGCAGTGCATTCCACACACCCACCACTCTCTGTGTAAAGAACCGACCTCTGACATCTCTCCTATACCTTCCACCAATCACCTTCAAATTATGTCCCCCGTGACAGCCATTTCCGCCCTGGGGAAAAGTCCCTGGCTATCTACGTCGTGAGTTTCAAAGTAAAATAACCAAAGCTCATGCACGTATGCTGAGCAGTTGATTTATAGTTTCGGAGCAGATCATTTGAGTATTTTTAATTAATATCCCATTGTGTTGCTTAAGTAAACACTGAAATCCATTATGAACCAGCCCAGGTTCACTGCGGAATATATTTTGGATATGGGTAGTAGTCATGGCATTTAGCATTTAACAAGAGAGCAAACTCCTACAACCCTTTTAAAGCAACGCAAACAAGTCCCATGGTTATTCACAGTGGGGAGCAAAACCACACCAGAAGGATTATATCCAACATGCAGTCATATTCAAGGGAGTAGGGTGGCACTTTTAATTATTATCTCCTTTTAGTGTTATTTTTTCAACATTTGTGACTCACTTGCAATAACAATCAAAGTAGAACACTTTAAAAACATCTTTATTCGTGAAGTTAGTATAGTTTTGATATAATAACAGTTGTACTTTTGTTACCATCTGCTTAGTTCTTTACTTCTTTTCACTTCTACTGGTAAGTTGGTGACAAGATATTTACATTTTCACTATTATAGTAATTGCTTCTATTGTTAATGCGCCAATGAATGTTTGTTCAGAAGGTTAGAACTGAATAGCTCCACGCTGCCTTTTGTTGCATTGCGATGATGATCTTATCACATTGTAACTCAAAGGAGAAGATAGAAATGGAAAAGATTAGCTGAATGAGTTTGAATACACAAACCAAAGCAAGTTGTTCTTTCATCATGTGTGGCCATCACTGTCTAGGCCAGCATTTGTTGTCCATCTCTACTTGCCTTTGAGAAACATAGAAACATAGCAAATAGAACCAGGAGGAGGCCATTCGGCCCTTTGATCCTGCTCCACCATTCATTATGATCATTGCTGATAATCAAGTTCAACACCCTGATCCTGCCTTCCCCCTATATCCCTTGATCCCTTTAGCCCCAAGAGTTATATCTAATTCCTTCTTGAAATTGCGGAACATTTTGGCCTCAACTACTGTTGTGTTATGCTTCTTCATGTCGCATAAGCTGCTTCCTTGATGTATGCTCTGACAAAGGAAGGTTCAGACTTGGAGATAGATTTAACACATTTATTGAACAGTTAACAATTCTCCTACTTGAGTTCGACTCTCCTGCTAATCTTGCTATAGTAACTCAGTCTTACTAACCAGTCTGCTCTATGCCATGCGGTGGGTGTGATGCTCCTGATCTGCCCCTGTCCTTCTCTCTTGAGTGCCACCTGTGGAAAGAGATCGAGCATGTGTGCCCTGTCATTTTATATGGGTTGTGTCAATGCCCTCTTGTGGTAGTGTCACCTCTGGATATCTTGACTTCCCATTGGTCGTGACCTATCTTACTGACCTATTGGTTGAATGTCTGTGTGTCATGATGTCTCTGGTGCTCCCTCTAGTGTTTACTTAGTTGTAGTGTATTTACATTAACCTCTTGTGTATTTAAAGTGATGCATATCACCACAACTACTTTCTGTGATGGCGAATTCCACAGATTCATCACTCTCTGGGTGAAGAGATTTTCCCTCATCTCAGTTTACCCCTTATCCTCAAACTATGTCCCCTAGTTCTGGACTCCCCCACCATCGGGAACCTTCTTTCTGAGAGTGGTGGTGAGCCGCTGCATTGGATCACTGAAGCCCATCTGGTGCAGATACACCCACAGTGCTGTTAGGGAGGAAGTTCCAAGATTTTGATCCAGCGACAGTGACGGAATGACGCTTCCATTCAGCACTTTCTCGTTACAAATGATCTTTTGCACTGATGTGCTTGGCTCCCCCCATCATTGAAGATGGTGACATTTGAGGAGACTGCACATTTAATCATTAACTGTCCAACACCATTTATGACTAGAAGCTGGCAGGACTGCAGAGCTTTGATCTGATCCGTTGGTTGTGGCATTGCTTTGCTCCGCTGATTGTAGGCGGCTTCTGCTGTCTGACATGCAAGTAGTCCCTGTAGCTTCACCAGCAGCACGGTAGCATGGTGGTTAGCACAATTGCTTCACAGCTCCAGAGTCCCAGGTTCGATTCCCCCTGGGTCACTGTCTGTGCGGAGTTTGCACGTTCTCCCTGTGTGTGCGTGGGTTTCCTCCGGGTGCTCCGGTTTCCTCCCACAGTCCAAAGATGTGCAGGTTAGGTGGATTGGCCATGATAAATTGCCCTTAGTGCTGGGTGGGGTTACTGGGTTATGGGGATCGGGTGGAGGAATGGACTTGGGTAGGGTGCTCTTTTTAAGAGCCGGTGCAGACTCGATGGGCCGAATGGCCTCCTTCTGCACTTTAAATTCTATGTAATGTGCTTGTTAGATGAATTGGACATTCTGAATTCTCCCTCTGTGTACCCGAACTGGCGCCCGGATTGTGGCAGCTAGGGGATTTTCACAGTAACTTCATTGCAGTGTTAACATAAGCCTACTTGTGACAATAATAAAGATTCTAAATTATATTACAGATTCACACCTCATTTTTATGTACGTCTGATGCTGCTCTTGGCGTGCTCTCTTCATCGAACCAGGGTTCACCTTTCATTCTAAAAACAAGCCAGAGATGGGGCATTATCAATTTAAATATTTTAAATTTATTATTAAATAATTGGCCCTGGAGACGATCTAAAGGTTTGTGTATGATTATTCTTTCTGGTTAGCAAGATGTTTTGGACATCTTAGTAAGAAGTCTTACAACACCAGGTTAAAGTCCAACAGGTTTGTTTCAAATCACTAGCATTCAGAACACTGCTCCTTCCCCAGGTGAATGAACTGAGGAAGAAGCAGCGCTCCGAAAGCTAGTGATTTGAAACAAACCTGTTGGACTTTAGCCTGGTGTTGTGAGACTTCTTACTGTGCTCACCCCAGTCCAACGCCGGCATCTCCACATCTTGGACATCTTAAGAACAGGAGAATACGATTCAGTCGTAGAACCATAGTAACCCTACAGTGCAGAAGGAGGCCATTCAGCCCATCGGGTCTGCACCGATCCTCTGAAAGAGCACCCTGCCTAGGCCCACTCCCCTGCAATACTGTAACCCCACCTAATGTTTGGGCTCTACGGGGTAATTTTAGCATGGCCAGTCCACCTCACCTGCACATCTTTAGACTCATTCCATTGCTGAATTACTCATTCTTCGCTGCTATCCAATGAGAATACAGCTGATCTGTATCCTAGCTGTGCTTTCCCACTTTGGCTCCATCCTCTTGCAAGCAAAAATAAAATCTCAGGAAGCTTGGATCCCCTATGTACACTTTATCTCTTTGAACAGTCTGTCACAGGTCTGCAGTTCCAGTTTTTACTCTACAAAATCTAATTCCTTTGTTGGAATTGGACCTAAGATTCCACAAGCAGCACAGTAGCATTGTGGATAGCACAATTGCTTCACAGCTCCAGGGTCCCAGGTTCGATTCCGGCTTGGGTCACTGTCTGTGCGGAGTCTGCACATCCTCCCCATGTCTGCGTGGGTTTCCTCCAGGTGCTCCGGTTTCCTCCCACAGTCCAAAGATGTGCGGGTTAGGTGGATTGGCCATGCTAAATTGCCCTTAGTGTCCAACATTGGCCTTCGTGTTTGGTGGGGTTACTGCGTTATGGGGATAGGGTGGAGGTGTTGACCTTGGGTAGGGTTCTCTTTCCAAGAGCCGGTGCAGACTCGATGGGCTGAATGGCCTCCTTCTGCACTGTAAATTCTATGATAATCTATGATGAACTTGTCAAATCATCAAGGGAAATAGAAGAGAAATTCTCAATGCAGAAGTAAAATATTTCAGGTGCGGGAACTTTGCAATAAGGACAGAAAATTGTGGAAATACGCAGCAAGCTGGCATCACAGCGCTAACGGTCAGACATCTGTGCAGAGATGGCTCCCAACATCTCACACCTCAGTGTGAGCAAGGGCATCTCTGCAAGACCCGTAAGTCTGGCACGGATTTTGCCAGTTTTGGGCTATTAATTGGCTCCGCCTGTGGGTCCTCTGCCCAGATCCGGGAGGATTTCACACTTTCGAGCACTGCCAGCCAATTAGATGGCTGCAAATGCTCCAATTCCAGCAGCGCCACTTGCAGAGGTGGCCACCGCTGGTACTGCAGCCTGTCTCCCACTAGAATTGTCTCTGGAGGCCAGACACAGATGTAAGTGGAGCGATTTCACTGATTCAGATGTGGGTAGGTGGATGGGTATGCCTATGATGAGATGGCTTGGACAGCATTTGGAAAATTGCAGAAGCTGGGATGACCATAGGATGTGGTTTGCCGTTGGGCACAGTGTGGCACTAGACTCCACCCCAGCCTGCAGACAGGCCATGGGCAACTCCCGCCGCTGGATGTTCCTCCATTATAGACTACCACAGACTGCATCCCACTCCGCTGACTCAAATCACATCGCACATTTATTTTTCACTAAATAATATTCAACATTTACCCTTATTACATTGGCTCAATTTGCATTTGTTATTTGCTTGTCCTGTCCACCAAAGCAGCAGAAGCCAAGGACTAGATGGCAATGTTGGTTAAACTCACGCATAGCACGGGTGTCTCTGGAAATGCATATCAATATTTCTATTTCAGGACAGTTTTGTGGTGAACTATAGAATCCCTACAATGCATAAAGAGGTTATTCAGCCCATCAAGTCTGCACCAACCCTCTGAAAGAGGATTCTACCTAGGCCCCCGCCCCCGCCTTATCCCCATAACCCCGCATGTTGATCTGGGCTAATCCACCTAACCTGCATGTCTTTGGAGACCAAGGGGCAATTTAGTATGGCCAATCCACCTCACTTGTATTTTTTTGGACTGTGGTAGGAAACCAGAGTACCCGGAGGAAACCAACACAGAAAGGGGGAGAACATGCAAACTCGACACAGTCACCCAAGGCCAGAATCAAACCGTAGCACTGTGAGGCAACAGTGCTAACCATTTGTCAATTAGCATCTGCTGCAGGCAAATTAGAAACAAGTTTTCTTCCGTTGTGATTCAGAATTAAGTTGAGAACCCCCCCCCCCCCCAGTGTTATGACACCTTGGGCTAGTCCGTGGTCAATTCCAGCCTCATAAGCCCCAGAGTCACAACACAAGTCAATTAATCAACTATTCTTATAAAAATACCGGAAGTCTTTGGCCCTTGGCTGCCCAATAATCACAATCACCAGGTTTGTAAATGTAAACATGATTATTGTTTATTTATAACAAGAACTATCATGAAATATGCAGTAAATATAACTGGTAAACAATAAGCTAATACCTGATATCAACATTAATCTGCCCCCCCCCCCCCCCCATCCTCTACTCACACACAAGACAGACAAACGCAGAGGGGTGGAAAGGAATACAAATTACAAGCGGAGGGAAGGAAGAGTCTTTGTTCCAGATGAGGTTTTAGCACACTTTTCTTCCCAGCAAGTTTGCAGATTAAAGTCTTGGGTTTTCAGCCTGGAATGGTCTTCTTTGTAGATTCATTCATTCAGCTACTCTGTGGTTTAAAAAATGCAGTATTCACAACTTTCCTGGAGAGGCCCCTTACTTCACATCAAATCTTTCTTTCAGTTTGTAGTTTGTCTTCAGATCTCTGTAGTTCCAGGAAAATAGCACCCAGAGACTTTCTGGAGAGAAACAGAGTGGAAAGGATAGCAGGACCACTTCATAAGCCCTCAGCCAAATCAATCAAACTGAGCCCCAACCATCTCTCTGTCACTGATGCCAGCAAGTCTGCAACTTCTGTTAAATCCAACACAGCCATCCGGATTCTTCCTGCTTGAATTAAAGATACTGTTATGGGCCAGGGTTTAGAAAAGTTCAAAGTATATCATGGAGTTCACCTGACCTACAACTGTTATTGATTTTGGTTATGATGAGCACAAGTGCCTGACTTCCAGGTGTTATTCAACAGTGTGCTTAGATGCTTTTAATCCAAAAACAAACTTTATTCTACGAATTTAGTTAACATTTGTATAAATGCATATTAGGAATTCTTATCAACTACAAACATAAATACCCCATGCAGCTACAGTACTCCATGTATAACCCTTAGGAAATTCCCCCTTTAACTGTTCCAATTTAATAACAAGATCCCTCAACCAAAAACCCATTTTTACCAAAAATAGCAGGTAACTATAGTCATTGGGTTTCTTCCTTGGTTATAACTCTTTAAAATTGAAAACAGAGATACAGGCCAAGATACTTCTCTGTCTGAGTACAGCAGCCAAAATGTGAAAATGAAAGTAAAAACTCAGAGTCACAAACCAGCTCCAAATCAAAGCGAAAGTAAAACCAACTCCCAGTGCCACAGCCCAGTTTCACCCACACAATGACATCACTGAAGCCATGTGATACGACAGAAACATTTCTTAAAAGGGACACTCACATGACAATACAATCTGCTTGCCTTAAAGTGGCATGCCCATTAATCATCCAGGATCAAAAATGTAACGCAAAAATAAAAGAAAGGGGAAATAAGGAAATAAACAGGGAATAAACAGGAAGGACCCAATCACAGCTTCCAATAGGGCCCAAGAAAATCAGAAGATGGAGTGGTCCAGGAGCCTAGGGGTTAGGAATCTCCTGTCCTATCTATCTGGGGTGTATTCAGAACTAGCTTCCATTAGGGAAAGGGCCTTGCACAATGTAACCCCTGAGTTTGTGGTAACCCGATACAATATAGTGCCTCTGTGTATTCCCTCTGACCGGTGTATTGAGGATCACGTGAAAACTTCAACTTTGATATGCTCAGGGATGTTTTGAAGAGCTGATGGGCGAATTGTGCAAATCTTTATTTTATCCCAATTTTCTTTGTCAGCCAGAATTAAATCTACATTCAGTTCCGATGTCAACAGCCTCCTAATGATGAAACAAAGTTTGTCCAGTGAATCTTTTTAAATAGCTTTGAAAACTCTATGGCTAAAAGCTTGAAGACTGGAGATATCAGTTAAAGTTGAATGGGGGAGGAATAAGTTCTGAATGGGTCAGTATCAGGCTTAGCAGTGCAGTTGTCTGCTCAGTTACTGGGAGGTTTTGGGAAATCTGCCTATTTAAAATAATCCCCTCTACTGAAGTGACATTAGCATTGCACTTTCCAACACAATTGTTAAACCCCAGCTCAATGTTCCATGTTTATAATTTGTTTGTCTGGGAAGTTGGCAAGCGTTCATGTTTAATTTAAATGTCTTTAAGCAAGGGTTGCTTTGTTACAAGTTGCAAACCCAGAATTATACTAGGTGATCCAATAGTGGGAGAGCAGCCTTATGCTATCAGGGCACGCACAAAGCTTCTATGTTGCTCATAAATGTAGCTGTGTATCAATCCATTCTGATGTTTCTGGACATGATTTTGTAAATTTGTATATGTCCTTTCCATGTTTTAAAGCTGATCCAAATGAAGTCTTGTCATTAATAGGCTAGAGAGACAAGGATTTCAATGTAAGCATAGGAATCAAATAGAAAAGCAAGAATACTTTGTTTTTATGTCATCCAGATGTCACCGTATCACTGATTAAGCACAATTTATCTGAATTTGAGCCACTGTCGCAATATTGGAAATGCGGCGGCCAATTTTCAAATGGCAAAGTTCTGTAAAGAGTGGTGTTGTAATGACCAAATGACCTATTTTAGTGATGCTGCTGAGGGAGGTATGTTGATCAGGATACAAGGGAACTTCCCTACTTTTCCTTTAATGGTGCCAAGGGTCCACTGTAGAAGTCAGACCAGGGGTGGGATTCTCCCCTACCCGGCGGGGCGGGGGGGTTCCAGCATAATGAAGTAGCGGGAACCACTCCGGCGTCGGGCCGCCCGAAAGGTGTGGATGTCTCCTCACATTTAGGGACCAAGCCCTTACACTGAGGGGCTAGGCCCGCGCCGGAGTGGTTTCCGCTCCGCCGGCTGGCGGGAAAGGCCTTTGGCGCCACGCTGCTGATGTCATCCCCGCACATGCGCAGGGGAGGAGGTCTCTTACGCCTCCGCCATAGTGAAGACCATGGCGAAGGCGGAAGAAAAAGAGTGCCCCCATGGCACAGGCCCGCCCACGGATCGGTGGGCCCCGATCGTGGGCCAGGCCACCGTGGGGGAATCCCCCGGGGCCAGATCAGCCCGCACCCCCCACCCAAGGACCCCGGAGCCTGCCGGCGCCACCTTGTCCCGCCGTTCAAAAGGAGGTTTAATCCACGTCGGCGGGAGAGGGTTAACAGCGTCGGGACTTCGCCCCATCGCGGGCCGGAGAATCGCCGGGGGTGGGCCCGCCGACCGGAGCGATGCGACTCCCACCCCGCCGACTGGCGCGGCACGATTTCCACACCCGACGAATCCCTGGTGGTGGAGAATTCGGGACACGGCGGGGGCGGGATTCACGCCAGCCCCCGGTGATTCTACGACCCGGTGGGGGCTCGGAGAATCGCTCCCCAGATTTCGGTTCAACATTTCGGGCGAAATTCTCCGGTATCGGCGCGATGTCCGCCGACTGGCACCCAAAACGGCGCAAATCAGTCGGGCATCGCGCCGCCCCAAAGGTGCGGAATGCGCTGCATCTTTGGGGGCCGAGCCTCAACCTTAAGGGGCTAGGCCAGCGCCGGACGAATTTCCGCCCCGCCAGCTGGCGGAAAAGGCCTTTGGTGCCCCGCCAGCTGGCACAGAAATGGCATCTCCGGGCAACGCATGCACGGGAGCGTCAGCGGCCGCTGACGGCATTCCCGCGCATGTGCAGTGGAGGGAGTCTCTTCCGCCTCCACCATGGTGGAGACCGTGGCGAAGGCGGAAGGGAAAGAGAGCCCCCACGGCACAGGCCCGCCCGCGGACCGGTGGGCCCCGATCGCAGGTCAGGCCACCGTGGGCCACCCCCCGGGGCCAGATCGCCCCACGCCCCCCCCCCCAGGACCCCGGAGCCCGCCCGCGCCGCCTTGTCTCGCCGGTAAGGTAGGTGGTTTAATCTACGCCGGCGGGACAGGCATTTTGGCGGCAGGACTTCGGCCCATTTGGGCCGGAGAATCGTGGGGGGGCCCCCCCCCAACCGACGCGGCGCGATTCCCGCCCCCGCCGAATATCCGGTGCCGGAGAATTCGGCAACCGGTGGGGGCGAAATTCACGCCAGCCCCCGGCGATTCTCCGACTCGGCGGGGGGGTCGGAGAATCTCGCCCCTCATCCAAACTTTAACGTCAGTAAGAAGTCTTACAACACCAGGTTAAAGTCCAACAGGTTTGTTTCAACTCACTAGCTTTAGGAGCACTGCTTCTTTCTCAGGTGAAATCTTAACAATGCAGCATTTTCTTTCATTCATTCATAGAATGTGACTTTGCTGGCTATAGGCCGGTAATTATTGCCCAACCCTACTGTCCTGAGAAGGTGCTGATGTGCTGCTCTCTTGAAGCGCCTCAGTCCAGTGCTGGCAGGAAGGGAGTTCCAGGGCTTTGACCCAGTGATAGTGAAGGAACGATGATGTATTTCCAAGTTGGGATGGTGTGCGACTTGGAGGGGAACTTGCAGGCGGAGTGTTGCCATGCAACTGCTGCCCTTGTGCTTTGGGTGACCTGGGCTGTACTGAACTTCATGTGGGAGTGGTGGGGTGATCTGTACAAACTGCCCTGTGAGAGTTGTTCGAGCCGTATGTTTGAACTGTTCATAGAATCATAGAATTTACAGTGCAGATGGAGGCTATTCGGCCCATCGGGTCTGCACCAGCCCTTGGAAAGAGCACTCTACTTAAGCCCGCTCCTCCACCCTATCCCCGCAACCCAGTAACCCCACCTAACCTTTTTCAACACTAAGGGCAATTTAACATGACCAATCTGCCGAACCTGCACATCTTTGGACTGTGGGACGAAACCGGAGCACCCGGAGGATACCCAGGCAGCCACGGGGAGAATGTGCAGATTCCGCACAGACAGTGACCCAAGCTGGGAATCGAACTTGGGACCCTGGAGCTGCGAAGCAGCTATGCTAACGACTGTGCTACCGTGCTGCCCTGTTCTTAAGATGTCGCGTCCGAAATCTTTTATTCACAGCAGTCCTGAATTCTACACCAAAGAAATGTAGAATTGCCCTTGTTCACATTTATTTATTCATATTTTTCATTCACTTATGTGGGCAGGTTTCAGGGACGAGGCTAGTATTTCATTGCTTGGAAAAGTAAGTGGGGACCTGACTTCGGTGTGATGCCAGGAATCAATTCTTTAGGCAAAGGACATCTCACCTCTGATCCTCCATAAGGCTTTGAGGCTGGAGGTCAAACAAACATTTCAAAACTGAGATTGGTAATTTTTTGTTCGGCAATGAGAGAAGGGTTGTAAAACCAAATGGATAGGTGGAGTTACAATGGAGATCAGCTATAAAATACTTGAATGGTGGAACAGGAGCAAGGGGTGGAATGGTGTAGTCTTGTTCCTATATTTCTTAGTGGAACAGTGAAATTGATGGCACCTGAACTTTGATATTTTTGCATTATTTGTTGAATTTCAGGGCTTACAGGATAACATGGGGAATGATAACTGAACTTCCAACACTTTCCAGGAACCTGCATTATTTGAGTTTTAGGTGCAAAGTGAAATCCCGTAAAATACTCTGGGTTTGTTCATGAGTCACATCAATTAATAACAGGATGACAGTTGTATGATTGTTATTTTTTCCTTACAAGGTATTGGCACTTCAATAGGATGGCACGGCAGCACAGTGGTTAGCACTGCTGCCTCACAGCGCCGGGGACCCGGGTTCGATTCCGGCCTCGAGTGACTGTCTGCGCGGAGTCTGCACATCCTCCCCGTGTCTGTTTAGGTTTCCTCCAGATGATCCGGTTTCCTCCCACAGTCCATAGATGTGCAGGTTAAGTGGATTGGCCATGATAAATTACCCTTAGTGTCCATACGGTCAGGTAGGGTTACGGGTATAGGGCGGATATGGGGGCCGAGGTAGGGTGCTCTTTCGGATGGTCGGTGCAGGCACGATGGGTAAAATAGCCTCCTTCTGCACTGTAAGGGTTCTATGATTCTATGGAAAATATTTATTATTTTAATTGTTTCCTCACCTATTATAATTCCAATCTAGGAATAGTCTCTCATCGGCTGGCCTGAATAATGGTGTTTAGAGCACTTTTTAAAAACATTTTGGGATATGTATTTCAGTAAGTGATGGAGTGAAAAGGAATAATTTTCTGACTTTGTATTCCCTGAGAGAGCCATGTTCTCTATCTTGGAAATGTAGGCTGGCATTGACATTCCTGTTTAGAAAATGACTCCTGAAATGTATTTTCTTTGTCACACACAAGGGCCAAAATAAATTTAATTTCTGCAAACTCAAGTTAAATATGAATGGTGCAATCCACGCTGCACAGTAGTCTAGAATATGGCATCATTTGTGACTGGCCTTTCTCACAGAGGCCTGGATGACTGATCTATGTTCAGAAAATGTCCTAATTATGGAACAAAGTTGGGGGTAGAGTACCTTCTTTGAGGAAAAGTTGAGGGAGCTTCCAGTCTCCGACCTCCAAAGCTTGTATCTGCCGCCACGTCTCAAACTCGGAGAAGCGTCCTCTTATTTTACCATTCATTTACAGGATGTGGCTATCGCTAGCTAGGCCAGCACTTACTGTCCATCCCGAACTGCCCTTGAGAAGGTGGTAGTGAGCTGCCTTCTTGAACTGCCGCAGCCCTGCTCCTCCAATGCCAGCCCTCACTTTGATGAACCCAATCTAATCTCGTAGATAGTCCAGTTCATTAGCTGTCACAGAAATTATGCAGTGATATTTAAGTGAAGGGTCATTGTTGCAATAGGACCTGTGAGCAGAACACAGCATGCACAGCTCTGCTGCTGATACCATCAAGCTTTCTATCCTTGTGTATCTGTGCCTGTTTTAAATAAATGAACCCACAATGTGTTTACCCAACTCTTATGAGTGATGGGTGAATTTATACCATTATAAAAACACAACAATAATTCCTATTCCTCGTCCTTCCTGAACAGGAAATGACTTTCTTTAAATGCAGTTAATGTGATTTCTAATAACTGGTATGTGTATTCATTTTGTTCACCCAAATCAAAGTTACACAGAAAGTTTGATGTTCGGATTTGAACTCTGATTTGACGATGCATCTTATTTGTTTTCATAACAAGAGAGCCATTCTACTTCAAAGCCCTTTGATTTACTTTACTGTCTGGCTTTAATTGTTTTAAATATTTCAGGGATTTGAGCTCTTGCGGTGTCTCTATTTGCCTTTTTCATACGGCAGTTCTGAATAAAATAAATAGGGCTTCCCTTCAATATTTTTGAGAATTACAACAGTATTCTTTTAGATGTTGTTTTACAACGCACTTTTGAAATTTGGGGTTTTATCTTTTGAGGTGAATGAACAAGATAATACATAAATAATAAGTACAGCCACTTCTTTTTCTAATACTGTCGAACATATGTCCATTCTATTATAATTTTCTTTTAATCAGTGTTATTTTTCATTCTATAAGGGTGGCACAGTGGTTAGCACTGCTGCCTCACAGCGTCGAGGACCGGGGTTCGACGCCGGCCCCTGGGTCACTGTCCGTGTGGAGTTTGCACATTGTCCCCGAGTCTGCGTGGGTCTCACCCCCACAAACGTGCAGGGTAGGTGGATTGGCCACGCTAAATTGCCCCTTAATTGGAAAAATTAAAACAAAAATATTCATTATATAATCAAAATACGCAACAACTTCACAATATGTGTTCGTGGATGCAAACACTTGGAAATAGAAATTAACAAAAAAAAAGCTGTTGCCTTTTGCAACTTGGTGCCAATTGTGGTTGCCACAATTTCAAAAAATATCCAAGTACATTTGGAATAGATCCTTTATAACTTTGAAAATGCTTTTGATTATTTTTATAAGTTTAGCAGCCAAATAGCCCAGGGCTCCAAAATATTAGTCAGGGGACTGTCAAAATTTCAAACATTAATAACTCAGCTGCCCGCACCCCCCACCCCCTGCCCCCCCACCCTGCCCACCCCCCCCCCCCCCACACCTTACACCGCCTCCCCCAGCTGTTACTGTGAGCTGTTCTGTCTTGTTCCTGACAGTGGAGTGCTTTCTCCAGTTTTATCTTGCATGAATTGGAATGAGTTAATCCTCGTAGAAATTAAGCGTAGATGCGTGCATGGTAAACATATACTGAAATATAGACAGGTTCCAACAAAGTCCAACTTATTCCTTTATCAATACATGTGCATTATTCAGTACAGACCCCCTGCTGTCTCAGGCACCATCTCTTTCACACATGAGCCAACATATCCCATTGACAATTTCTCCATGTCATTTTCTATTGGATTCTCAAAATACTCTTTGTTTAAAGCTAGTATAAATATATGTGTGTATTCACATATTTTCTGAAGCATTAGATTCATACACATATCTATATTTTCTAAGGTTGTGGACATATAAGCACTAATTGTGAGCACAAAATAAGAAGCACTAAAAGCTAAGGAAATCACTGGCAGGATTCTCCGTTCCCCGACGGCGATTTCATAATCGGCGAAGCGGCGGAGAATCCCTTTTGCCGCCGAACTCGGAGGCGGCACCTGTTTGACACAGGTTTTGCATGCTCCGTCCCCACCGAAACGGTGTCATCGTGCCGCGCGCTGCATACCGTTGCAACGGCCTTAGCACGTCATCTGAAGGCTCTCCCCACATGCTGCGCCTCGGATGGGCCGAGTTCCAGACCGCGCGGTTGATGTGTGGTCTCAGGGGTCTGGAAACCGGCGTGGCGGCTGCCGACTGTGCCCAGCGCTGCCACAGTTGGGTGGGAGCCATGCTGCTGGTTGGGGCGTGCTTCCGTGATGGCTGGGGGGACTGGTGGGGGATGGCCAGGGGGTGGCCAGGGAGTAGCCAGGGGTGGCACTATCTGGCACGTCAGGTCCGCGCACTGCGGGCGCCATGTTTTACGCACGACCGCTGCAGGTCGTCGCCGTGCACATGCGCAGCCATGGACACGGCCATTCTCCAACCATTTATATCGTGGGAGTCGGGAGTTTTATGTGGCGTGGCTGCGAGCCCCTCACATGTCCTCACCGGCTGCAGGATCGGTGAGGACATGGCGCTGATTTTTTTCACGTAAAATGCCACAGATCCTCTGCACTTAGGCTCAAAGTTGGAGAATCCAGCCCCATATATTTTATGAGGTCAGTTTATACTTGAATGTACAAACACATTTGCACATATCTTAAGTGAGTGTGAACAATCCATGTAACTCCTGACTGCCGGCCCAGCTGCTCACCGCATGCAGCATGTAACATGTAAATACGACATGTGCCAAGAAGCAATAAGTGGTAGCACTGCTGCCTCATGGCGTCAAGGTCCCAGGTTCGATCCCGGCTCTAGGTCACTGTCCGTGTGGAGTTTGCACATTCTCCCCGTGTTTGCGTTGGTTTCGCCCCCACAACACAAAGATGTGCAGGGTTGGTGGATTGAACACGCTAAATTTCCCCTTCATTGGAAAAAATGAATTGGGTGCTCTAAATGAATATTGGGGATTCTGTCTAATATCTTACTCACTGTTGGGATCTGGGGCGTCATTTTCCGACCCCCCGCCGGGTCGGAGAATGGCCGTTGGCCGCCGTGAATCCCGCCCCCGCCCCCGCCGAAGTCTCCGGTACCGGAGATTGGGCGGGGGCGGGAATCGGGCCGCGCCGGTTGGCGGGACCCCCCGTTCAATTCTCCGGCCCGAATGGGCCGAAGTCCCGCCCAGAAATTGCCTGTCCCGCCGGCGTAAATCAAAGCTGGTATTTACCGGCAGGACCAGGCGGCGTGGGCATGCTCCGGGGTCCTGAGGGGTGCGCTGGGCGATCTGACCCCGGGGGGGTGCCCCCACGGTGGCCTGGCCCGCGATCGGGGCCCACCGATCCGCGGGCGGGCCTGTGCCGTGGGGGCACTCTTTCCCTTCCGCCTCCGCCACGGCCTCCACCATGGCGGAGGCGGAAGAGACTCTCCCCACTGCGCATGCGCGGGAAACTGTCGGCGGCCGCTGATGCTCCCGCACATGTGCCGCATTTCCGCGCCAGCTGGCGGGGCACCAAACGCCATTTCCGCCAGCTGGCGGGGCAACAAACGCCATTTCCGCCAGCTGGCGGGGCGGAAATCCCTCCGGCGCCGGCCTAGCCCCTCAATGTTGGGGCTCGGCCCCCAAAGATGCGGAGTATTCCGCACCTTTGGGCCGGCGCGATGCCCGTCTGATTGGCGCCGTTTTTGGAGCCAGTCGGCAGACATCGCGCCGTTGGGGGAGAATTTCGCCCCTGACCTGGGATTGGAATAATATGTATCAGTTGACCGCCAAGAAGCATCTTACAAGAAGGAAGGCTGCCACCACTATAATCCAGAATAGGAAACAGATGAACTATGTTGATCAGAAAAGGATGGAAACATTGTCGCCGAATCCACAGTTGCAGGAATCCAAATAAATTAGAACAGAGGTTGGTTTGCTCTGTTACAAATTGGAATCGAACACAGAAGCAGTTGCATGTGTGATAGGTGAAAAGTTGTAATCAAAACTTCGTCATCAGTGTTTATCTCGCAATGTGCTGGGAATGGTTTCGAATTGTCGGATCCCTTTTATTCGCAGTGTTAGAATCATGACGCTGGATTCTCTGTTCTCTAGCGGCAGGATTCTATATTCCCGCAGCTGGACACTGGGATTTTCCATTGAAATTACCCCACGCTGCCAGGACACCAGCGGGTGGGGGTGTGCTGCTGGAAGGAAAAAGAATCGCAATGGCCGGCATATGTTTCAAGACTGAACTTTTTTATTTGCGGCACGGAGGGACGTGGTGTGATTTGTACATTTGGGATTTTCTTCAAGAAGGTCACAAATTCAGCTTGGAGTGGTCAGCAAGTAAGCCTCTTCCCAGGAGTCACCTGGCCTTTCTAGTGCTTGAGGAGGATCTGGCTGGTTGATTTGAACGGCCTTCACTTTAATTGATGGGAGAGAATTTTTTAAAAAATACATGCTGGAATACACATAAGAGAGAGAGAGAACTCAAGCTGTAAACCTGCTGGTTTTGAAGTTAGTCTTGTTGGAGGTCTTGTGACGCAACGGGTAGCATCCCTGCCTCCGAGCCAGAAGCTCTGGGTTTGAGTTCCGCCCCAGGACTCGATTGCCAAGGAAGGTCCGTCCGTAACACGGTCAACAGGTTGAGGGTGACAACCTGCAAATCCTTCCAACGTACCAATGGTTGGTGGAAAAAGCGAGAAAGGCTCCTGGTCAGCCCCGTTTGATGTGGAATGGTGCCCCTCAAACTATAAGCCCCTGGTGACAGACGAGTGAACTGTTCTGGGAATTACTAACTATGGCGCTGGAAGAGAATTGGAATTGGGGTTTTTGGGGAACAAACTGAGGAGAGAAGTTTACTCCATCTGGGTCTCTCACTCCTTTCTATCTTCCCTAAAATTGTGTGTGTCTATCAACTTATAGCCGGAGAACTTTCATCTGAGTGTAACTCGTCTGCATTTGGACCTGCAAAGCTGAGTCCGGTGGCTGGGAACTCCCAGATGTCCTCCGGGACCAGCAGTCCATCTTCACACAGGGAACGGTGCGGCATGGTAGCACAGTGGTAAACACTGTAGCTTCACAGCGCGAGGGTCCCTGGTTCGATTCCCAGCTTGGGTCACTGTGTGTGCGGAGTCTGCACGTTCTCCCCGTGTCTGCATGGGTTTCCTCCGGGTGCTCCGGTTTCCTCCCACAAGTCCCGAAAGACGTGCTGTTAGGTAATTTGGACATTTCTGAATTCTCCCTCTGTCCCCGAACTGGCACCAGAATGTGGCGACGAGGCGTTTTTCACAGTAACTTCATTGCAGTGTTAATGTAAGCCTACTTGTGACACTGATAAAGATTATTATTATAATACATCCAGGTTGACACTGTGGAGATTCAGCAAACTTTATCCCCTTACCTTACTGAATTGTGAGTTCAGCACAACGTTGAACTCTTCTTCTGCTGTCTTCGCCTCCATGCTCACTTCTTTGGGCAAGAGTCCTCTCCCTGCTCAATGGGCCCTTTCACCCACCTCCAGTACTCCCCTTTTGCCCCTCCCCCTGGACTCTTGGGAACTATCAATGTGATATCAGCCATCTTAATCCCTTTGCCCTCGCATTCACTCTAAACTGTCTCCCTCTCATGTTGCTGCATTCCCTTCTCTCAGGCCCAATCCTGACGTTGTTATCAAACAGAATTCTGATTATGAGTCACATTGGACTGGAAACATTAACTCGGAGTCTCTCTCCACAGATGCTGCTGGGCCTGTTGGATTTTTCCAGCATTTTCTGTTTTTGTTTTGCAGTTTAGTATAATTATTCTTAAAGTTGGGGGTTTTGAGCCGCATTGCAAGATCCCTAAATCCAATGGAGCAATCTTATTAAGTATCCGTAGATTGCATTCAATTATCCTTCCTTGCTTGCTCAGTGTGTGAATCAAAGAACGTAGATGGTTTCTTAATTGAGTAGCTGTTTGCCTTTTACAATGTGCTCGTGTTAATGAGACCTTACGTTGCGAAGCAAGAACATGGTTACACACACAAGCAGTGCAGAAGGTGCTTTTCTGAGTGGCCCCCCCTAATGCCCTCAAATCACCGAGGAAATAAGGTTTATCATGAAGCATTGCAGTGAACTCAAAGACAAGTGTTGGTAAAAATCAGCTATAGATGAGAGGTTTTGTGTGAGGATAATGGGTGCCACTTTTGCCCTGTGGGCAGCATGTAGAATTGACCTTGATTGCAGCCTTGCATGCAACGGCAAGTGAAAATGAAAAAAATGAAATGAAAATCGCTTATTGTCGCAAGTAGGCTTCAAATGAAGTTACTGTGAAAAACCCCAAGTCGCCACATTCCGGCGCCTGTTCGGGGAGACTGGTACGGGAATTGAACCGTGCTGCTGGCCTGCCTTGGTCTGCTTTTAAAAGCCAGTGATTTAGCCCAGTGTGCTAAACCAGCCCCTGTGTCCGTCCCACATGCTAATGCCAGCACCAACCAGGCTTTGCAAAAGGTGTCAGTCAGAAGCCGCTGTTGAAGTTGTATATCTCTTGGCTCAAGAACTGAACAAATTCCTGAAGAATCTGGTAGATATTCAACAGATAGCAATCAGATGGAAGTCATGAGAATGAGACGGCTAAAGTAACGCACCTTTCAGGCAGACTTTACACCTGCTTCTTCAATTGGAAACACATGGGAAAGTAACTCACAGAGCATAGATCTCATAGCCATTACTTAGACTCGTGGAATAACACAGAACTGAAAAAAATCCAATCTGCCAATTGACCATTCCACTTAGTCCCGTCCCCCCCCACCCCCCACACACACACACCTCCATCCTTTCCCTCATTCCTCCAATGTTTTCTCCTCTAGGAATTTATCTAATTCTCTTTTAAAGACTGCTTATGAATCCGTTTTCACGACTCCATCAAGCAGTGCATTCCAGATCCTAACCAATCATCGCACGAAAAGTGTTTCCTCATGACATTTCTGGTTCTTTTGCCAATCGCCTTAAACTTATGCCCCCTGGTTATTAACCCTTCAGCCATTAGAAGCAGTTTCTCTTTAAGAAGATGGGAACATAGGAGCAGGAATAGGTAATTCAGCCCATCAATAAAATCATGGCTGACCATCCACTTCAATGCATTTTCCCCACACAACCCTGATGTCTGTAAGTTATTGGGCGTTTCGACCAGCTTATTGTTAAAACATTTTACTCAGCTGCCTTTAATTGCAAGATGAACAAAGGACAAACACAGGTTCATGATTCAACCAAAATTTATTCACAAACACAATCCTCCCTAATAATCCCAACTCTAGTTTGCCCAAGATTCTAATGCTAGCTGTGCCCATGAACTTGATCGAGCTGCGGGTCCAATCCTCTGAGTCTCAGTCGCCTCAGGGCCCTCATCTGCAAAGGTGGGTCTCGCATCCCTCTTCCATCTGTTCCCTGGCCCACTGTCGAGTCTTCTCTGTTGCCTCTGCATCAAGTCTTTGCTGGGGAGGGTCTCTGGATGCCTCTTTCTTACCCCCTCTTCACACTCTTCCAGAAGCTTCTCTGGCCCTCAGCCAATGAGGTTACTGGGCGGGGTTCGCAACACCCAATGGGGTTGCCGCCTGCAACTTCGCAGGATGCCAGGAACTCCCCCCCCCCCCCTGCTTCATGGGTCAATCCATATCCCACAGAAGGTAAGGACGGGAAATCTGGGTGCCAGAAAGTCTGGTTTCACCTGGGCGATTCACACCAACGATCCACTTGTATGGGTCCAATTATCTCCCGATCTCCTATTAACAGGGCAAGCCAGACTTGCCCCACCGGGCAGCTGTCTGTCTCTGCTCAGTATATTCGAGTTTGGCTGTTTGACTTCCCATTAGGCCTGCCTGTGGTTCTGTCTGTGGCTTTAACATAAAGTGTCCAATTCTTAATTTAAAATGTTCAATTCTATATCGGGCCTAACATTCAGGCTGTTGGCCATTTTACCACAATCTCCAGACCGCTTTTTTCATTTGCATTTAGAAATCTGTCAATCTCTACTTTAAAAATGCTCATTTACTGAGCTTCTACAGCCCTCCGGGGTAGAGAATTCTAAAGATTCTCAACCCTCTCGAATATAAAAAAGAAATTCTCCTCATTTCGATCCTAAGTGGCTTCGCCCTTATTTTGAAATTGTGTCCCCTGGTTCTAGACTCCTCCACTCGGGGATATATCTTACCTGCATCTACTCTGTCCATTCTTTTCAGTCATTCTTTGAAAAGGCTAGAGAATACATGCCCAGTTAGCCCGATCTCTCTTCATAGGACAGTCACCCCCTCCCAGGGACAAATCTGGTGAAGTTTTGTTGAACTTGCTCGATGACAATAATATCCTTCCTGAGGTAAGCGGACAAAAGCTACACACAATACTCCAGGTGCATTTACCCAAAGTGCTGTGCAATTTATTTATTCATTATTTACTTATTTATAGAGGGAAACCATGGCATATTGATAATCTCACTGAGGTTATATTCCAGAGGCCGAGGCTATTACTCTGTGAGCACAGGTTCAAATCCCATTACGGCACCTGGCGGAATTTAAATTCAATTCATAAAATTCTGGAATTCAAACAAATAGCTGGCCTCAGTAACAGTGACCATCAAACCTCACATAAAAACCCACGTGGTTCACTAATGACCTTCAGGGAAGGAAATCTCTCATCCTTACCTGGTGTGGTCTGGTCTACTTGTTAGTCCCCCAATTCTGCGAGGGTTTCCTCTGGGTGCTCCAGTTTCCTCCCACAAATCCCAAAAGGCGTGCTTGTTGGGTGAATTGGACATTCTGAATTCTCCCTCAGTGTAGCCGAACAGACGCCAGAGTGTGGCGACTAGGGGCTTTTCACAGTAACTTCATTGCAGTGTTAATGGAAGCCTACTTGTGACACAAATAAAGGTGATGATTATTATTATTATCCAGGCAGTGTGCTTTTCTCTTAATTGCCCTCTGTGATGGCATAGAAAGCCAATTGGTCCAAAGACAATTCAGAATGGACAACAAACGTTTGTTTTCCGAGGGGAAAAAAAATCTGCCTCAACTCTTCAAGATTTTAAACACCTCAATCAAACCTCCTTTTGGCCTTCTATCGGTAAAATAACCCTAGCTTCTCCAGTCTGGTTATCACTGTAGTCTCTCAACCCTGGAACCATTCAAATAATTTCTTCTGTATCCTCTCCAGAGCCTTCATTTTCTTCCTGAAGTGTGGGGGCCTGAATTGGACATAACTGAATTGGACATAACACTCCAACTAGTGTTAAATCCATTCTTTCGATAGATTTGCCTCTATTTAGAAACCCAAGGATCCCAATTAACTGCTTTGCTCATCTGTCCTGTCACCTTGGAAGTCTTGCGTACCAGCATGCCCATGTCTCTCTCTCCCTGCACCATTAAAATTATGTCACTTAGCTTATATCATCTCTCCCCATTCTTCCTATTAAAAGATCTCACCTTCACTTTTTTTCTGCATTTAATTCCATCTGCTGTTTGCCTACCTATTTCGCCAGCCTGTCATAGCCTTCTCGAACTCAATTATCACCTTTCTCATCATACACTATGCTGACAAGTTCACGTTATTGGCAACATTTCAAACAGCGCCTTGTCCCTCCAAGTCCAGGAAAAAAAAACAGTTGTCCCAACACTGAAGCTTGGGAATCTCCAGAGTATACCTCCCTCCAATCTGACATCTAGCCATTCACTATAACTGTTTTTTATCCCTTAGCCAATGTTATAGCCATGCTTCTCCTGCCTCTTCTCTCACATAGGCTTCACTTCCATGAACAAGGCTGTTGTGTGGCACTTCAATAAATGTCTTTTTGATGTCAATATTCGCAACGTCATCTGCATGGCCTCATCCCTCCTCTTTGTTGTTGCCTCTTCAAAGAATTCAGGAGAGCTAGCGAAAGTAAATTTTCCCTTCACAAATCTGTTTCTCTTTCGTCAGTTTGTGCTTATCCAAATGCCTGTTAAATTTCTCCTGGATCATTGCTTCTAATAGCTTTCCCACCAATGGGTCAAACATACTGACCTGTAATTGTCAGGTTTTTCCTTCATCCTTTCTTTGAACAAGTGTGTAACATTGACAATGCTCCAGCCCTCTGGTAGCCTCCATCTATCTGTAAAATCATGGTCAGCATTTGCTTGGGCAAAGATTGTTTCCTCGGTAAACACTGATGCAAAGATTCATTTATTATCTCAGCCATAATTTCTGCCTCCAGCAATAGACCTCCACTTTAGTCCCTAATTGGCCCCTATTTCTCCTCTATGATATAATTAAGCACTATTTCCCCTTGTATTATCAACTTGACTTCTGTCGATATTTTCTCCCTCATTCTCCTCTCTAACTCTTCAATCATACAGGTATCTCTGGCTTGGATTGTCCTCCCTTTCCTTGTTGTAGTAATGGACTGAGACCAGACCTAAACAAACTCTTTGTTAAAGGCTATCCATTATTTCACGATAGTTCTGATTAGCAGTCCTACTCCAATTTACCCAACAGATCCCTCCTCAATTTGCTGAAATTGGACATCCTCCAGTTGAGTATTTTTAATCCAAACTTCGACTTGTCCTTCTCCCTAACTGACCTAAACTTTCGGAAACTATGATCACTGTTGGCGAGGTGCTCCCCGACTGGGACATTCTTCACTTGAACCATTTCATTCCTCAGTGCTGGATCCAGCAATGCGTCCTTCCTCATTAAGCAGGAAGCATACTGATCAAGGAAATTCTCCAGAACACACCTCAGAAACTCTGGGCTGGAATCTCCATTCGGGAAGTTTTCCCATCAGAGTAGAATCACTCCCGGTTTGCATTGGTACTAGGAGTAGCGTCCAGGAGCCATTCACTCTCTCTTACCATGCAAAATTATGCAGGATGGGGATTCTGCAGGATTCCATTGAAAACCCCTTATTGGGGTGCCATTTTGAGTGGGCGGCCTGATACTGAGGTCCAGCGGCTGCACCCCTCTCCCTTACAATGCAAATCCTGCCCCCGACCTCCACTGACAAGTAGTAACATCTTCCCCTTCAGCACCACGGGAATTACCGTGTCACCCCTCCAAAGCACACATGCATGAGGGTGACCCAATCCACCCCCATGATCACCCATCAGGCCCCCCAGACCCCATCAGACCCCCCATTAGACCCCTAACAGAGAACCCCAAGCAGACCCCCAAAACAACCCCCCAACAGAGGCCAAGCAGAGATTCAAACCTCCACTTCCCCGCCATTAGGCACCCCCATCAGAGACCCCACGTGAAAGCTGAGGAGCAGCGGTCTAGGCAGTATGTTGAAAAATCACTACATTTTGACTTACCCTTTCCTAATATCTGCTGCCTCAGACAGAAATGTTCAAAGAAGCAGCGGTTGCAAGTGTCAGAGCCTTCCTGGAAAGCCAGGTACACTTCAAAGAGCTTAAAATCCCTTGATAGCCTTTGAAATGCAGATCTTCCATTCAATTTCACACAGCAATACATTGCATCAGCCAGTGATCAACAGTTTTATTAGTCCAGAGACAGCTGCTTGGTGGATTGGTCATTGATATTTCCTTTCACGCTTGAATGCATCTCCATTAGCCTGCTGTGGTGCCAACTACAATGTTTATAAACACTCTTGCTATGATTGACAGTCCATCGTCACATCAAAAGTAGCTAAATGCTTTGACATCCTCTTTTTCCAGCAGGAAGCACTTAATTGTTGTTGGTTACCACTTATATATAGACGATTCTTCTATATTAGATATGCAGAGACATAAGACAAGGTTGTACAAATAAGGTAGGAAGCAATTTTAATCTAATTGTTGTGTGGAAAACGATGGACTGAAATGCCAAAAGTGATGAAGTTATGATGAATCTTCTCAACTGGAGTATTGGGTCCAGTTCTGGTACTGGACTTTCGGAACTTTGTGAAAGCATTGGAGAAAGGTGCAGAAAGAAAGATTGACAAGAATGTTCCGGGGATGAGGAGCTTCAATGATGTGGACAGATTGGAGAAGCATTGTATAGGGTGTTGGTGAGGACGCATCTGGAGTATTGTGTTCAGTTTTGGTCTCCTTTCCTGAGAAAGGACATATTGGCACTGGAGGGAGTGCAGAGGAGATTCACTAGGTTGATCCCAGAGTTGAGGGGATTAGATTGTGATGAGAGGTTGAGTAGACTGTGACTGTACTCATTAGAGTTTAGAAGGATGCGGGGGGATCTTATTGAGACATATAAAATAATGAAGGGAATAGATAGGATAGATGCGGGCAGGTTGTTTCCACTGGTCGGGGAAAGCAGAACTAGGGCATAGCCTCAAAATAAGGGGAGGTAGATTTAGGACGGAGTGTAGGAGGAACTTCTTCACCCAAAGGGTTGTGAATCTCTGGAATTCCTTGCCCAGTGAAGCAGTTGAGGCTCCTTCTTTAAACGTTTTTAAGAAAAAGATAGATGCCTTTCTGAAGAATAAAGGGATTCGGGGATATGGTGTACGGGCCGGAGAGTGGAGCTGAGTCCACAAAGATCAGCCATGATCTCATTAAATGGCGGAGCAGGCTCGAGGGGCCAGATGGCCTACTCCTGTTCCTAGTTCTTATGTTCTTATGTTCTAAGCTGGGCTGTTCTCCTTCAAGAAGCCAAGATTAAGGGGGATAGCCATGTTTAAAATCACCAGGAGTCTAGACAGAGTAGATGAGGAGAAACTGCTCTCAAAGGTGACACAAGGAAAATATATTTTAGGTGGCAAATGGTTTGTATCTGCAAGCACTGCCTGAGAGTCTGGTGGAGGCAGATTCAATCATGGTTTTCAAAAGATAATTGGCTAATCATCTGAGGACAAGAGGGATTGCAAGGCTGTAGCGGAATGGAGGGGTAGTTAGATGCTGTAGTTGCCCTTGCAGAGAACTGGCCTGGACACAGCTGATTGGTCTCCTTTCGTGCTTTAACCATTCCATAATTGCCACTATTTCTCAATGGCATTGAGCACATGTGCAAAAAAAATTAAAGATACACGTTGCCACCTTAAAAATATATATCTGACATCATTTCAAATGCGCACAGGATCAGTGGCAAACACCCTGGTCGTGACCCAATTTTCTTCACGACCAATATTCTTAGCTACATATTATAAACAGATAGCATTTGGGTACTAAGGACAAGATTTTCCAGTCCTTCCCTCCAGCAGGATTTTCCAGTCCGACTAAAGGCGACGTCCCACGGTGCGTTCACCGGCTACAGGATGGGCGAGCCATGAAAACACCATGCACATCGGCAGGATCGGAAGATCATGCCCTTAGGTGTAGCGGCCATTCCAAACACCACCATGAGAAGATGCTCCCTGCTCAGCATTTCCAATCAGATTAGAAACCATGGGCGTCATTCTCCGCCGGCGGGAGTCTCCGTTTTGCCGGCGCCCTGGGGTTTCCCGACGGCGTGGGGCTGCCCCACAATGGGAAACCCCATTGACCGGCCGGTGTTACGGAGAATCCCGCCAGCCGGTCGGGTCAGTAATGTGGTGGGGCGGGTAGGAGAATTTCGCTCCATTTCTTTTTTGAAATATTTATTAGGGAAAGCCTTCATTCTATGCCTTCAGCTGCCCAAGCCTCAAGCCTTGACATTTCCTTCTTACACCCCTCGGTCTCTCTATTCGTCACTTGTCCTCCTATCTCTCTTTGTGACTCAGTGTGGATAGCACTCCTGTGAAGTGCCTCGGGATGCATTGCATACAATTAAGAATGCCGTATAAACGCAAATTGTTGTTGCATTTATCAATTATTGGACATTTAGTGATGCAAAGATATTATGTAAATAGCGTCCTCTATATTACCAGATCTGGCTGTGCATTTCACCCTTATTCACTGATCTCCCATCGGTGTTGATGGTTGGATACAAAATAAACCACAGCTGAGTTTAATGTTTGAGTTTCGCTTTATTTTGCGCTGCTAAGGAAGCGGCAAAAAATTATTTGTTAACACAAATTTTATTTTATAATAGGGCCATGTTACTAGACATCACCACTGGCACTGCAACTGGTGGAAGATGGTGTGCCTCCTCCCGTAACCTTTGGCCATGTTTATGTTCCCTTTTCCTGCAATGTCATCCCTGAAATTTCCCTGGATGCCCCACTTTGTTTTTTATTTGTATTTGCTCCATTGGATGTTGGGATGGGAATATTGTTAATCCGAGTAGCTCACTCATAACCTTGCCTTAAGCAGCTGCACGGCGGAGCATTATGGAACGGCCGGTACACATTTTAAGGACGCCACAATGCATGATTTAGGGATAGATATCACCAAAACAAAATGCAGCATCCTTTCTTGCCTGTGTGGGTTGAACATTCCTTATCTGCAATGCTTGCGGCCGAGTGTGTATAGGATTTCAAAACTTTCGAATTTCGGAATATACTGTGCATGTGCGGAACTGCGCCTGTGTGGTGCGCGTTGGGAATAGCGCATGTGCTGAATATTGGGAACTGCGCATGTGCGGCACGCTCGAAAAAAAGTGCGGATTTCGGAATGTTGGGGATTTCGGAATTTCTCATAAGGGATGCTCAACCTGTGCACTAGGGTAGTCAAAGCCTTTTGGTTTACAATTTGTTCTTTTGGCAGCTTTTATGGCCTGTCTTTGGAAGAAAGAACCTGGAGGATACGGTGATATAGACAGCGCCGGCAGCTGAGTCACATCACTCGAGGACGATGGGACCTCCTTATTCCCACTGTGCGAAAGGATTAATGAGATAGCTCGCTGTCCAGGCTTAACTCTGATCAGTGGACAGATGGATACCGACCAATGCAGCAGCCCCTGAACAATAATGCAGAGAACGCCTGCACTTATAATTCCTAACTAATTAGAGCAGTCATGTGGGTTTAATCTCATCTGGACTTTAGCACTATCATTCTACTGTGCCTCATATTGGAAAATAATTAGAGCCCCTACCTGGATAGAAATGACAGTTATTTTGCCTGCATACTCGTATTTTGCACAGTGGAGTTTAATATTTTGGTATCAGTGTCAAAGTGACAGTTCAAGGTCACTGGATAAATATGCTGCAAGACTAAATGATTTCTCTTCAATCCATTATGGCTTTGCAAGCCATATTATCCTCATTGGACTGCGTTTAATGTGGTTTTGTTTATTTAAAGTTACTGGTTGACTTAGTCTACGAAATAAGAACGGCAAATAAGCCCAATGTGAGTGAAACAAATAATAATTATCACAAGAAACAAAAGCACATCAGTAACTGGATGCACTTGGTTGCAATGGGACAGTTCCTCCACTCAAAATATCGTTGATCTTTTTTGAACTCTTTCATTTCCTTTTGGATGGAATCACATATACCCTGGGAATGTTGTTAGAATTGTAGCTGTGCATATATATTATTGAAGAAAGGAATAAGGATTAAACATCAAGGGGATTTGAGCACGGATCCGAGTTCCCATGGACTTTATCGGTTTAAATACTAGACTGGACTGGGTGGATTGGTTTAACTGAAACCTTCCTAATCCCTTTATGTTGCAAGAGACCATTAACCACTAAAAGCAGCAGTGAAAATGAAGGACTTACTTTACTTTGGAATGGGAACTAATTGAGGTACATTAATCATTCCAGCATATAGTATCACAATGTTCACAATTGGCTCATTCAAAATTTGACGGAGCCACCAAAGGAAACTCTTGAGTGTTCGTTGTTAATGACTCCTTACAGAACTTCAAATCATCGGGAACATGTCTTCTGTTGCGCTTCAGGTGAACCAGGAAAAATGCAAAATTCACAAATGAAAATGTCACCATCTGGCTTCCAATGCAAATTAACAAACGTTTCTCGGAGAATCATTTGCCCTTGAGAAAGACTGCTTATTTTAGGGAATGAAGTGGGGTATGACGTGATAAAACAAAAACAAAAAGTTCCTGTAATTAACTACAGATCAATTTCTCAGAAATCTTGAGCACCAACGTCGCAGCTCTCGGTGCAGGTGAGTGATCATCAGTGATATGGATCCCATTGACGACTGGCGTTCTGCAGTGGGCTCAGAACTGATTTCAAATTGAATAGGTGCACCACGTAAAGTCAAAACCCAAATTGCAACACCAGGGGCGAGATTCTCCGTTATCGGCGCGATGTCCGCTGACCGGCGCCCAAAACGGCGCAAATCCGACCTGCATCGCGCCGCCCCAAACGTCGCAAAGTCTCCGGCCCGGAATGGGCTAGCAGCGACGTGACGCTATCCGCGCTGGCTCACGTGGTTCACGCCGCACGGCGTGACGGCTTATAAGACGCGCTACTCCCCCCACCCGACCAGAAGACCCAACCGGATGGCTGCCCGCCGCTCAGCCCCGAGGTTCCAGTCCCGCGACATTGAGGCACTCCTGGACACAGTGGAGCAGAGGAGGGAGGCCCTGTATCACGGACACGGCCGCAGAGTTGCCCCACGCCACAGCCGGCGTCTGTGGAGGGAGGTGGCAGAGGCCGTCACCGCTGTGGCCCTGACACCACGGACAGGCACCCAGTGCCACAAGAAGGTGAACGACCTCGTCAGGGCAGCCAGGGTAAGCCCCCCCCCCGGATATCCATATCCCCCATATCCCCCCCTCCCCCATATCCCCCCTCCCCCATATCCCCCATATCCCCCCTCCCCCATATCCCCCCTCCCCATATCCCCCATAACGCCCTCCCCATATCCCCCTCCCACATATCCCCCCTCCCCCATATTGCCCCTCCCCATATCCCCCATATCCCCCCTCCCACATAGCCCCCATATCCCCCCTCCCCCATATCTCCCCTCCCCCATATCCCCCCTCCTCCATATCCCCAAGTGAATCAAGCCCTAACCTTAACCTCTGCAATACACGCGCAACCGATGGCGTGCATTCATATACCTGTCTAACTCTGTTGCCTTTTACCCCTGCCACCACCCCCCACAGGAGAAGTGTGCACACAACACCAGGGAGCATGTGAGGACTGGAGGAGGCCCCGCTGATGAGAGGCCACTGACCGTACACGAGGAAAGGGCCCTGGAACTGGCTGGCGGACCTGAGGCCCGGGAGGTTGCTGATGCAGAGGTCGGGGGCCCACCAGCAAGTGAGCCACCGACAGCCCGTCCCCATATCCCCCCTCCCCATATCCCCCTCCCCCATATCCCCCCTCCCCATATCCCCCCTCCCGCATATCCACCCTCCCCCATATCCCCCCTCCCCCATATCCCCCCTCCCCCATATCACCTGATCACTGCCTGAGTGTCTAACCATGCTTCATTGTGTATCGCAGGAGCAAACGTCGAGGCACACATCCCCGCAGATGCAGACCGCCCGCACAATGCCACTCGGAGACCACGGGAGACGGAGAGACCCGGACCCACTGGCATGTGACGCCCACACGATGACCCTCGGAGACCACAGGAGAAGGAGAGTCCCGGACCCTCTGGAATGCGACGCCCGCATGATGCCCCTCTGAGAACACGGGATACGGAGAGACCTGGACCCTCTGGCATGCGACGCCCGCACGATGCCCCTCGGAGACCACAGGAGACGGAGAGACCTGGAGCAACAGGGAGACGGCGCCCCCGTCACGTGCGGGTGCGGCGAAGCAGGCGTGTGCCACCCAGCGACGAGGGGGGCAGCCACAGGCCCCCGTCACAGCCAAGCCACGAAACCACAACCCAGGACACCCCTACCCAGGACACCCCTACCCAGGACACCCCTACTCATGACACCACTACCCAGGACACCCCTACCCATGACACCACGACCCTGGAAACTGAAATACAGGACAGTGACTCAGAGTGGATGGGTGGAGACGAACCCCCACCCCAAAGTGCCATGGACTCAGAGTCGGACGATGCGCACCTCACAACGCCACTGCTGTCACCAACACCCTCCACTATCGCAGAGACGCTCACCTCGGTTGGGCACTTTAGTGATGAGGCGTCTGGTATACTCACTGGTGCGCACAACACAGCCGTCCCAGTACAGCAGGTGGAGGTAGGAGCAGCAGAGGGGCCGGGTAGTCGGAGGGCAGCCCAGCCCAAGCGAACATCTGCGGCCCAGATGGATCCCGGGTTCCTGGAGTTACCACACCCACCCATAGGTCCGATGCAACCACCGAATCTGGGACGAGCGAAGAGGGTGACGACCAGCTTGCGGCGGCTGCAGTTGCAGGTGGAGGAGTCCACCCGCGTCCAGGAGCTGGAAGTGGTGCCGGTCATGCGTGCCACCCAGGCCGACACCGCACGGGTGTCGTCCACGGTGGAGGCAATGGGTGCGATGGTGTCAGACATGGGGAGCGGCTTGCGAGGCCTGGGGCTTTCCGTGCAGGCGGCGTCTGTGGCCCAGGACATGGCTGCCCTCTTACAGGAGGCCATGAGCCAGCGCCAGTGCCAGATGGCAGAGGGGCTCAACTCTGTGGCACAGTCTCTGAAGGCCATGGCCCAGTCTCAGCAGGCCATGGCCCAGTCTCTGCAGGCCATAGCCCAGTCTCAGCAGTCCATAGCCCAGTCTCAGCAGGCCATGGCCCAGTCTCTGCAGGCCATGGCCCAATCTCAGCAGGCCATCGATGAGGGCATCGGCGCCATTGCCCATGTGCGAGCTGGCATCGCACAGTCACAGACAGGGATTGCCAACCCCTGAGCCCCATGGCTGCAAACCTGCAGACCCCTGTCGATACCAGCACGGGCCTCCAGGACTGGCGGGGGCCAGTCCGTTCACATCCCCCACCCATGTAGAGGCCTGGGGGCCATCGGGCACCCTGAGGGAGGAGGCGCTGGGGCCCGTTCCGGGTCCCATTGTAGGGTAGGTCCCGGAACACGTCAACACCTCGGGCTCCCCCCTTCCGTCCCAGGTGCATTGGGTGGGCAACGGGCAGGACAGGCTGGCAGCTCGCCATCCCAGTCGCCCGGGCCGCAGCCCGGCCCATCTAGGCCAGGACGCCCCAGGAAACGGCCGCCAAAGGGATCCTGTGTCAGAGGGCAGGAGTCCACCTCGAGTTCTGCTGTACCGTCTGGGGAACCACCTAGGTGTAGTCAAAGGACCCGTAAGGCCAAACAATTAGACACTGAGTAAGTTGGCACGGGTGCAGGGCACAGATGAGTTTTAGGGACTAGGGCACGTGCATGAACTCCTTTTGTTATTAAAGTCAATGTTACACCTACAGAAGCTGCCTTTGTGCTCTGTCCAAAGCGTGCGGGGGTGTCATGTACGTTGAGCGCAAGTGTGTGTGTGAGGGGTGGTCTTACCTCAGCCCCATGTGAGTCTGCCCCCTTCCCCCTGGCCCGCCATCAACATCCCCCCGGGCAGAGGACAGGACCGTGCGCTGCAGTGTCACAGCCGCATGCAGGGATGGTCCGGGTGGATGGTGGTACTGTAGCCATGGGTCAGACATCGTCCAACGATGTGGAGCCAGGAGCTCATCGCAGAGCGGGTTGTCATCATCCTCCATGGCCTGCAATAGACATGCATCCACCGGCAACTGTGTGAGCCCGACCGTTGTGCCGCAGGTGGATCGGCAATGGGGGGGGTGGTGTGCATGCGGGTGGGGTGGGGGGGTTGGGGAGAGGGGTGAGGGTGCCAGGTGGGTGGATGGGTGGGGGGTGTGGGTGGTCGGGTGTTGCCATGGTGTGCGGTCTGTGGCCATACTACCCGATTCCCACGCCCATCTAGTCAGTGAAGCGGGCGTCTATCAGCCTGTCCCGTGCCCGCTGGCCCAGCCGGTAACAGTGGACAGCCACCCGCCCATGTCTCGCCTGTCTGCCATGACCATTGCCACCATCCCCCATATCTGGGGAGGACTGCGCCTCTTCCTGCTGCTCCTCCACTCCGCCGTCCTCTGCCTGCGGCACATCGCCCCTCTGCTGGGCTATATTGTGCAGGACGCAGCACACTACAATGATGCGGCCGACCCTATCTGACCGATACTGGAGGGCGCCCCCAGAGAGGTCCAGGCACCTGAAATGCATCTTCAGCACGCCAAAGCACCTCTCTATCACTCCCATTGTCGCTACATGGGCATCATTGTAGCGGTTCTCCGCCTCATTGCGTGGCCTCCGTATTGGCGTCATTAGCCACGATCGCAATGGGTAGCCCCTGTTGCCCAGCAACCAGCCCCTCAGCCGGGGATGGCATCCCTCGTACATGCCGGGGATGGATGACCGCGACAACACGTATGAGTCATGTACACTGCCCAGGTAACGGACGCTAGCGTGCAGGATCATCATGCAGTCGTCGCAGACCACCTGTATGTTCATCGAATAGGTCCCCTTCCTATTGGTGAACACGGCCCTGTTATCTGCAGGTGGCCGCAAAGCGACGTGCATCCCATCAATCGCGCCCTGGACCATGGGGAACCCGGCCACGGCAGAGAAGTCCACGGCCCGGGCATCTTGGCTGGCCCGGTCCACAGGGAAGCGGATGTAGTGGTGCGCAATGGCATATAGGGCGTCTGTCACTGCCCGGATGCACCGGTGCAACGATGTCTGCGATATGCCGGACAGTTCCCCACTCGGTGCCTGGAATGACCCCGTTGCATAAAAGTTCAGGGCCACCGTAACCTTGACGACATGGGGAGAGGGTATCCCCCGCCAGTGCCACGCGGTGACAGGTGCGCCAGCAGGTGGCAGATGTGTGCCACGGTTTCCCGGCTCATCCGGAGTCTCCTCCTGAATTCCCGGTCCGTGAGGTCCTGGTACGACAGCCGGGGCCGGTACACACGGGGCGTCCTCGGGTGCCTCCGTTGCCGTCGGGCCGCGACGTCCTCCTCCCCCTCCTCCCCCTGTCGGTCAGGTGTCCCTCCAGCCTGGTCGGTTGCCGCGCCGTCTCTCTGGCACGCTCCTCCTCCTCCTCCTCATCCAGGGCAACATGGACATTAGCGGCTGCCGCCACAGCGGCCAACATCGCTGGCTGACCGGAAAACATGACGGCCTGTGCGGGGGGGGGGGGGGGGGGGGGGGGGGGAAACGACGACATGTCATCATTGCCCATACCCCCTCCTCCCCCCAGCCAGGTGGCATGGACCGCATGGGTCCGACTGTTGGAGCCTGGCACCTGGCCAGGTGGACCAACTCACTTGCCCTCGCAACCCCCTCCCCGGCACGGAACCCCCCCCGCCCCGGCACGTACCCCCCCCCGTCCCCCGTCCCCCTCCCTGGCATGGACCCCCCCGTCCCTCTCCCCGGCACGCACCTCCCTGCCCCCCTCCCCGGCACGCCCCCGCCCCCGTCCTCCTCCCCGGCACCGACCCCCCGGCACTCACCTCCCTGTCCCCATCCCCGGCATGGAACCCCTCCCCCCCGCCCCCCCCCCCTCCCCCTCCCCGGCAGTCATCCTCCCGTCCCCGGCACTCACCCCCCTCCCGGCACTCCCCCGGAGCCCAGCCCACTCTAACCACCCCCCCCCCCCCGCCGCACACACACACACACAACCCTTCACACACCTCTCCCCCACACATACAGACTGCGGCCACGCCATCGCCTCTCCAGCGGCCAACCCCCCAGGCCGTCACCCACCTCCACACTGGTCGGCGTCAACCATGAGCACTGGTTGACGCCAATTAATAGGTGGTTTGATTTACGCCGACGTGACCCGTGATCACGTCGGCGGGACTTCGGCCCATCCTGACGGGAGAATATCGGCAGCCCCGAAATCCATTGCCTTGCGCCCGCCCGTGCCATTCTCCGAGGTGTGCGGCGCGAATGACGCCCCACCGACTTTTCTCCCTTCGACGAATTTGGCGGGCGGCGGGGGCGGGATTCACGACGGGCCACGGCGATTCTCCGACCCGGTGGGTGGTCGGAGAATCTCGCCCCAGAAATGCACCATATTGGGCTGGATTATCCGACTCTTCCAGCGGATTCATCCGGAAGGCACCCCCCCAGATTTGCATTGTGGGGGGAGAGTGGCCCTCTGATGGACTTTGGGGGCATCTCGCTAGAAGAGTTAGTCCCTTGGCCCACCGCAAGGTCAACCGCACCAGGGCCGCGCTGGGAAATAGCTGCACCAATTCTCGTCCACCGGAATCCAGGCCCAGAGGATTGAAGATTCAGATAGGCTTGGAGCAACCCGTGCCCAGCCCATTAATCGGATGCAAATGGATCAATTTGACCCCTTCGCATCGTCCTGCTGGCATGGGGCGTGAACCTCAATGTCGTCGGCAGCAGGGGATCAGAGCATCAGAACGGGCATCAATCACGTTTTCTGGCCAACGCTGGATTCTCAGCTGCGTCGGGAACCCTGTTCTTGGTGGCAAGTGGCGGAGAATCCATCCCAATGGCTCCCTGTTGGGAGGGCTTGGCAGGCTGAGGAATACACCGCAGTGTACATGCATTCAAATCTATTCCTTTGCTGAAAACAATTGCTGAATGTACAATACAATGAGGAGGATTTGGCATTTTTCTTTTTGAGGTGTCAGTGCCCATTACTGGCGGGACTTTCTGGCCGTCCACGGGCTGGAGGGACCTTACAGTCCCGCTGATGGGGCACCTCCGCTGTGCGTTTTGCGGCAGCGAGGGGTACGGTCATCGGGAAACCCCAACGACAACGGTGGGGCCAGAAGATCCCGCCGCTGGCCACTGGCGAGTCACCCTCCCCCTCTGCAGAACCCGCCGCGGAGGGGGAAGAATATCCCGCCCGCTGTCTCGTTAATGGGGGAGCACCTGTTGACCGAGGGGGGGAGGGAGACGGTGTACAACCCGCTTTCACTAAAGGTCCAGAATGCCTGGACAATTGGAGCTTTGAAGACTGAGGTAAGTTGATTTCTGTTGGGTCAGGGTTTCAAGGAATCTGGAGCAAAGGAGGAAGACGGTGCCGTAATGCTCATGACACCGGACTAGTTAATCCAGAGGTCCAGGCTAATTCTCTCAGGGGACACGGGTTCAAATCCCACCACAGCAGATGGTGGAATTTAAATTCCACTAATAAAATCGGCAATTGAAAGCTAGCGACCATGAAACCATCATCGATTGTCACAAAAGCCCATCCGGCCAACTGATGTCCTTTAGGGATGGATGTGTGCCATCCTAATATAAAAGCAAAAGAAAAACTGCGGATGCTGGAAATCTGCAACAAAATCGGAAAATGCTGGGAAAACTCAGCAGGTCTGGCAGCATTTGTGGAGAGAGAAACCGAGTTAATGCTTTGAGCCCATCTTCTTCAGGACCTGCTGCAGCAAGTGGGCTAAATCGCTGGCTTGCAAAGCAGACCAAGGCCAGCAGTGCGGGTTTAATTCCCGTAACAGCCTCCCCGAACAGGCGCCGGAATGTGGTGACTAGGGGCTTTTCACAGTCACTTCATTTGAAGCCTACTGGTGACAATAAGCGATTTTCATTTCAGTTCATTTCCACCTGGCCTGACTTGCCACATGTGACTGCAGGTCCACAGCAATGAGGTTGACTCTTAACTGCCCTGTGAAATTACCTTGCAAGCCAATCAGTTCGAGGACAGTTAGGGAAGAGCAAAAATGCTGGTCTTGTCGGTGACGTTTAATTCCCCCTGAAAGAAGGGCAGTGGGTTAGCACTGCTGCCTCACGGTGCTGATGTCCCAGGTTCGATCCCGGCTCTGGGTCACTGTCCGTGTGGAGTTTGCGCATTCTCCCAGTGTTGCGTGGGTTTCATCCCCACAACCCAAAGATGTGCAGGCTAGGTGGATTGGCCACGCTGAATTGCCCCTTAATTGGAAAAAATGAATTGGGTACTCTAAAATTAGAAAAGAAAAATATCCCTTGAAAGATTTAACTGGAGTTGAGATGCAGACCAGTGATGATCTGACTAATGGCTGGACGGGGTCGAGGTGTGCTGAATGGCCCTACTCCTGTTCCTTACTTCCCAGTGATCAGTCTGAACCCTCATAGTGTTAAATACTTTCATCGGAATAGCCCTGTACAAAGACCTCCAGGTGCCAGAAAATGGATGGTAGCATAAACGCTGATGAAAAACATCACTTCAGTACAACAACAATTATTTTAAACAACTCTAATTTCAGTGGCATTTTGGTGAAGGGAGTGATCATGATTAAGGATCGGTGCTAATTCTATTGTTCCACTTTAGATTGCGCACGGCTTAAGTTGTCTTTCTTCAAATCTAAAGAAAATGGTGTTCACACGGGAGTGATTGCCGTATTTTAACCTAATTGGAGGAGGACAGTTGATATCTTAGACTGCACATGTTAGCCTTGAGCAGTTTATAATATTACCTGAGCTTGAAGATCAAATTACTGCTTTGAAATATTCCAAGTACCTGTTATTGTTCTGATATATTCCGCGAATTTCTAAGGTGATTTTAATCAGTTTTTGTCTCAGTAACATTTCCCATTGTAGTGTTCCACATAAAAGCTGAATTGGCGGCTGCTTCCAGTAACTCTGAAGTGAATTGTCTGCTTGCCTCATCCGTTTACACGCAGCAACCAGTTTATTGACTAAACTTAAGTTGAGAACAACTCAGTAACTAATCTTGAGTTAATACTCAATTGATGTGTAATTATACTGGTGTTGAATGATTAACTATTGTAATTAACTCAAATGTGTTTGAGGCAATTTATCAGCAATTGCATTGTTTTGAAGGGTAGGAAATCTGAATAATTATTGTATGTTATATTATTAATCTGCCTCGTTTCAACTTACATATTCACCTAATTTCCCATTCTCTTTTTTTTAACATCCTCTGCTAAGATTCTTTGGTTGTCGCATTTGCTGAATAAGTGTAAAAGTTTCAATTGTTTTCCAGGGCAAATTCTGTGCTTATATAAATAAGTTATTAAAAAGATGACAAAGAATAAAAGCGACACTTTGTTCCCACTGTAATCATTTTAATGGCACATCTGTCACGTAGATGTCAGGACTCCCAGTGATATGACATTTACATTACACAAAATGGATCTGTTAGAAACCTGCCAAAGTAAAAGTCACAAACACCTTCTCGTAATGATTCCGATAAATCACAGAAACCCAGGCTCAGTGAGTATGGGTCGGGAGAGCGAATATATAAATTGTATGTTTCTGGGATTGACCTTTGCTCTAAAAATGCAAATAGTCATTGCAGGGGCGAGGACGAGAAAGCAGCTTTATTTTGACATATGGGCTTCTTGCACTCCCATCTGTACGTCAGGAGAGACTCCAGCTTTAAATCAAGAGCTTTGTGAAAATCCATTGAATTTATATTGGCTTTTTGTTAAGAGCACTGTTCAGACTAAAAATGAAATTCTTTGTGTCTTACAGCAAGACAATTTTATTGCCAGTCATTTAAATACAAGCTGCACAGCACTCAATATTGATAACATCAAGACAAATCTTTTGCTTGCAATTTGCAATTCTCTGTCAGTTCCATGGGCCTTAATCCGTTGAGCTCCAAACTGTACTTTGTGAGATTTTTTTTTGTGCTATAGTTTGAGTTTCTGGTTCTGGAACACCACAGAGAATTTAATATATGCTGTGCGTGCTTATATATATGTGTGTGCATGTTTGTGTATCTTTGTCAGTTCATGTGAGTGTGTGCAATTGTGCATCTGTATCGGTACCCATATGAGTGCATGCATTTGTGTTCTTTTTATCTTGTACACTGGTATTTGTGAGTGTATACTTGTGAACCTGCGTGCATTTTTGTGTCTGTGTATTTGTCTGCATACATGTGTGCATTTGTGTCTACGTTGTTTTTGTGTATTGGTTTATGTATGTATGCATGTGTTTGTGTATGTTGCTGTGTGTGCATTGCAGTGTTAAACCTACTTGTGACCATAATAACGATTATTATTATTATGTGTGTATTTGTGTATGTTGCCTTGTGTGTATTTGTGTATTTCTTTGTGTGTGTGTATTTGTGTGTGTCTGTATGTGTGTGTGCATTTTGTGTGTCTCCGTGTGTGTATGTGTGAATTTCTGCGTGCATTTGTGTGTGTATAAGTGTATTTTGTGTGTGTGTGTGTGTGCGCATTTTTGTCTGCCTATTTCTGTGAATCTATATAAAAGTGTGTTTGAATCAGAGAAAAGCGCCATCTACTGTCCACATTATGCTACTGAACGTGTAAGATTTCTGATTCAGAAACTTTAAATCTGAAGCTGCCTCTCGCTGCAGTTATATTGCTCAACCCTGTAATATCTCCCACAGGGCTTACGGGGTGGGAATGATGATCTTCCCCGTGGGCCCTGCGAAGTACGAGTGCTCCCACCAGGGGCGGGGAGGGGTCTCTAATAACCATTGTATTAAAGGTCGGCCAGTAAGGCATTGACTAGAGGGGAGCACAGTAGGGGTCTATGGGCTGTGTATATATCGTATTATAAATAAAAGAAAGTTCTTTCCCTTACTCAGTGTGGACTCCCCGCGTCCTTACTAAAGTGGCGACGAGGAATAAACTGGTTTGTTGTCGACGCTGCGACCTACGTGCTGAGCCACCTCCCCGTTTTCTGGACCCAGGTTGGATCCATTTATTTTGCCATGCAGTTTGGGTGATAAGATGCATTTGACACCGGTGTTGAAGACTGGAACCAGTACACAGAAAGGATGCATTACTTCTTCCGGGCCAACAACATCACGGCAAAGGAGCGCCAGGTAGTCATACCATTAACGGTCTGCGGATCACGCACGTTCGGGGTGATCCAGAGTCTCACCTACCAGGTGGTGCCGGATACACAAACATTCAACTATTTAGTGAAACTTGTGGCACACCATTTAACCTGACCCTGTCAGTAATCATTCAAAGGTATTGGTTTAATATGTCGGAGAGAGCCACCCGTGAATACGCCACGGAGTTTGTATCACAGCTGCGGGAGATAGCCGAGCTTTGTGAGTATGGAACCTCTTTATCAGATGCACTCCGTGATTGTTTGATCTGTGGTATAACTGAGATGGAAACACAGAAAAAAGGTTCTGGGCGCAATCTTCCTGACCTTTTAGCAGGCACCGCAGGTCTTCTTGTCCCAAGAAAGCGCACAACACGGCATCCAAGAGATAGGAGGAATGGAAGTGAACGTTTTAGGGCGTCGCACCCCCCAAGTGGTAACCCCACGGCTCGAACCGACCACTGCAGCGACTCCGGCCTCTGGGCGAAGAGTTCGCCGCTGAGACACGGGATGTCCCCAACTCGGCTGAAGGTGAGTCCAGCCGGTGTGCGACATGCGGGCGCCGGTCTGGGCGTATTCACCGGCAGTAGGAGGGCCAGTCCTCCAGGCATCCCGGTCCAGATAGGCATCAGCCCCGAGGCCGGGCCTTGGATCTGGATGACCCAGAAGAGGCTTAGGGTGAGGCTGAGATGCAGCTAAACTGTTTGGGAAGCACCCTGTGTGGCCCCTATTCGTGTTCCGATACAGGCGGATGGCCATATGCTGAAAATGGAGCTAGATTCGGGAACTGTCATTTCTATGGTGGCACAGAGCATCTTTGATATTACATGTGCATACTTTGAATGTGGCTCGTTTGGCCACTTATATGGGGGAACAACTGAATATTGTGGGGTCCACCCGTAATCCAGTAGTTTATGGGCGCCAATCAGTTTGCCTTCCCCTCATTGCTGTACAAGGAAGTGGCCTCAACCTGTTAGGACACGATCGGCTGTACCAGCTGCAGTTGGATTGGCAACATATCCTCCAAGTGGGACCTGGCGGAGTTCTGTGCACGGTACTGAGAAAATTCCACAAGGTTTTCCAGTCTGGCCGTGGGTACAATTAAAGGAGCCGTGGCTAAGATCCAGGTGGACCCAGAGGCCCAGCCCAATATTTTGTTGCTGCCCAGCTCTCTATCCTTTAGTGGAGAAGGTCGAGATCAAACTTAGTTGGTTATAGAGTTTGGGCATCAATAGGAGTGTGCACATCGCTGATTGGGCGGCACCAGTGATCCCTGTAATGAAGCTGGATAAGACAGTCCGCCTCTGCAGAAATTATAAATTGACGGTGAGCACAGCTTTGAGGTTATCCTTTATCGCGCATCGGGAATTTATATGCAACATTGGCCGGTGGCTGTACATTCACCTAATTGGACATGAGCAACACTCATCTACAGCTGGGGCTCGATGAATCATCATGGCAGTACGTCGCGGTCAAACCGCGCAAGGTTCTCCTTGAGTACACCTGGCTTCTATTCAGATTTTCCTTGGTGCGCACAGTCTTCCAGCGTGTCACGGAGAGCATCCTGCGTGGATTGCTGCACATTGCCCTTTACTTAGACAACGTGCTGGTTCGAGGGACCAAGAACATTTTCAGAACCTCAAGGCGGTGTTGAAGCATTTTGCAGAGTAAGGGGTCCACCTGCGCCACACAAAGTACATGTTTCATGGGGAATAAGTCGTATATTTGGGATATCAGGTGGACCAAGATGGCTTACACCACCTCAGTCGCTGAGAAAGTCAGAGCCATCAAAATGGCCCCTGCCCCATGAGACGCCACAGCGCCTCGCTCTTTCCATGAACTGGCTAATTACTATGACAGTTCATTACGAATTTGGTGACCGTCCTGGCCCGCCTTCACTTTCTCCTCAAGGAACACCAGCCTTGGGAATGAAGCAAGGCCCAGGATGAGGCCTTTAAGAAGGTGAAACAGCAGTACAGGGATAGTTTCATCCAGTCACTCTCTTCAGGAGAGTTGACGCATTTCGACCCTTTGAAATCATTGTACGTCACGTGCGATGCAATGGTGTATGGGATTGGGGAAGTCTGTCTCATCGGATGAGCGATGTGCGTGAACATCCAATTGCCTTTGTATCCCGGAGGCTGGATGTGGCTGAGAGAAAATGTGCCCAGGTTAAAAACAAAGGTTTGGCGATTGCATTTTGTGTAAAGCGGTTTCATCAGTACGTCTATGGCCGCCATTTCTTTATGTCACGGATCACAAGCCGTTGCGGGGCCTCTTCTGTGAAGACAAGATGATCCCAAAAATTGTGTCCATGAGGATTCAGCACTGGGCCTTGTTATTGGCCACTTATGGGTACTCTTCCGAGCACCGCCCAGGAACCCACATTGTGCATGCTGATGCGTTGAGCCATCTTCCCCTGCAGATCGAGTTCGCAAACCCCCCACGGAGGTTGAAGTGGTTGCTGTCCTAAATTCTGTGGACTCCTTGCCCATCACTGAATTGAGTACACGTGACTGGATGAAATCCATCCCTGTACTTGCCAAGGTGCAGCATCCAGTGCTGTGTGGTGGGCAGCATCGACAGCTACCAGGGGAGTTGAAGGCTTTCTCCTCAAAGTTCTCGGAGCTGACCGTGGATGATAGTATCCTCCTGTGAGGCACTAGGGTTGTTGTTCCGGCAAAGGGTCAGGATATCGTTGAAGGGCCTTCACAATGGGCATCCTAGATTGTCCAAGTTGACGATGCTGGTGAGAAGCTATGTCTGGTGGCCGGGCTGGGACATTGATATCGAAGCGTTGGCCCAACACTGCTCCATCTGTCAAGAGCACCAGAAGCTCCCCGAGGCGGCACCCCTACACCATTGGGATTGGCCAGTGGCCTTGAGCATACATACACACCAAATTCGCTGGGAAATAGCTGAAAAAGCCATTCCGTTCAAGCGCAACTTGGGATGGGGCAACAAATGCAGGCCCAGCCAGCAACACCCAGAGATAAAGAAAAGAACTTTCAGCACAATTTCTCGGAGGACAAAGAAACTTCAACTTGGACAATAAGGGATGGGGATGGGGTAGATAAGTGGAGCTGAGCTAGAAAGTTAGCCCTGATCTTATTGAATGACAAAGCAGGCATGTTGAGTTGAATGGTCTCCCTCAGCTCCTATTTCTGATTCATTTCCTCACGTAATTGTTTCCAAGTTGCAGAAAACATGTCCCTGGAACAGAAGTGGCCTTCTAACCGATGTCATAGATTAACATAGAATTTACAGTGCAGAAGGAGGCTATTCGGCCCATCGAGACTGCACCGGCTCTTGGAAAGAGCACCCTACACAAGGTCAACACATCCACCCGATCCCCATAACCCAGTAACCCCACCCAACACTGAGGGCAATTTTGGACACGAAGGCCAATCCACCTAACCTGCACATCTTTGGACTGTGGGAGGAAACCGGAGCACCCGGAGGAAACCCACGCCGACACGGGGAGGACGTGCAGACTCCGCACAGACAGTGACCCAAGCCGGAATCGAACCTGAGGCCCTGGAGCTGTGAAGCAATTGTGCTATCCACAATGATACCGTGCTGCCTGGTAGCTGCAGAATGATACACCTTGCATTATTGTGTACAAAGCATCGCATCCCGGCTCTGATTCATGAGCATCTTCACGGGGAATCTGTCTTTGTTTCTGACCAGTTTGTGTACGATGATTGGGTCTTAACTGCCCTGAAGCGGCAATCACAGTTGGGTTGCCACTCTGCACCTCACTGAAATTCAGCCCCATCTTTCTCACCTGACCTTTCCACGTGGGCCAGGTGTGGTACAACAGTGCAATGGATGCCCAAGGACTTGTGTGGAGGGCGGCTAAGTCAGCAGTAAGGAAGTTACCCCCTTTTTTACAGTATCAGTGGTGTAGTAAAGCAGATAGATTTAAAGATCCAGATACGTTGGGAAGCCAGGGTGAAGGTAAGTAGTCGGTAGGTAGGATTTGGAGATGGGTTTGGCGGGGGGGGTGGGGGTTTGAAGGGCAGGATGATCAGGGGTTGGGATGGTTAGTGAGAAATCAGATGTTATTTTCAGGTTTTGCCATTGGAGGCTGAGGTGGTCATTATGGACAGTGGCAGTGAGTTGGGTGGCCAGTGGTGGGGATGGTCAGTGGGAGGGGCGAGGCGGGGGGGGGGGGGGGTGGTAGTCAAGGATTGCAGGAGTTAGTTCGGAGGACAGGGGGGGAGAGTCATGGAGTAGGGGCCAGTCAGCGATGTGGGGGCTAGTTGGAGGGGTGGGCAAGGTGATCAGGGTGGTGTGGCAGGAGTAGCCAGCTGAGGGGTGCGAGTCTGGGTCTGGGCTGCATAGGTGGGCAATCCATGAGGTCTTCCGGAGGTTAGAGGTTGCCCAGCACAATCTTGGGGTACCTCCCTGGGCATGATGCCCCCGATCGCAGAAGTTATGAGCTGAAATATAGAAGACTTCAATTAATCTCACATATCAATAGAGAAATATCAGTTCTTTAACTATTACTATTGTTCACTCTTCACCATCAAGATAGCTTAGGTATATATTAACACCACAAAGAGAGTCATTCATTGGGCGGTTACCAATCAGTCATAGCTCGCAGACAACAAAGAGAAATGCGTTTCTTTTTTGTATTGTTTTTACATAATTGCCATTCAGTTGGAATGAGCTGAGGATCTGCTGAACAGCTTCACTGGTGCACTTTGTCTGATTACAATAAAATGAATACAGTGTGTAATGCTATTCTCAAATGTGACAGCAGAGAGATGGGCCATTATCCCTTGCACGACTGCGAAGACGATGAGAAAGTCAGGGCAGAAATGAAGAGAAACATCTTCAACGTTTTCTGAAACATTGGAATTCTTTGTCCAGAGACCTGTGGATGTTGAGTCGTTGAGTGTATTAAAGACCAGGGTCGACAGGTTTTTCGATGGTCGTTGTATTAGGAAATATGGGGGTAATGTGGGAAGTCGGAGTTGAAGTTATGGGTCAGCCATGATTTTCTTGACTGGCAGAGCATTCTTGAAAGGCCAAATGACCCATGATGCCATTCTTGAGATCTTCATTTTTAAAACAAATCCCGCCCTTGCTTTCGACGTTGATATTGGACAGTCATTCTTTTTCTTTCGCACTGTCTGACTCCCATGGCCATCTCTTTTCCCACACACGCTCCATCATTTTCTTCTCACTTCTTGGCCATTTTTTCTATTCATTCACGGGCTGTGGGTATCGCTGGCAAGACCAGCATTTATTGCCCATCCCTAATTGCCCTCGAGAAGGTGGTGGGCTGCCCTCCTGCCGACAATTGAATGGTTTCTTAGGCCATTTCAGAGACCGAATAAGGGTCAAACTTTTTGGGTCCAGAGATATGGACAAGTCAGACAGGGTAAGACGCTTCCCGAAAGACCAAATGTTTTTTTTTCAACAACCTAATATTTTACAATAATAATAATCTTTATTGTCACACTTAGGCTAACATTAACACTGCAGTGAAGTTACTGTGAAAAGCCCCTAGATACCACATTCTGGCGCCTGTTCGGATACACAGAGGGAGAATTCAGAATGTCCAATTCACCGAACAAGGACTTCTTTCGGGACTTGTGGGAGGAAACCGGAGCACCCGGAGGAAACCCACGCAGGCAGGGGGAGAACGCGCAGACTCCGCACAGATAGTGACCCAAGCCGAGAATCGAACCTGGGACCCTGGCATGTGAAGCAACAGTACTAACAGTGCTGCCGTATTTTAATCGTCACCATTATTAACATTAGATTTTCGATTTCAGATTCATTTAATTAACCAAATTTAAATTGAAGACTCTTCTACTCTTTCAACATGATAATCAGCAAAAGGCTGATTTTCCTCTTCCTTGGATTGGGGAATACTCCAGAATAAACAGAAACAGGGATGTGGGGCAAACCTGTGTGGCAGGACTCTGCTTCTACCACACAATCCTGGGACTTCCAGGGCTTCTCCGAGTGAAGAGGATGACCCTTGTCGCAGCATGCCATCTCATGCCGTTCAATGATCGTTAAACTTGATCTTGCACCCCTCAGCTCAAATATAATTTGCATTGCCCATTTGCCGCAAGTTTGAGAAGTGACAGCAAACGAGCGCCGGGGACCTTAGGCTGTGGGTCACATTGTTTACCAATGAGGTTTAAGAATTGAGAAAGAAACAGCAGAGCAATGGAAAAGGAAACGCGTGAATCAGAGTCGGGGCAGGTCAGAAAGAGAAATAACGAAAGAGGAAGGGATAAGTGAGTAAGAGAGAGAGAGAGGAAGACAAAAGAGACAGAATGGAAGAAAGAACAGTAATTTTTAAAATCACTAGGCATTTACCAGCAACAGATTTGAGACTCAACAATATAAATTCTATCCTTTTTGGGCCAGATTAGCATTGTATACACATTTACCACAATGCTAAAAGCGACTTACACTGTTAATAATGAGCCCTAATCTTCCACAGCGTGTTCAATGGACAATTAATTTTCAAAATTCTTAAAAGGGGGTTGACGACGAGACGCTGTTTGTGCAAAGCATTGTCAATCGACTAGCAAGTTCTGGAGATTTACACCTTTTGGTGTCAATTTTAATCCCCGGAGTAGCGTCCCTATTTGCATTGTTTGCATGCCGTTTTTCATGCAGGGAGCTTTGATTGATGTAATTGCCCCAGCCCCGGGAATAGGGCCAGTATAAGTGCTAAAATGGGGTTGAGTAGAGGTCTCTCCAGCAGCGGCAGCAGAAGACACAGATATCGGTGGTCAGGTGCAAACAGCAACACATTTCCCCCAACTTGCAACACTGTCCATTCGGATAAGTTATGATCCTCTCAACTTAAAGCTACAACTTCCACCTTATTGAACAAAGAACAAAGAAAAGTACAGCACAGGAACAGGCCCTTCGGCCCTCCAAGCCTGTGCCGACCATGCTGCCCGTGTAAACTAAAATCTTCTGCAATTCCGGGGTCTGTATCCCTCTATTCCCATCCTATTCATGTATTTGTCAAGATGCCCCTTAAAGGTCAATATTGTCCTTGCTTCCACCACCCCCTCCGGCAGCAGGTTCCAGGCACCCACTACCCTCTGTGTAAAAAACCTGCCTCGTGCATCTCCTCTAAACCTTGCCCCTCGCACCTTAAACCTATGCCCCCTAGTAATTGACCCCTCTACCCTGGGAAAAAGCCTCTGGCTATCCACTCTGTCTATGCCCCTCATAATTTTGTAGACCTCTATCAGGTCGCCACTCAACCTCCGTCGTTCCTGTGAGAACAAACCGAGTTTATTCTACTGCACCTCATAGCTAATGCCCTCCATACCAGGCAACATTCTGGTAAATCTCTTCTGCACCCTCTCTAAAGCCTCCACATCCTTCTGGTTGTGTGGCGACCAGAATTGAACACTGTACTCCCAAGTGTGGCCTAACTAAGGTTCTATACAGCTGCAACATGACTTGCCAATTTTTATACACAATGCCCCGGCTAATGAAGGCAAGCATGCCGTATGCCTTCTTGACTACCTTCTCCACCTGTGTTGCTCCTTTCAGTGACCTGTGGACCTGTACACCTAGATCTCTCTGACTGTCAATACTCTTGAGGGTTCTACCATTCACTGTATATTCCCTACCTGCATTAGACCTTCCAAAATGCATTACCTCACATTTGTCCACATTAAACTCCATCTGCCATCTCTCCACCCAAGTCTCCAAACGATCTAAATCCTGCTTTATCCTCTGACAGTCCTCATCGCTATCCGCAATTCCACCAACCTTTGTGTCGTCTGCAAACTTACTAATCAGACCAGTTACATTTTCCTCCAAATCATTTATATATACTACAAACAGCAAAGGTCCCAGCACTGATACCTGCAGAACACCACTAGTCACAGCCCTCCAATCAGAAAAGAACCCTTCCATTGCTACTCTCTGCCTTCTGTGACCTAGTCAGTTCTGTATCCATCTTGCCAGCTCACCCCTGATCCCGTGTGACTTCACCTTTTGTACCAGTCTGCCATGAGGGACCTTGTCAAAGGCCTTACTGAAGTCCATATGGACAACATCCACTGCCCTACCTGCATCAATCATCTTTGTGACCTCCTCGAAAAACTCTATCAAGTTAGTGAGACACGACCTCCCCTTCACAAAACCGTGCTGCCTCTCGCTAATACGTCCATTTGCTTCCAAATGGGAGGAGATCCTGTCTCGAAGAATTCTCTCCAATAATTTCCCTACCACAGACGTAAGGCTCACCAGCCTGTAGTTCCCTAGATTATCCTTACTACCCTTCTTAAACAAAGGAACAATATTGGCTATTCTCCAGTCCTCCGGGGCATCACCTGAAGACAGTGAGGATCCAAAGATTTCTGTCACGGCCTCAGCAATTTCCTCTTTAGCCTCCTTCAAGGCCTCAGTAATTTCGTCTCTAGCCTCCTTCAATATTCTGGGGTAGATCCCATCAGGCCCTGGGGACTAACTCTGCTGGGCCACCCATATGCTTAGGGTGTCAGGGTCCTTACTGCCAAAGCAGATCTTCTGCACACAGTTTAAGGAAACACCGTAAACAAGAAGAGGACAAAGGAAGGTCTTCAAAGACACCTTGAAAGCTTACCTCAAGAAATGCAAATAGACATCAATACCTGGGAGACATCTGCATAGAAGAGACCTACTTGGAGTTACCTCCTGATTAAAGGGAAACAATTCATCGAGAACATCTGACGGTAAGAGGAGGCCGGAAAAGGGACCTGGGAAAGGAATACACGTGACTTAGCATCAAAGGACCAATCCCACCTTTTGGAAACCCCTGCCAAGTGAGTGATTGAACATGCGGCTCTGGGATCGGGCACATCAGCCACGCAAGGACCACAGAAGCCGGGACGAGTAACACGGACTATCTTCGGTGGACAATCATACTCACTAGTGAATGATCACCGCATTCTATCCATTATAGTCCTTTAATAGGACAATATCCTCATGACACCAAAGTTAAAAATAATCTTTCTTTCACTTTCTGTGACTCCAAGCTCACTTTCTACAGTAAAGTACCTTTCTAATGGAATAAACAGCCTCATGACAAGCCAAAGTTTAAAAAAAATTGAAATATATATTCCTTTCATTTTACTTGCATTTGAAACATATTTACAAATGCTAAGCACTAATAATATAAAACATTAACACACCAAAAACAATCGGATCCTGATGTCTCCCGCGCTCGCCGGACCGAGAAATATTAGTAAAAATAAGAAGATTAAAAAACTTACCTAACATCGGGACAAGTTGACCAAGTAATCGCTGCCACTTTGATTTGAATTCATCTGGTACAGCGCAGCGCTTCCAGCGCGCATGCCCCTGCATCGTCCGCACTTCCAGGTCATCGTGTTGCGCATGTGTGGCGGACCAGCGACTTAAGTTGGGCATCCGAAGGAAAGTTACGGGCCATTACTTTAATCTGAGGAGTATTATCATTCTCCAGGCCGGCCTGGCGTGCATCATAACGTTTTTTTAAATCAACATTAAACATCACAGAGACTCAATTTATGCTCGATGTGATGCGTTTAAAATTCCTTGCCCTTTGATGCTGGTTTGGTTGACTTCAGGCGAATTAACTAACAGAAGCTTGAGGCTAGTGATATGTATATACGTGATATATATATATTTTTAAGTCCTTCTCTCCTCAAAAATGTGTACCTGCTACAAATGGAAAACCTGACTTTCAGCCCAAACATCCTTTGTCGTCTCATGTAGTGATGACTTTGGCTTCCATGTGAAACCTGCACAGGGCAAATTGCACAGCAAATACATTGTGCAGTGAGGGGATAATCAATTGTGGGAAGTCAAGGAAGAAATAGACCAGAGCAGATCACTGCGAAGAAGAAAGTCTGCTGTCAGTTCTAGTTAAATGAATGCATTAGCACTTTTGACCACAACAGAATTTTTGTCTGATCTGTTCTTTGTACAAAACATCTCAGATAGCTGGAGCTGAAGTCAATGTAGTAGTAATTTGGGGAAGGTGGGGAGGGGTGGGTGGTGGTTGCAGAGTGGGGGAAATCATCTTGCTGTTCTAAATACATGTCACATTCTTTATTCACTTAAGTAAGGATTAGATTGGCAGTCTTATTACACGGAAATAACAGTAAAGCTATTACCTTCAACTTCTAATGGGTAACTGTGTACATCTCCTCTTTCAGTACCAATAGAATGACAGCTGATCTTGCATAAATCCGCAGTATACTGTTACCAACAGTCTGATAGTCAGCTTCAGGCTGGCTTCAAATACTCAAAGTTAAACAGCCAGCAATCTCTCTCCCTCTCTCGCCCTCTGTACAAATGCCAATTGACATAAAAAAGGATTCAACATTTAGCCAGTAGAAATTGTGAGAAAGGAACTCCGAGAGTAACACAGAAAAATTCAATTATCATTTTTAAAATTGCCATCATCAGGAATTAGCAGCAGAGATGAAAACCGGTGAGAGTTTTTCATTAACATTTTGTTTTAAATCTAGAAACTCGGTGGAGGAACAAATCTAAATTGAGACGAAATGATTATGTTCTTATCCTTCATTAAATCTAGAACAAAGTCACACCATCACTTTGTTCTTTCCACAGTGTTTCCCTATTAACAGCATGTCTTATTCGAGCAAGCAGGATGGATGGAATCACTAATTACAACACCATTCAATATCATAAATATTGTTATTCTTTAACTGCTGCTTTTAAATATTTTGGAAAATGGCGCACAATTAAAGTGCTTCCATTCTGTTGTACGTGAATGAAAATCGCTTATCGTCACAAGTAGGCTTCAAATGAAGTTATTGTAAAAAGCCCCTAGTCACCTGTTCGGGGAGGCTGCTACGGGAATTAAACCCGCGCTGCTGGCCTTGTGCTGCTTTACAAGCCAGCTGTTTAGCCCACCGTGCTAAACCAGCCAAAGAAAATGTGTGGCCGTGGAGTTAAAATTCCTGTTTCAGCCAACACCTTCTGGCCACTTGGAAGGGAAGAACGGGCTGCGTGCGGAAGGTTAAATTCTTCTCGGTCCCAAACTAACATTATTGAATTTCTGACAATGGTAACAGAAGATTTGCAAGCTTGTTTCTCAGAGGGCAAAAGAGCTGCTGCATTATTTATATGCACAAATGGCGTTGCATTGCTTTCTGCGAGAAACCTCAAAAGTACTGTTGTGTGTTTATGCCATAAAAGGGAACCCTTTCGGTTCTGACCCTCCTTAGCTGTGTGGTAACATATGTGATTCGTTTCACTCCTGACAAAAATCTATTTTTTAAACTTCACTTTTTCTGTCCCCTATTTTATTCTTTAACAATTCAAACATTTTATTGACAATACCACCATAAAAAAGACATGTAGTGAAATTGATTTCAAAACATCAGCAGACAAAATGAAACCATTTTAGTGGTTAGGTTCATTGGAAGATGACAGCAATCCTGAAGATGTTACATGCATTTCGTATCATGCCTCAAGACTGGCTGACTCTCTCCACCAATATTGAATTTAGCAGTAGAGATGTAGGAGAAAACATGCCATCAAAGTGATCCTTTGTAGCAATTTGTTAGACAGTTTTTAAGCAACGCATTAAAAAAAACCAGGTATGTTTCCCTGCAGATGCAAAAGTCCACTGCATTGACTTCTTTGATTCAAGAAGCCCAGGAAGTTTGGATGCTGGAGCGTGACTAAAACTTGTTCTCTATCTATTCAGTCCTTCCATAATTCCTCTGCTGCAAATGTGTGGAGAACAATAGCATGGAGTGCATTTGTCAAGTCATTCCAAACAATGTTCCCATGTATCAAGTGCAGCGGAGTGATGCTCCAATTATATGGATGTAATGGGATACACCAGGTGGATATTGATGCAGATAAATGTAAGCTAATATATGTTGAAACTTAAAACATCAAGGGCAGGATTTTCTAATCCTGAAGCTAATTGTTGATGCTGTCGTAAACGGCGTTGCATTTTACGACGGCTTCAACAGGCCCCTTGGATCAGCGATCCTGTGCCCCACAGGGGGCCAGCATGGCATTGGAGCGCCTCATGCAGCTCCAGCTGCCAAAACCGGCGTCAGAACAGGCGACGTGGGTCTGCACATGCTCGCTGCAGCCAGCGCGAATTCGTGCATTCGCATGGGTTTCCTTCTCCGCGCAGGCCCCGACGCAACATGGCGGAGAGCTACAGGGGCCCGGCGCGGAGGAACATAGGCCCCCACCAGGACAAGCCCGCCAGCCGATCGGTAGGCTCGATCGCAGGCCAGACCACTGTGGTGGCCACCCCCCCCACAGGGTCGGATCAACCTTCCCCTCCACCGCGCCGCGCCCCGCAGGATGGATGCCGAGGTCCCGTCGGAGGCCCCCCCCCCGGTGAAGGATCACTTTTCCCCGCCCCACAGGCCATCCTCCCCCCCGAACCTTTGCGCAGAGTTCCCGCCGGCAGCGACCAGGGGTGAACGGCGTCGGCGGGACTCTGTCGTATCCGCATGACCGCTCAGCCCATCCAGGCCGGAGAATCGGCGGCCCCGCTGATTCCAGTGGCCCGCGACTGGCGCCGCGTCACACGCGCCGGCGCAAATGGCGCTGATTCTCCGCCCCTCGGAGAATCGCGTGTCGGCGTCGGGGCGCGGTTGCGGCGATTCTCTGGCCCGTCGCGGACTCGGAGAATCGCCCCCTCTGTGTTCACTGTCAAACGTAGAAATGGGAAAGGAAATGGAAGTGATTGCTGAGCATTCACTGAAAGTAATTAGTGTACTTAGTTAGAACGCAGCTATAATGCAAAATATATTATTTCACACTTCCATAGATCAATGGCAATATTGCATTTCAAATACTGTGTAATAGTTTAGCCTGAAAAAAAAACATTGCTACCTTGGAGGATGTGTTGCTCAATGGCTTAATTATTTTGGGTTTGATTATTCTCGTCTAACAACTGATCCTTGCACGCTTGCTTAATTGCTTAAACCTACTGGGCGGGCAATTGAGTTAAGAAAACTGTGAATGTTCCAGAAAGTATCTGGGACTCGCTTAAAAAAACATGTGTGTGTTGGAAATCCTGCAAGTTCTGAGATGTTTTAAATTTCTTCAAATAAACTGTTTTTTATAACTAGAACCATCTCTACATTGTTCTGAATTAAACCAAATTTATAGCAACGCAGTGAAATATTGGCAACGTGGATGGTCGAAAGACAATTAACTACCAGCTCCAGAACCATTTCCTTAATTGCCTAGAAATCGTCCTGTGTCATAGGAGTAATGAATTTCATTGATCATGACTTACTTTCTTGCTAAGTCCAGATGTAGAAGCGATTGAGAAGAAATTGATACTTGCGCATTGACTCTGAGCAGAAGGCCAGTGAGTATTTGGGCACCTCACAGAAGATATAACTATGTTTGATTCAGCAGCAAATACTCTCAATAAATACTTCGGGCGAAAGAAAAGTGTGATGATCGATCAAAGTACATTCTGCCCATCAAACAATATATGGCAGCATTGTGGCAACTACCCTCTATGTGTAAGTTTGGTACAACAACCAATGAACCAATTTGTGATGAATTAATTGAAAATACTTCACTTCCGCAAATTAAGAAATGTCGCTTCATGGAGGGATGATGATTTGACTTGGAAAAAGCCACAACCTTGGATGTCCAATTTGAATCTGTCATATCAGACTCAAAGTGGTTACTTGGGAATACACTCAGGGTTGCAACCACAACCTTCCCAACCAGCTTAGGTACAAACCTTATGGACAAGGAGACCTCAGCAACCACATCAACACGTGCCCCATCCCGATCAGAGACTTTCAAATCGGCCCTCATGCTCACCAAGTCACAACTGTTTAGCACAGGGCTAAATCACTGGCTTTGAAAGCAGACCAAGGCAGGCCAGCAGCACGGTTCAATTCCCATAACTGCTTCTCCGAACAGGCGCCGGAATGTGGCGACTAGGGGCTTTTCACAGTAACTTCATTTGAAGCCTACTTGTGACAATAAGCGATTTTCATTTTTCATTTCATTTCAACACTATGTCTAGTGTCAGGAAAATGAGGGATTATAATATTTTTGTTTTGGTAATACCACTGCCATTCACGTACTGGAACACAGGCTGGGTGTGATTGTTGCAGTTGGATTAAGAGACAGAGTGGCTGCAAGGAACCAAAAACAATAGTAAGAAGTGGTTTTGATGTGTTGAAGAACTTCAATGGAAGTTATCTGAAGCAATAAAATAAGTTGTTTGAAGTGCATTGTTTTAGTTAAAGGGGGGAATATACAGCTCGTAGAATTGTAAGTAAGTGAAGCAAAGATAGGGTAAGTTTACTTTTTAAACTATAAAATATGAAGCAAAGGAAGAAATTTGTTCAGATCTTGGAAAAGCGCACTTCTGAACGATTGCATAATACAATAAGAAATTGAGAGATCGAAGGCAAAGGAACCTATTTAAGAAAACATTGAAGCCTATGTGAGGCGAGTAGCTGCTTAGATCTCCCAAAAACCCCAGTGTGGCCAAGGCCAGATCTGGAGGACCAGTTGCACTCAGCCTCAGAGGACACCCCAAAAGCAAAAAACACTGCCTAATAAAATTACTGGAATTCTTTAGATTTGAAAATCTTTAAGGATTGTTGCCAAGCATAAAACTGAAGGTTAATTCTGTGTGCAGTTTAAGTTCAGGGGCGAGATTCTCCGTTTCCCGACACCGATTTTGTAATCGGCGATCGGGCGGAGAGTCCCTCTTTACGACAGAATGGGGGGCGGCGTTTGCTTGACACAGGTTTTGCATGCTCTGCCCCCTCCAAAACAGCGTCATCGCGGCGCGCGCGATGGGACGGCCTCAGGACGTCACCTGAAGGCCCTCCCCCAATGCTCCGCCCCAGATGGGCCGAGTTCACGGCAGCGCGGGGGACGTGTGGTCCCAGTCATGCGGGAACCCGGTGTGGCGGCAGACTGTATCCAGCGCCGCCGCAGTCGGGCGGAAGTCGTGCTGCTGGCCGGGGGCGGCGGGGGGGGGGGGGGGGGTGCTTCCATGAGGGCTGGTGGGAGGTGGCCAGGGGGTGGTGAGGGAGGCACTATCTGGCAGATCGGGTCCGCGCACGGCTGGCCGGTGCGACCGCTGCAGGTTGTCTCCATGCGCATGCCCCGCCATGGACCCGGAATTTCTCCGGCCATTTATTTTGTGGAGGCCGGGCATTTTACATGGCGTGGCTGTTGGCCCCTCACCAGTCACTGCATCGGTGAGGGGCCGGCAGCGATTTTTTTTCCACGTAAAACGCCACTGATCCTCCGCACTCAGCCTCAGAATCGGAGAATTTGGCCCAAGGTCTTTGGGACTGTTTTAAAGTATTGTAAATGTGTGAATGGGGTGGAGGGGGGGGGGGGGTGCGGCGGGGGGTTAGTAAATGGGGGGGGGGGGGGTGTTAAGTTCTGCCCCAAATCTTTAGTTAAAAGCGAAAAGTTAGTGTTCAATGGCTTAATTGTTCTGAGTTTGATTATGTTAGTCTGATAACTAATCCTTGCACATTTATTTGATTGTATAAATCAGAGAGTGGAGCTAGTGAGTGACAAAGAACATGGGCTAGATTCTCCGTCCTGCCGCGCCTCATTTGTTTCACCCTGCCGGCGGGATGCCGGCCGGTCAATGGGGTTTCCCGTTGTGGGGCTGCCCCACGCCATCGGGAAATCCCCGGGCTGCCGGCAAAATGGAGAATCCCGCAGCCGGCGGAGAATCCCGCCCCATGCGCGTCGGAACTCCTGTAAGTTCTGAGATGTTATAAAGTTCTGCAATTAGAATCATCTCTGCATTTTTCTGAGATAAAGAGGACACACCGTAATCCAATGAACGCAGAACAGAGAAGATTCAGAGAAGAATGACAAGTTTGATACCAGGAATTAAGGCTTCGTATTATGAAATTAAATTCAGATCTGAACTTCTTTCATTGGGGAAAAGAAGATAGAGGAGCCATGACTGAGGAATAGATGTCACAGAGGGACATAAAATGTTCGCCTTAGACTGCGAAGATAGAACGAGAAGACACACATTCCAAATTACAGGCACCGGCTAAGTCTCCAGATCAGGAGGATAATTCTTCTGAAGTATTCCATGTGTGGAGCAAACTGCCAGTAAAAACAAATCCCACTGAGCTAATTAAAATCTTCGAAACAAGTTAAAATAAGAAAGGGATAAAAGGTTACAGGGACGATTAAAGACCACGATGGGTAAAAGTTCACATTGCTGGTGTTATTGTGAGGGAGACGGTTGAAGTCAAATTGCTGAGATGCCGGAACGAATATTCTGAAAGTTACCGATTACTGTTGGAAGTCAGAAAGAACATTCCTACGGGATTTCAAGTAACCTGAGGAGAGTCACTGACAGTGCAAGTTTTGTCTGCTGTGTTGGGAGAAGGAAATTTGAATGTCTAATGGCCATGTTTTGATCCCATGCTTTCACATTTCTCTGATATTCAATTTATAGACAGAGAACGTCTATCACGTTGCACCTCTGTCTTGTTTAGTGCTTGCTCAGTAGTTATTCGGAAATCTTTATGCAGGATTGTGGTAATGGGGAAGGGATGTGCTGCGTATGAATGTAACTTAATTCTCCCTTAGGAAGCTTCTGTTAATAACTCTTATCAGATGATTCATGTACTGGTTTCTACAATTTAAATTAATCGATGAAGTATAATTTGTACTCCTGTGTATGATGGCATTATTAATGACCAGGACAGACTAAATATACTAACTCCTCAGTTTAACGGAGGCCATGTTCGTATTATTAAACCAAACGTGTTGTGACATGCTTTGGAGTACCTCAATCCGAAGTTGAAAAGCAGGTTGAGTTTGACATCATTAGGGCCTCGAAAGTATTGTTTATACTACATTATGAAGCTCTTAACATCACCCTTCATATTGAGCTATCAAGCAGTCCAGGAACAGGCAATTCCATTTTCACACAAAGATTTGAGAGAACCAACTATCCATCAAGTACCACTTGGGAATTGAAGAATAAAAGTTATAAACAGGCCTGGTTCACATGGGGCTTTGCTGATTGACATGAACTACCACTACCCATTCTCCAGCCCAACCACTTAGCTTTAGGCAGCAGATCCCCCCCCCCCCCCCCCCAGCCACTGAGAATGCCACCTACCCCCTCCACCACATTCACTCTCTCTCCCCACCCCCACCAACCTCGCCCTCACAAGTGGCTCTTGATCTTCCCACTTTCCTATCGGTCCCTGTGGTATGGGTCCACAATTCTTCCTCCATTTTGTTTTTTTCTTGGGCTCTTCCTAGTGTACTCTTCATAGTCGAGTCAGATCTGGCTATCCATGCGCAGGCTGAAAATGGATGCTCAGGATTGTCTAGGTCATTGTCCATGAAATACAAGTGATTGATGCACAATTTCCATTGAATTCTGAAAAATTGGCTGATTAACTGCATTGATCAGGTTGCATCGAAAATGGTATCGTAAATTGATTCACGGCTTTGCAAATCATACAGAACACTAACCTATGCATTTTAGTGTATTTAAAAGGACAAGAGGTCAATACACTGGCAGCCCAGGGACCAGCTTAACTGAATATGTGTTTATTTATTTATTAGCAATGGTGGGAATTGGATGGGGTGCATGGATCCTCATTAGAATTGGATGGGGCGCATGGATCCCCATGTTCCAGTGTTATTGTGCCATTCATACCAGGTAGGAGACCTCAAGAATGCCCACTACCTCTCTGAGGAATTCAGCTAAATCCTCCTTTGTCTGTATATGTAGTTTGGCTGATCAAGGTGGATTGTTGCAATTCTCTGTTGATGTAACCTGGTGCGCTTGACAATTGTTCATCTCCCTATGTAATTTTTTTTGAGATAACAGAAAGAGATCTTCATAACGCCCAAAAAAAGTAGATTGGTAGCAAGCAAATGACGATCCAGAATTCACCCCACAACCCTTCTTCTGTCCCAGAGCTGACCCAGGAGAAAATGGCTGCATTGCATGACATCACAATTCCCAGCTGGAACAGAAATAATTGGATAATGCCTGCACCAATCACAGCTGGAGATCGACACTGCTTAAAGTGAAGGGGATTGATTTTCCACTGAAAATTTATAAAATGTACCTATGATCCATTCATTGCATTTTGCTGGAGAAATATTCAATTTTCATGATGTAACTATTCTCCACTCACTGCATTGCACTGGAGAAATACTTCTGCTTTTCTTGGGAGATTACGTTGTATTTTTGCACACAAGTCCTGTTTACTGCAGTTCATAAAAGGATTTTGTTAAATGGACTGTATTTGCTGATCAAGTAGATTGCACTGTTGAAATAAACTTGTCTGATGCTGTGTGTTGTTTAAATAGACTCTGTTTGCTGTTTGATGAAGTGTGTTGTTCAAATAGATTCAGTTTGCTGTTTGCTATAGTGTGCATTTGAATAGAGCCTGTTGCAGTACTTTTTTTTTATAAATAGGCTCTGTTTGCTGTACTGCTGTGTTGAAATATATTCTGTTTGTTTTAATTTGTTGCTAAATAGATTCTGTCTGTCGCAGTATTCTGTTTAAATACTTTGCTGAGTAAATTAACTCTGTTGTAAAATAGATTGCTTGCTACGAGTTCTACTATAAACACTGCCCTGTCTCCAACTCATTGGCGAACACAATGGTGCCAATTAATACACTGAGGAAGCAATAAAACATCTCCAAAACAATTGAAAGTAAGTCTGAAAGATTTACCACACAATTACAGGTTGTTATTTTAAATAAGTTTGTATTCGAAGGCATAGCCTAGAAATATGCAACAGACAATTGCTATGGGCGAAATAGTCTTGGAATGCGATCCCCTTACATCAGTTCTGTTATATTAACATATTGAAGCAAATCCTCTGGAACAGGATGTAAAACACCTCCCCTTCCTACCCAAGAAGTCTTGGCATGGTGATTGTGGAAGGAGAATAGTTAGTAACCTTCGTGTTTGGTTAAAAATGAATTGTACCCGTTTATGGATACAACCTCACCTGAAAATTATTCTTCAAGTCCCTGAATTTAATTTCTCGTACAATCAATTCTACTACACACTATGGTATCTGTGCGTTATCCTAAATATCTTAACTAACATCAATTGGGAAATTATTGCAGGAAATCACTCAAAAGAACATTCACAGATGGAGAAATCTCCACCTTGGTACATTTACCATGCAAAATAAAAACATTAAAAATTGTTGTTCTTACACCTGCGTGTATGGTCACACAGAACTTGGTAAAAATAATCTTTGTTCGCTTTGTTTCTCTTCCATTTGATGATTCCTGGTGATGCGTGGTTTTCACTATACTGCCTGTCGTTTAACTTTCTTTCCCTCACTTCATTATCGTTTCAAGCCTCATTATAGACAAAATGAGAGTTCATCTACAAAATGCCATCTGAAGTTTAAATTTTATTATATGTCACAGTCGGGTTCGCTTCCAGTCAGAATGAAAATGACATTTCTGACATCAGTGTGTGTGGTAGTCACCACTGATGTATATATTGTATATATAGGATGTTGATATAGGTGCTTTACGGTAAGGCTCCAGTACTACAGGTACTGGGGTAGATCCCTGCCTGCTGGCTCCGCCCAGTAGGCAGAGTATAAATATGTGTGCTCCCAGTACAGCAGCCATTTCGTCAGCTGCTGTAGGAGGCCATACATCTCATCCTACTCTCGTCTTCCTCTCATTGACCGTGCATCAATTTATTACACTGAATTTTTCAGAAGATGGACCTCCACATCAAGCCAGATCGCCTGCAGCTGCATCCGCAAGCAAACAAAGCCAAAAAGGACTTTGAACATTGGCTAGCATGTTTTGAAGCGTACATCGGGTCTGCGGCAGACAAAATTCCAGAAGCTCAGAAGCTCCCGATCCTTTACACGCGGCTGAGCTCCAACGTCTCTCCATTTGTCCAGGACACGGCGAGCTGTAGGAGGCCACACATCTCAGTGTAATAAAGCCTCGATTACATCCTACTCTCGTCTTTGTGTAATTGTTCGTGCATCAGTGTGTTAATTCCAGGACTTGAACCAGAAATTACAGAAGGAGTTTTCCTGGGCTAGTGGTGATGGGATTAGAGTTGGAATGGGGTTGGAATTAAATGATGCCATTAGGCACTAACAGCACTGGGGGGGTGCCAACACCACATGGACTGCAGCGGTTCAAGATGGTTCAAGCTGGCAGCTCACCACCACATTCTCAAGGGAAGTTAGGGATGGGAAATGAATGCTGGCCCAGCCAGCGAAGCCCACCTCCCTTGAATGAATAATAAAAAAGAATGTCTGGTACCCTGATATGCTTCCGCCTCCTTCCACCATTCTCAGGGGTAGGTAGCAAATGAAGTTGGGAACTTTCGCAACTGAGACGGAACGGAGAATGCTGGGAAAGTCACAGTGCGGGGTTTGGCACTAGTGTTAACCCACCCAGCTGTCATGCCCTCCTGAGGTCCTGGATCACCTTGGTGCAATACCACTCGCTGGGTGCTAGCGTCCTTGTCCGCTTCCATCCCCGACTTAGTTGGAGAGCTCACACTCTTATTTTATTTTTGGGTGAGCTCGCAACTCTACAATTGCTCAGCTCCTGCACCAAGTGCTCCAATTAAGAGTGAGAGAGTGGGGGTGGGGGGGGGGGGGGGGTGCTCGGGGGAAGGTGCAGCTTTCCCAGCTGTCTACACTATTCCTGTGAGTTCTGCAGGCTAAGGAAACATAAATACTGCTTAATTTCTCTGTATTATGCCATAGTTTCTTGAAACAGAAATCCTTCAACTGACAAAATGGCCGCCTGCCCTACCTAATTGGCCAAGGAGCCTGGAGACAGGCCTTAATTGATTGCCTTCGGAAAGAGCAACCGGATTACCTGCTGTTGCTACAATTGGATTTCCGACCAAAAAATGGTCCATGTGGGGTGAATACTCCGCCAGCGGGCTTCTCCATTCCGCCGGCAGTGCATCCCCACCTGCTGGTTTCCCGGCAGCGTGGGGTGGCTACAATCAGAATCCTGCTGCTCGTGATGGTGCACTGCCGAGAACGGCGAGGCGGGGGCGACGGAGAATTCACTCCTGTTCTCGTAAAATGAAGGCACTGAGATTCCACTCACCATTCCTGTACCAGCCTCCCCAAACAGGCGCCGGAATGTGGCGACTAGGGGCTTTTCACAGTAACTTCATTTGAAGCCTACTTGTGACAATAAGCGATTTTCATTTCATTTCATTTCATTTCATTTTCATGTCTGCAGCATTTTGCAAGCTTGTAGCATTCATCAGGTTTGTCAATGGTTTTATCCCATAACCAAAAAGACTTTGATGATGTATTCAGTAAGACTAGGTTTTCTAGTTTGCGTGCAGTGATCCTAGAAGCAACAAAAACAATAATAACTTGGGTTTATAGAGTGCCTTTCACATAATAAAATGGCTCAAGTTCTCTCAAAAACACATTACAAAACAAATTATGACAGAGCCACATCAGGAGATATTTAGATAGGGGGCTAAAGTCTGGCCAGATGATTCAAGGAGTTTCTTAAAACAGAAAATGAGGTAGAGATATTTAGGGAGGGAATTCCAGAGGTTAGGTTCCAGGCAACTGAAGGTACAACCAATAACGTTGGACCAATTAGAATTGGGGGGGTGATTCTCCAATATTGGGCCCAAGTGTTCGCGCCGTCGTGAACGCCGTCGCGTTTCACGATGGCGCGAACCGGGCCCAGGCATGACGGATTCTGGCCCCCAGCCTCCTTGCGCGGTGCCAAATGGGCGCCGTGCCAACCCGCGCATGCGCAGTTGGGCCGCGCCAACCTGCGCATGCGCGGGGAACTTTTTACGCGCACCGGCCCCGACCCAACATGGGATCGGTGTTCAGGGGCCGGCCGCGCCGGAAAGTAGGCCCGGGGGGGAGAGGCCGGCCCGCCGGTTGGTGGGCCCCAATCACGGGCCAGACCCCATCGGAGGCCCCCCCACGGTGAAGGAGATGCCCTCCCCCCATACAGGCCTCCCCACCCCGACCATTCCCGCAGAGTTCCTGCCGGCAGCGACCGGGGTGAACGGCGCCGGCAGGACTCTGTCGCATCAGCGCGGCCGCTCGGCCCATCCGGGCTGGAGAATCGGTGGCCCGGCCAATTCCAGCGGCCCGTGGCCGGAGCCGCGCCAAACGCACCGCCGCAAATGCCGCCGATTCTCTGCACCTTGGAGAATCGCGCGCCGGCGTCGGGGCGTCGTGGCACGGTTGTGGTAATTCTCCGGCCCGGCTCGGAGCTCGGAGAATCGCCCCCGGGAATGCTCAAAAGACCAGTTAACCCAGAGATTTGTGGGGCTGGAGGTGATTACAGCGGAGAGAGGCTATGGAGGGATTTTCAAACAAGGGTAAAAACATTCAAATCAAGGCATTGCTTAACCAGGAGCCAGTGTGGGTCACCAAGCACAAAGTTGATGAATGAACGGGACTTGCCGTGAATTAGGACATGGGCAATAGAGTTTTGGATGGTCTCAAGTCTTCAGAGAATATGCGAAGACGGCCATGATAACATCAGAATAGTCAAGTCTAGAGGTAACAAAGGCATGGATGAAGATTTCAGCAGCAGATGAGCTGAGGCAGGGGTGAATTTGGACAACGAGATTTAAGGAAATATTTTTTTCACATATAGGGTAGTGAAAATCTGGATTCACTGCCTGAAAGGGTGGTAGAGGCGGGAACCCTCACAATATTTATGGGCCGATTCTTTGGCCGCGTTGTGTCTTGCGCTGACCCTGCTATGACAGGATTCGCGGCGGGCACCAAACATTTTGCCATTGTCACGACCGCTCCAGCTGGCGTAATCAGGGAGGGTGAGAACCTGATCACACCTCATTTCCATTCATTTTCAGGTCATTTGCGCGAGTAAAGTAGATTGTAGCCACCTCCCAGGAGTCACCCACCTCCATCTTGACAGCTGAAGGCTCTCCCAAAGAAGGGATTGGCCTTGCTGGTTTGTTAGTTGTGTTAGCAGTTGACAGTCCCTGAGCTCTGAAGTGCCTCCTCGACAGAGCAGGTGCCCTGTCTGAGAGATATTTCTCTGGACTGGATGTCCTGCAAACCTTGATGCCTGAACAACGTGCCTGCACAGTAGGTGCATCAGCACCGTAAAGACAGCTGGCAACACTCATGCATTAAGAGCAGGGGTTCACCACTGAGAACCCTCTCACGGCCAAAGAGTAACGATCTGAATGAGCAGAGGGGGGCTGAGTACGATCTTCCTAATGTTACAGGCAGTGGCCTGGGATCTCGGGCTCCTGATCTTGGTGGGAGTAAGTGTGCCGAACGAAGATTGCCAGCACAAGTGGCTCGCTGGATGGCATTCTGAGAGAAGGCGGGACAAACATGTTAAGGGCGGAGGAAGGTTGCAGTATGGGCTCCCATCTGGCATAAAAGCACAGGGCCAGCTCTGGCTGCCCAGATATATTGAGTGTAATGGCAAGACAGCAATAAGATCTTGGGTTGTTCAAGGCTGGGTATCGACTGTGCATAGTTGTATCTCCCCTCGTTGACTCTGTTAGATCTTGTGACCTCTCACAGTCCAGCGAATCAGACCACTACAACCACTTGGTCATCACCATTATGCCTCAGCACTCCCAGCTGCGTCACTCTCCAGGTTTGGGTCAGGGGAAGACTCCATCAATGATGAGGGCTGAGGGTCGTGGGCCAGGCAACCTGTGTGGTGGCTGGGGGCACATAGCACTGTGATGGGTGATCAGCTTCTAGGGTCATGAGGACACGTGGTTGTGGGGAGGACTGGGCGATTTGAGGGCCCGGGATGGATTACCTGACTGACTGTCGGTCTCTCTCCTTCTCCTCCAGGTAACATGTTAATTTTGGGATCGATCCAGCTGAGGTGACTATCATCCTGCCAGTGGGAGCCAAGGTGGGCTGACACTACCTCCTGCATCAAGGCCAATGCAGGCTGGAGCCTACACCACAGTGACAGGGGGTCCCTCTCAGGCTCAAGACCAGGCTGAGCAGGGGGCCAGAAGGGGACACCGAAGATGAGCTTGGGTGTACAGGATTCAATGGTCCTTCAATGAGCTGATGACATCATGTGCCACAGAAGACTATGTCTCACCAGGGACAGTGCAGTACCTGTGCTACATTCTAGCACAGGTATCTAGCATTCCGTGGAGGAGGAGGACACCTGGGGCGGGATTCTCTGACCGTGAGGCTAAGTGTTGACGCCAGGAGGAGAAAGGTGGTAACTTACCCTTGCAGCTCGTAGGAGGTCATTCATTTGCTTCTTACGCTGGACACCAGTCCTCCTTGCCATGCTGCTGGCACTAGCTGCAGTGGACACTGCTTCTCAAGTGGGATTTGCCACATTGCTCTGGGATCTCCAAATCCCTCGTGAGTATAGGGTGCCCCACCTATCCTCCACATTGTCCAGGAGCCTGGCCAGGTAGTGCTGCCATCCCGGGAATTAGTCTGGTGCACCTTCGCGGCACACCCTCAATAGCAAGAATGTCCTTCCTCAAACTAGCAGACCAAAACTGCACACAATACTCAAGGTGTGGCCTCACCAAGGCCCTGTATAACTGCAGCAAGACATCCCTGCTCCTACACTCAAATCCTCTCGCTATGAAGGCCAGCATGCCGTGAGCTTCCATCACCGCCTACTGTACCTGCATGCCAACCTTCAGCGACTGTTCCACCGTAATATAGAATTTACAGTGCAGAAGGAGGCCATTTTACCCATCGAGTCTGCACCGACTATTGGAAAGACTCCCACTTAAGGCGACACTTTCACCCTATCCCCGTAACACAGTAATCCCTCCTAACCTTTTTTTTGGGATGATGTGGAGATGTCGGCGTTGGACTGGGGTGAGTTCAGTAAGACGTCTGTTAAAGCCCAACAGGTTTGTTTCAAATCACTAGCTTTTGGAGCACTGCTCCTTCCTCAGGTGAATGAAGCGGTAAGTTTTTTTTTGGACACTAAGGGCAATTTATCATGGCCAATCCACCTCACCTGCACATCTTTGGACTGTGGGAGGAAACCGGAGCACCCGGAGGAAACTCGCGCAGACACGGGGAGAACATGCAGACTCCCCACAGACCGTGATCCAAGCTGGAAATCGAACCCGGGACCCTGGTGCTGTGAAGGCATAGTGCTAACCACTATGCTACCTTGCTGCCCATAAACTCAGGTCTCGTTCCATTTCACCTTTTCCTAAACTGCCGCCATTCAGATAATAGTCTGCCTTCCTGTTTTGGGGACCAAAGTGGATAACCTCACATTTACCCACATTATATTGCATTATCCAAGTATTTGCCCACTCAGCCAGCTTGTCCAAGTCACCCTGCATCCTCCTCACAGCATACGCTGCCACCTGCTCATTTGGAGATATTGCATGCAATTCCTTCGTCCAAATCATTCATGTTTATTCTGAACAGCTGGGGTCCCAGCATTGAACCCTGCAGTACCCCACTCGTCACTGCCTGAAAACGACCCGTTAATTCCCACTCTCTGCTTCCTGTCTGTCAACCAGTTCTCTATCCACGTCAATACATTACCCCCAATACCATGAGCTTTAATTTTGCCCACTAATCTCTTGTGGGGGTCCTTGTCAAAAGCCTTTTGAGAGTTGCGGACGTCAGCGGAATGGGAAGATCCCGATGGCAGCCAATGGCGAGTTGTCTCCACCGCTGTGGGTGGGTGGGGGGGGGGGGGGCATCTAGCCCAGTACATTAAGTCAAAGGAGGAGAAAATTGCTGTTTCAGATGGAGTTTAAAGTTTGAATTACGGAAAAATCAGACTGTACTTTTGAACACAAGATCAAATTGTTTTCCTCCCTCGGTTTAATTAACAATATTCTCCTTTAATCAATAGAAACTGACTTGTTCCTTTGTGAAGATTTGTTTGTTTGTCACAGATGTGCAGAGTTAACGTGCCTAAAGAATTAAACAGAGGCGACTCGCTGACATTCGTTTCATTGCGGTGAACACTATCACAATATAACTTGGACATTCTGCTGCATAATTGTAAAGGTAAATTGGACACATCAAAGCCACAAAGTAGGAGCTTGCCTCTGGCGTTTTGCTTCTGAAGGAGTTGATACATGTTTGTTTTGATATCTAAGAGGTCTTAAGGAGTGAATGTGAAACAGTGTAGGAGTTTTCAAAGGAATTGTTTGAACTTATTGGAAGTTCTGGAAGGAACCAGTGGAGAGGATTAAAAGGATGTTTTCCTTTGCTGCATGCAAGAATATTTAACATTATCTAGCAGAGAGTCATGACTTCAATCAGAAAGCAACCGTATCAAGTGTTACTGATCTATCATAGATTACGGACTTCTTGAGCAGCTTGCATTGGTGGATTGAGGCATGGTAGACAACTGTGTGAAGAAGGGATACCCACAGTCCAGGTCACAGGAACAGAGGGTTTAGGGGAAATTGTAGAAATTAAGAGCAGAATTCACCAAGCCAGGTAGAGGCAAGCACTCGTGCCTCTGGAGTAGAAAAGTCGTTGGGTCAGGATCTCAACATCATTTGGCTTTCTCCTGGAGTGGATTGAAGGCAAGTGGGGAAATCACTTGGATCTATTAGTGAGTCATTAGGAAGTGGTTAAGGGAGCTAAGAAGGCAATCAAAGCCTATTTTAACGATGAATATTGGATCTTCCAGCAGGGAGACCCGTTCACTGAAATGTCAGAAACTCACCAGAAACATTGAGGTCAGTGCACAGCAGGGAGAGCTTCTTCAGTGAAACTGACAGGCTGGGAAGGCTTTGATTAGTTAAACTGAAGAGCTGGCTATTGAGAGACTCCTGTTCAAAGCACTTCTTCCATCAGCCAGTACGTTCACTGCATGATGGGTGTTGGGAACTTCTTGGAAGGTACTTCTCCTTCCTAGCACTTTACTCAACTTCAGCTGCACTACCCTGCTGCCAGCCTTCGATACTACATGTGAATAGATTTCACAGCAGCACCTTCCATTCTGACTGCTCTAAAATCAGCAGGAGCAACACCACTTGTAGCGCCAGTCACCTCCTCCTCAGCCACATGCTGCCGTTCCAGATGGCAGACGTGATGGATCCCGAGTGCCGGCTGGAAGGCGGCGAGCCCGCAACACAATATCTACAGACTGGGAATCAGCTGTTTCGATATGTCGGAGCACCAGAGCCTCAGGAAGATGAGCTTGTCAGAGCAGGTTCCTGCTAATGTCTGTATCCTCATGATGCTGAAGCATCTTACTGAGGGATTAGGTGGGCACGCATTGCCAGTGGCTGACAAACATAGAAACACAGAAAATAGGAGCAGGATTAGGCCATTCGGCCCTTCGAACCTGCTCCGCCATTCATTCTAATCACAGCTGATCATCCAACTCAGTAATCTGTTTCCACTTTCACCTGCCCTATGATCGCCTTCGCGCCAAGGGCTATATCTAACTCCTTCTTGAAAACATACAGGGGGCGATTCTCCCAAATGGAGCCCAAGTGTTCGCGCTGTCGTGAACGCCGTTGCGTTTCACGACGGCAGGAAACGGGCACGGGGACGACCGATTCTGGCCCCCATAGGGGCCAGCACGGCACTGGAGCGGTTCACGCCGCTCCAGCCTCCCTTCCCAGCGCCAAATGGGCGCCGCGCCAACCTGCTCATGCGCGGGGGACTTCTTACACGTGCCGGCTCCGACTCAACGTGACGCCGGTGTTCAGGGGCCGGCCGCGCAGGAAAGTAGGGCCCCGGTTGGTGGGCCCCGATCGCGGGCCAGACCCCATTGGAGGCCCCCCCCGGGACGGAGCACCCCTCCCCCCCCACAGGCCGCCCCCCCCCCCCCCCGACCCTTCGCGCAGAGTTCCCGCCGCCAGCGACCAGGGGTGAATGACACCGGCGGGACTCTGTCGTATCCGCGCGGCCGCTCGGCCCATCCAGGCCGGAGATTCCAGCGGCCTGCAGCCGGCGCCACGTCAAACGCGCCGGTGCAAAAAGTGCCGATTCTCCGCACCTCGGAGAATCGCGCGCCAGCATCGGGGCGTCGTGGTGCGGTTGCGGCGATTCTCCCGCCCGGCACGGGGCTCAGAGAATCGCTCCCACAATGTTTGGGACTCAACTAATTCCTGTGGTGGTGAATTGCACCGGCTCACCACTCTCTGGCTGGAGAAATCTCCCCTCATCTCAGCCCTAAATGGTTTACCCCATATCCTTAGACTGTGACCCCTGGTTTTGGGCTCCCCTGCCATCGGGAACATCCTTCCTGCAGCTACCCTGCCTAGCCCTGTTAGAATTTTATAGCTTTCAATGAGGTTGCTCCTCATTCTTCTAAACTCCAGCCAATATAAACCTAACCAACTCAGTCTCTCCTCATACCTCAGTCCAGATATAAATCTAGTAAACCTTTGCTGCATTCCCTCGACAGCAAGAACATCCTTCCTGGTTGGGATTGCCCAATCCCGTGGCAGAGTGTCCACGCCGTTGTAAATGCCGTCGCATTTTACGACGGCGTGAAGGGGCCGCTCCCACGACTAATTCTGGTCCCTACAGTTCTGGCGTGAACTGTGCGCCGTGGGATCTGCGCTTGCGCAGTTGCGCCGGTGCCAATGAGGACATGCTCAGTGGCCTCCTTCAACCCGCCGGCCCCGACGCAACATGGCACAGGGCTACAGGGGCCGGCGCGTAGGAAAGGAGGCCTCCAGCCACAGAGGCCGGCCCGCCGATCGGTGGGTCCCAATCGCGGGCCAGGCCACATCGGAGGCCCCCCCTGGGGTCGGACCCCCACTCCCCCCCCGCAAAGGCCACCACCCGACCCTTACACGCCGAGGTCCCGCCGGCTCAGAGCAGTTTAAAACGGCGCCGGCGGGACTCAGCTCTTTTCTTACGGCCGCTCGGCCCATCCGGCCAGAGAATCTGTGGGCCTGCCTGTAGAGCGACCCGCAGCCGGCGCCGCGCCAACCACGCCAACGCCAATGGTGCCGATTCTCCGCTCTGCGGAGATTCGCGTGCCAGCGTCAGGGCGGCGTGGATCGTTCGCGGAGATTCTCCGGCCCGGCCCAGGGCTGGGAGAATCCCCGCCCAAGGAGACCAAAACTGCATACAATATTCCAGGTGTGGTCTCACCAGGATCCTGTATAAATGCATCAAGACATCCCTGCTCCTGTACTCGAATCCTCTCACTATGAAGGCTAACATACCATTTGCCTTCTGTACCACCTGCTGCACCTGCATGCTGACTGGTGTACAAGGACACCCAGATCTCACCTCACATTCCCCTCCCTCAATCTATAGCCATTCACATGGTACCTGTCGCTGGAAGAATAATACAGCATAGAAAGCCTATTCAGACCATCAAGTCTATGCCAGCTCTTTTGTAGAGCAGTCGGGTTAGTCACAGTTTCTCATACATTGCCCATTATTGTTGCAAGATGTTTTCTTTCAATTATTAATCCAAATCCCCTTTTAAGGCTACAATTGAATCTGCATCCACCACACTGTCAGGGAGTGAATCCCAAACCCTAACCATGCGTTAGGGTGGCACAGTGCAGGCACTGTGATTAGCACTGCTGCCTCAAAGTGCCAGGGAACCGGATTTAATTCTGACCTTGGGTCACTGTCTGTATGGAGTTTGTACGTTACCCTCGTATCTCCGTGGGTTTCCTCTGGGTGCTCCGGTTTCCTCCCACAATCCAAAGATGTGTGGATTAGGTGGATTGCCCCTTAGTGCCTCAGGATGTGCAGGTTATGTTCTGGGTAATGGGCAGCACAGTGGCACGGTGGTTAGCACCGCTGCTTCATGGCGTTGATGCCCCGGGTTCGACCCCAGTCCTGGGTCACTGTCCGTGTGGAGTTTGCACATTCTCCCCATGTCTGCGTGGGTCTCGCCCCCACAACCCAAAATAAAAATGTGCAGGGTAGGTGAATTGGCCACACGAAATTGCCCCTTAATTGGACAAAAAGAATCGGGTACTCTAAATTTATTTTTAAAAAGTTTAGGTTATGGGTTACGGGGATGGGGCGGGGTGGAGGGGGGGTGGGCATGGGTAGAGCGGCGGCGAAGACTCGATGGGTCGAATGGCCTCATTCTGCACTGTAGCGAATCTCTGACAGTTTGAAAGCTTTTCCTCATGTTATCTGTGCTTCTTCGGGCCAAGGACCCGAAATATCTATCCTCTGGTTATCAACAATTGGAAGGAGATTTTCTTTAGCTACTCTATCTGAACATTTTATTATTTCAAATGCCCCAACCAAACCTTTCCCTAAATATTTCTCAGGTCTCCCCATGTAACTGTAATCACTCATCCCTGGATGATTTCTTTTTAATCAGCACGATGAGATTGATTTGGCGTGGGGTTTAATGAGCATATTGGGCAGATGAAGGCAAAGCGAGTTGCTTGTGATAGCAACTTTATACTTCCAGCATGCACACAACACAGTTATTCTTTTCAAATGGCAGCAAAGGCAGACAATTGTGTGCAATTATACAGCAGTGGCGAAAGATTACACACAGAAAAAAACTAGGAAAGGTGATAACAGCAGAGTGTAAGATGTTTAAAAACAAACCTCAAAAGATTGCACGAGGAAATAGCCTTCACTTTGGCAATTTGGTAATTATAAAATAATGTTTAGAACTGAACATTTTAAAATCCGGAACAACGCCAGAACTTCAAAACCTGCAACAGATGAAAGGGCTTTTGTTTTGCCCCACAGAAGAATGCCATAAACAATACTTGTATTCTATTCCAGCTCCAATCGGCACAGCGTACTGAAGAAAGGACAAATCTTTCATCAAACAACCTGACATCATGCCCTCAGAGTTATGAATTCTAATAATAGCTCCTTTTTCAAATCAAATACATCTTCGGTGGAGGGGGAAAGAAAGGTTAAGAACCTTGAACGTTGGGAGGTTCTTGTTTCTGTACGAAATAAATTCAGGCAGTGTGTCAGAACAACTTTAATCAACTTTCTTCCCGAATGCAAACAAATGAAAACAGCAGAGAGAATCCAATCAGCATTCTGATAGCTCCATTCCTTCATATGCCTTTCTACAGCTGGTGGGAAGAGCTGACAGACTTGTGGGTTAATCCGCCGCTTTCTGTAGGTTGCTGTAATTTTATTTCCGATAAAATGAGGTTGTCCTGTCAAGATTTTAATTAAACACTTTAACCAGGGTGTGGCGTTGATATTTCTCTGCGTTGTTAGTGCATGACTTTATTGCGAGTTAACTCGCAATGTTGAACACAGCTATCATACATTGTTCATAATATCAATATCTGCTCATTTGCATTCCGTGCATGTGCAAGGTATTGAACTTTGTCGCAATCTGCTTTGATGTTAGGGAACACTTATACCGGACTCTGATTGACGAAACAATATTTCCCCGTTAGTTGCGAATGGGCGACTAATTAAGAAGCAATTCAAGAATCAGGTTGAGATCAACCGGGATTGAATTTGTAAAAAGGTAGACGTGGGACAAGAACTACTTGTTAGGTCAAGAGTAAAGTCCTTCCGTAAGATTGATGTTGGGCAGTGATAACAACATCAGAGAAAAATAATTTTAATTTTCCTTTTTTTTTAAATCAATGTGTGACCACAGGATACATTACAAAAAACTGAGAGACGCTCACTGAACAAACTGAACTTCGTAGCATAGTATCATGTTGTTATTTCATACTGTGCAGGCTAGGTGGATTGGCCACGCTAAATTGCTCCATAATTGGGGAAAAAAAGAATTGGGTACTCTAACTTAAAAAGAAATCAAAAAAAGACATCCACATCATTCGCTGAAAAATGGGAGTCAACTATACTGAGTATAGATCTGGTTGTAAGATGCCTTTAAGGGATATCAGCATGACATCACTGGAAGGGAAATGCGTCATGTGATCCAGTCTTAGTTACGTTTTTACTTTGAACAGAGCGCACACAAGGCAGGAGGTGGGTCAGTTGAAAAGTGGGTCGTTCGGAAGGTGGGTAGGGTAGCATGTGTTCAGATTGAGTGAAAGATTAGGAACAGGGGCGGGATTCATCATCACAGCAGTGGTCGCGAGGCGGACTCGCAACGGAGAATCACGGCTCAAGTTCCAAATTCTTTTCTAATTTGTAACTGATTTCAAATTCATTTTTTTTAAATTTGGGAGTACACGCAGGATTGCAAAGAGAACTAGAATAATTCAGTCTGAGTCATAGAATCATAGAAGTTTACAGCATGGAAACAGGCCCTTCAGCCCAACCAGTCCATGCCGCCCAGTTTTTACCATTAAGCTCGTCCCAGTTGTCTGCACTTTGCCCATAACCCTCTATACCCAACTTACCCATGTAACTATCTAAATGCTTTTTAAAAGACACAATTGTACCCGCCTCTACTACTACCTCTGGCAGCACATTCCAGACCCTCACTACCCTCTGAGTGAAGAAATTGCCCCTCTGGGCCCTTCTGAATCTCTCCCCTCTCACCTTAAACCTATGCCCTCTAGTTTTAGACTCCCCTACCTTTGGGAAAAGATGTTGACTATCTACCTTATCTATGCCCCTCATTATTTTATAGACCTCTATAAGATCACCCCGAAGCCTCCTACGCTCCAGGGAAAAAAGTCCCAGTCTATCCAGCCTCTCCTTATAACTCAAACCATCAAGTCCCGGTAACATCCTAGTAAATCTTTTCTGCACTCTTTCTAGTTTAATAATATCCTTTCTATAATAGGGTGACCAGAACTGCACACAGTATTCCAAGTGTGGCCGTACCAATGTCTTGTACAACTTCAACAAGACGTCCCAACAGGGATGTTGTAAAAGCAGACACTAAAGAAAACAAAAACATTTGAAGTCATAAAAAAAGGCAGTTCTATCCAATTCCATCTGTTTCTCAGCTCAGTAACTAAACCAGGCTTGTCCAAACTTTTCACTTGGGGACTTTGTTTCTCACTCAAGGGGCCGATGAGCAAATTTTGGGATGAAAAGGTTTGGCACAACATTAAATACGAATTTCAAAAAAGTTGTCATCTGAAAAAAATGCAGAAGAGTCAAAGCAATAAATTGCTACGTTGAAAAAAAGATGAATAAAAATGAGCAGAGTGTGAGAAGATCAGAGTGTGTGTGTGCCAGGCTCACGCCCTGTCTCAGGGTGCTCATTCACCCACCCCTCACCCTGAATGGGTGTGAGCATGTGTTGGAAAGTGGTAGTGTGTATGCCATTAAACCCCTGACTTGTGCCTTGTAGAAGGTGGATAGGCTTTGCGGTGGTCAAGAGATGAGTTACTCGCCTCGCGAACGTAACTTGCCACCCATCGGCCTGAGCCTGGATATTGTCCGGGTCTTGCTGGATTTGGACATGTACAGCTTCATTATCTGAGGAGTTGCGAATGGTGCTGAACATTGGGCAGTCATCTGTGCGAACAACCCACTTCTGACCTTATGATGGAAGGAAGGTCATTGATGAAGCAGCTGAAGATGTTGGGCCTAGGACACTACCCTGAGGAACTCCTGCAGTGATGTCCTAGAGCTGAGATGACTGACCTCCAACCACCACAATCATCTTCCTTTGTGCCAAGTATGACTCCAACCAACGGAGTGTTTCTCCCGTGATTCCCATTGACTCCAGTTTTGCTCGGGCTCCTTGATGCCACATTAGGTCAAATGCTGCCTTGATGTCAAGGGCAGTCACTCTTACCTCACTGTTCACAGTAATCCAGGTATGGTCCAACTGGTGTCTTGAGTTGGTCAAGGCGTTTCTAAATTGATCAAATTCCGGATACTCATTTTGTTTGACTCGACCTTTCTCCGTGTGACTGTGCCATCTAACAGAAAAATCATTTAAAACAGAAAATTAAATCGGTAAACTCAGAATGAACAATGTACGAATTCACAAATCAATTATTTAACATGTTCCATTCCCAGCAAAAAAAAGAGATTGCAAGTAATTTAATCAGCAATTTAAGAGAATGGGGGACAATAAGGAGATTGCATTGCATTTCCTTAAACAGCTTGCATTTATTTAATGTCTTCAAAGGGCAACCCATCTGCAGCAGGTCAGAATTGCTACTCTAATTACCATCCTTTGGAATTTCCCAGCTGTCTTTAGTTTGAGACCAGTGAAGACAGGACTTGACGCAGCCATTGTTTGAAACAAGGTGGAACATTTCTTTTCGAGAAGAATGAAACGTCAGCTTGTATGGGACTGTCACTGTGAGAAGTGTCTGTCTCGGGTCAGAGGAACATAATAGGCCATTCGACCAGTCTGCCCTGCTCCACTAATCAATTCGATCACGGTTTATAGAACATAGAACATAGAAAAATACAGCACAGAACAGGCCCTTCGGCCCACGATGTTGTGCTGAACCTTTGTCCTAGATTAATCATAGATTATCATTGAATTTACAGTGCAGAAGGAGGCCATTCGGCCCATTGAGTCTGCACCAGCTCTTGGAAAGAGCACCCTACCCAAAGTCAACACCTCCACCCAACACACAGGGCAATTTTGGACACTAAGGGCAATTTATCATGGCCAATCCACCTAACCTGCACATCTTTGGACCGTGGGAGGAAACCGGAGCACCCGGAGGAAACCCATGCAGACACGGGGAGGACGTGCAGACTCCGCACAGACAGTGACCCAAGCCGGAATCGAACCTGAGACCCTGGAGCTGTGAAGCAATTGTGCTATCCACAATGCTACCGTGCTGCCCTTAAGAACAAATCAATCTACACTATATCATTTTACCGTCATCCATGTATCTATCCAATAGCTGTTTGAAGGTCCCTAATGTTTCCGACTCAACTACTTCCACAGGCAGTGCATTCCATGCCCCCACTACTCTCTGGGTAAAGAACCTACCTCTGACATCCCCCCTATATCTTCCACCATTCACCTTAAATTTATGTCCCCTTGTAACGGTTTGTTCCACCTGGGGAAAAAGTCTCTGACTGTCTACTCTATCTATTCCCCTGATCATCTTATAAACCTCTATCAAATCGCCCCTCATCCTTCTCCGTTCTAATGAGAAAAGGCCAAGTACCCTCAACCTTTCCTCGTAAGACCTACTCTCCATTCCAGGCAACATCCTGGTAAATCTCCTTTGCACCTTTTCCAAAGCTTCCACATCCTTCCTAAAACGAGGCGACCAGAACTGTACACAGTACTCCAAATGTGGCCTTACCAAAGTTTGGTACAGCTGCATCATCACCTCATGGCTCTTAAATTCAATCCCTCTGTTAATGAACACTAGCACACCATAGGCCTTCTTCACAGCTCTATCCACTTGAGTGGCAACTTTCAAAGATGTATGAACATAGACCCCAAGGTCTCTCTGCTCGTCCACATTGCCAAGAATTCTACCGTTAACCCTGTATTCCGCATTCATATTTGTCCTTCCAAAATGGACAACCTCACACTTTTCAGGGTTAAACTCCATCTGCCACTTCTCAGCCCAGCTCTGCATCCTATCAATGTCTCTTTGCAGCCGACAACAGCCCTCCTCACTATCCACAACTCCACCAATCTTTGTATCATCTGCAAATTTACTGACCCACCCTTCAACTCCCTCATCCAAGTCATTAATGAAAATCACAAACAGCAGAGGACCCAGAACTGATTCCTGCGGTACGCCTCTGGTAACTGGGATCCAGGCTGAATATTTGCCATCCACCACCACTCTCTGACTTCTATCGGTTAGCCAGTTCGTTATCCAACTGGCCAAATTTCCCACTATCCCATGCCTCCTTACTTTCTGCAGAAGCCTACCATGGTGAAACTTATCAAATGCCTTACTAAAATCCATGTACACTACATCCACTGCTTTACCTTCATCCACATGCTTGGTCACCTCCTCAAAGAATTCAATAAGACTTGTAAGGCAAGACCTACCCCTCACAAATCTGTGCTGACTATCCCGAATCAAGCAGTGTCTTTCCAGATGTTCAGAAATCCTATCCTTCAGTACCCTTTCCATGACTTTGCCTACCACCGAAGTAAGACTAACTGGCCTGTAATTCCCAGGGTTATCCCTAGTCCCTTTTTTGAACAGGGGCACGACATTTGCCACTCTCCAATCCCCTGGTACCACCCCTGTTGACAGTGAGGACGAAAAGATCATTGACAACGGCTCTGCAATTTCATCTCTTGCTTCCCATAGAATCCTTGGATATATCCCGTCAGGCCCGGGGGACTTGGCTATCCTCAAATTTTTCAAAATGCCCAACACATCGTCCTTCCTAACAAGTATTTCCTCGAGCTTACCAGTCCGTTTACACTGTCCTCTCCAACAATATGGCCCCTCTCATTTGTAAATACTGAAGAAAAGTACTCGTTCAAGACCTCTCCTATCTCTTCAGACTCAATACACAATCTCCTGCTACTGTCCTTGATCGGACCTACCCTCGTTCTAGTCATTCTCATAGTTCGCACATACGTGTAAAAGGCCTTGGGGTTTTCCTTGATCCTACCTGCCAAAGATTGTTCATGCCCTCTCTTAGCTCTCCTAATCCCTTTCTTCAGTTCCCTCCTAGCTATCTTGTATCCCTCCAACGCCCTGTCTGAACCTTGTTTCCTCAGCCTTACATAAGTCTCCTTTTTCCTCTTAACAAGACATTCAACCTCGCTTGTCAACCATGGTTCCCTCACTCGACCATCTCTTCCCTGCCTGACAGGGACATACATATCAAGGACACGTAGTACCTGTTCCTTGAACAAGTTCCACATTTCACTTTTGTCCTTCCCTGACAGCCTATGTTCCCAACTTATGCACTTAAATTCTTGTCTGACAACATCGTATTTACCCTTGCCCCAATTGTAAACCTTGCCCTGTTGCACGCACCTATCCCTCTCCATCACTAAAGTGAAAGTCACAGAATTGTGGTCACTATCTCCAAAATGCTCCCCCACTAACAAATCTATCACTTGCCCTGGTTCATTACCAAGTACTAAATCCAATATTGCCCCTCCTCTGGTCGGACAATCTACATAATGTGTTAGAAAAGCTTCCTGGACACACTGCACAAACAGCACCCATCCAAACTATTTGATCTAAAGAGTTTCCACTCAATGTTTGGGAAGTTAAAGTCACCCATGACTACTACCCTGTGACTTCTGCACCTTTCCAAAATCTGTTTCCCAATCTGTTCCTCCAAGTCTCTGCTACTATTGGGGGGCCTATAGAAAACTCCTAACAAGGTGACTGCTGCTTTCCTATTTCTGACTTCAACCCATACTACCTCAGTAGGCTGATACTCCTCGAACTGCCTTTCTGCAGCTGTTATACTATCTCTAATTAACAATGCCACCCCCCCCCCCACCTCTTTTACCACCCTCCCTAATCTTAATGAAACATCTATAACCAGGGACCTCCAACAACCATTTCTGCCCCTCTTCTATCCAAGTTTCCGTGATGGCCACCACATCGTAGTCCCAAGTACCGATCCATGCCTTAAGTTCACCCACCTTATTCCTGATGCTTCTTGCGTTGAAGTATACACACTTCAACCCATCTCCGTGCCTGCAAGTACTCTCCTTTGTCAGTGTTCCCTTCCCCACTGCCTCATTACATGCTTTGGCGTCCTGAATATCGGCTACCTTAGTTGCTGGACTACAAATCTGGTTCACATTCCCCTGCCAAATTAGTTTAAACCCTCTCGAAGAGTACTAGAAAACCTCCCTCCCAGGATATTGGTGCCCCTCTGGTTCAGATGCAACTCGTCCTGCTTGTACAGGTCCCACCTTCCCCAGAATGTGCTCCAATTATCCAAATACCTGAAGCCCTCCCTCCTACACCATTCCTGCAGTCACGTGTTCAGCTGCACTCTCTCCCTATTCCTAGCCTCACTATCACGTGGCACCGGCAACAAACCAGAGATGACAACTCTGTCTGTCCTGGCTTTTAACTTCCAGCCTAACTCCCTAAACTCGTTTATTACCTCCACACCCCTTTTCCTACCTACGTCGTTGGTACCAATGTGCACCACAACTTCTGGCTGCTCCCCATCCCCCTTAAGGATCCTGAAGACACGATCCGAGACATCCCTGGCCCTGGCACCCGGGAGGCAACATACCTTCCGGGAGTCTCACTCGCGACCACAGAATCTCCTATCTATTCCCCTAACCATTAAATCTGCTACAGCTATTGCTTTTCTATTCTCCCCCCTTCCCTTCTGAGCCCCAGTGCGAGACTCAGTGCCAGAGACCTGGCCGCTAGGGCCTTCCCCCGGTAGGCCATCCCCCACAACAGCATCCAAAACGGTATACTTGTTTTGAAGGGGAACGGCCACGAGGGATCCCTGCACTGTCTGCCTGGTTTTTTTTTTCTCCTGACTGTAACTCAGCTATTCTTGTCCTGTACCTTGGATGTGGTTCCCTCCCTGTAACTCTTCTCTATCACCCCCTCTGCCTCCCGGATGATCCGAAGTTCATCCAGCTTCAGCTCCAGTTCCCTAACATGGTCTTTGAGGAGCTGGAGTTGGGTGCACTTCCCGCAGGTATAGTCTGCGGGGACACCGGTGGTATCCCTCACCACCCACATCCTACAGGAGGAGCATGCAACTGGCCTAGCCTCCATCCCCTCTTACCTTACAGAATATAGCTGCCCTGTGGACCAACTGGATCTCCGCCCTGCGACTCTGCTCCCAGTCAGCTGCACTCTCTGTAAACTCCTGGCTCTCTTCTCACTCTTTGCGGAAATGTAGGAAACAAAATGAAAGGAGCACCTTACTCACTCCTCACCTAACTCCCTCGGTCACCAAACTCTCACTATAGCACTCAAATGCACCAAATTCAGCACTCCCTCAGTCACCAAACTCTCACTATAGCACTCAAATGCACCAAATTCAGCACTCCCTCAGTCACCAAACTCTCACTGTAGCACTCACATGCACCAAATTCAGCACTCAGTGCAAACAAAGTCTGCACTGTAGGGGATCACTTTTATACTGTGAATCTAGCTTCTGAAAACTGGCCCAATCCAATTCACTAATTAACAAGCTCCAGCTGCAAGTACCTACAAGTAGAAGCTTTGTCTAAAGCTGATTGAAAATTCACCTTCTTCTAAACCAAACAGCAACTTTTAAGCTAATTAACTAAATAAAAGAAAGACTAGACTTCAGATAAAAATGAAGCCTTATACTCCCTCAGTCACCAAACTCTCACTGTAGCACTCAAATGCACCAAATTCAGTACTCAGTGCAAACAAAGTCTGCACTGTAGGGGATCACTGTTCCTTTGCTGTTGCTGTGTCAAAATCCTGGAATGTCCTCAATAACAGCATGGTGGGTGCAGCTACACCATGTGGACCACAGTGGTTCAAGATGGTGCCACCACCGTCTTCTCAGGGGCAATTAGGGTTGGTCAATAAATGCTCACATACGAAGAATAGAGAAAAATGTTTGCTGTGTTTCAAAACTAAACCAAAGTTATAAAGCACTTTGCTTTGCTCTAACAATGGTACCTGCATCAATTGAAATTCATTCTTACTTTGTTCAATAAATCTACTTCCTAGTTAAAGTCTAATATCAGGTGAGAGTTATGATGTTCTGCCACTTTTTGGAGATCTGTAAACAATCCATTACCCAATGCAATTTTAAACAGTTTTGCTGCCCATTATCCTGGGAACACAACCAGGTCCAGCTTGATATTATTCTAGCAAAGAGCCTTTCGGAGTTAAGAATCTGGGATGAAGTTTTTGCCCCCCCCCACCCCTCTGTTCCCAGCCTTGGCAATGGCTGTTCCCAGCATTGGTAATTCAGGCCAAGGTGTGTTTGAGGTCGGCAAGGCTCATTAGGAGCCCTGTTAAGGGGAAGTAATGAAGACAGGCGGGAATTTTCCAGCCCCCCATTTCCCCGATGCGAAGGGGGCAGTTTAACTTCCCGGAGGGTTCCACTGTCCCAGGTAGGCCCACAGGCCCTCCTTCCTGCCCTGGGAGTGGGGGGGGGGGGGGGGGCGGGGGGGGTGTTGTAGCCATTAGTTATCACGACAAAGGGATTTGTGGACTGCCTTCAGAAAAATGGCATACAGCATATAAAAACTGCACCTTTATCATCCTTCTACAAACGGTTTGACGGAGAGGTGGTACAGTCATTGAAGAATGCCATTAAAGCATCATAGCATGAAGGACCATTAGCTAAGCGAGTAAACAAGTTTCTCATTTCCTATAGAAACATCGACAACCCAAAATCCACTGACAATATTGTTTTTAAAACAGAAGTTGAGAACCAAGTTTGATTTGCTCTTACCGCCCGACACGTCCACCATTGTAGACCGACAACAACAAAACCAAGTTACTCGCCATGAACAGGCATCGAAATCCAGACGTTTTGAGGAAGGAGGATGAGTTTTAACAGGAAACTACTTTTTAAGTGAGAAGTGGTACCTGCCTGAACGTTCAAAAATCTTTCTTATATGGTCGAAACCGATGACAAGAGAGTTTGGAGGCGACACACCGATCAAATCCTCGTTTCGAAAAGATAAGTTTCAGAGTCGGTATCTGAAAGGCCAACATCGGACACTCACGGTTTCGAAATCCCTGAACCGATGGTCACGGCTGAGTTGAATTCAGATTCCACAACAGTTGAACCAAGAGCATCTGTAGAATCTGAAGAAGAACTAACTTTATTAGATGATGTGCCTGAGCCGAGTGTGGAACGGACTGTCGAGATGTGAAAACAAAGGCTCCTGAACGATGGATTTCTGCATAAGCGGAACCGACGTCCACCTAAAAGACTCTCATACTGATGTGTATATAATTGTATAACGATAATCATTGAATCGTAGAATTTACAGTGCAGAAGGAGGCCATTCAGCCCATCAAGTCTGCACTGACCCCTGGAAAGAGCACCCTACCCAAGCCCACACCTCCACCTTATCCCTGTAACCCAGTAACTCCACCCAAACATTTTGGACACATGGGGCAATTTATTATGGACAATCCACCTATCCTGCCCATCTTTGGACTGTGGGAGAAAACTGGAGCACTGGAGGAAACCCACGCAGACACGGGGAGAACGTGCAGACTCCGCACAGACAGTGACCCAGGCCGGGAATTAAACCAGGGACCCTGGCGCTGTGAAGCAACTGTGCTAACCACTGTACTTGGCTGAATAATCACTGTTCACCATGAGCAACAGTTGAAGTTAATATTTGTTGTCGAGCTACAGGAGGAAAGTGGGGGGTTGTTATGTATTCTAACCAATGCCCTTCTGTATAGCGTGTCACATGATTATGTGGTGACACCATCAGAGGCATTTGGGAGATATTCCCTCGCTTCCAGTTTAGACTGTGATTGAGCAACCCCTCTGCAATAAACTCTGAAAACTGGTTAAATAACCTGCGGTGTGACAACCTGGTTATCCTTTGTTTATACTGCGAGTAAAAGTACAACCCCTGAAAACATAACACTGTATTACTACTTGGTCGAAATATGTGTGATAATCTTTAAAATTACATGAAATTAAATGTTTAAGTTTCAACTTTTTAGTGCAGTTTGCAGTAGTGCAACTCAAGTTTTTTTGATCTTTTGCACGAGTTTTAATTACATTGTAGTGGAAACTGTTCCTGCCCACAAGACTGTCTACATCCCCAAGGTGAATTAACCATCACTGTGAGTTTACCAGCCTTGTCAAAATGTCTGGTGTTGGGAGTAATATCCTGGTGGGTACCATTGATCAGAAACTGAACTGGACTCGTCATATTAATATTGTGGCTACCAGAGCTGGTCAAAGGTTCGAAATCCTCCAGCGAATAACTCACCTCCTGATCCCCCAAAGCCTGTCCACAAGGCACAAGTCAGGAGTGTGATGGAATACTCGCCACTTGCCTGGATGAGTGCAGCTCCAACAACACTCAAGAAGCTCAACACCATCCAGGATAAAGCAGCCCGTTTGATTGCTCCCCCTTCCAAAAACATTCAATCCCTCGACCACTGACAAACAGTGGCAGCCGTGTGTATAATCTGCAAGATGCACTGTAGTAACTTGCCAACTTTCCTTAGCCAGCACGTTCCAAACCCACAACTACTACCATATAGAGGGCCAAGAGCAGCTGATACCTGAGAACCCCACCACCTGGAGATTCCCCTCCAAGTCACTCACCATCCTGACTTGGAAATAAATCGCCGTTCCCGCACTGTCGATGGGTCAAAATCCTGGAACTCCCGCCCTAATGGCACTCTGGGTGTACCTACACGGCACGGACTGCTGCGGTTCAAGAAGGCAGCTCACCACCACCTTCTGAAGAGCAACTAGGGAAGGGCAATAAATGCTGCCCTAGCCAGCGACGCCCAAGGCCCGTAAATGGATTTTTAAAAACTGGCATGCTGTCTGACGCAGGTGTACTTGGTCCCATCCATTTCAGTCCCTGCACTCAGTGGGGTCAGAGGATTTAACCCCTTGCTGCCCACTGGCAATGCGTGCCCACCTGCTCAATGGGAGGGAGGTCTTGATCCAGGAGGTTGCAGATGTCACTTGTCACCTTCAATGAAAGCCTCCTGTGACACTGTTGCTCAGACATGTTGAGAGAGCTGATCCACTCTGCCTGTACCCCCTGTGTTGGAGCTGTCCTCTCCTTCAAACTAGGTCTCAGCGTCCATCCCACCTGCTCTGGGGAGCGGCAGCATGTAGCTGAGAAGAAGGCTGCTGGTGCTGTTGCTGGTGCTTCTGCTGGAGGTGTAGCTCCTGCTGGAGCTGTTGGCACTGCCGTGGCCTCTGCTTTTTGGGCATTGGAGTTGTATAAGCTGCTCCCGTGATGAGTTGAAGTCCAACAGCAGGGAAGTTGAGAGAAGTGCTATTCAGGGGAAGTGCTTCCCAATAAATTGCCAATTATCTGTCAAACAATGGTGGAACTCACTGAGAGATGAACTGATGAACAGTAGTGTCTCAATGGCCATAGCTGGAGCTCTTCACCTTAGCTGACTGAAGACTTCCCAGCCTGTTGGTTTCACTGAAGAAGCCCTTCCCTCTGTTCACTTGCCTTGGTGGTCCCTGCAAGTTACTGACAGGTCCTCGGGCTGGGAGATCCAGCATTCAGGGTTGAAGCAGACCTTAATTGAACTTTTTCACAACCTCAATTATTTCTCAATGACCTACCCAACCGATCCAAGGGAGTTCCCCACTCACTTTCCCAGGGCAGGATGTGGACCTGATGTCAGTTTCCTACCTGGTGTGGACTGGAGTGATACTCCACCTGACTGAGAAAATTCAGCCTGCTAATGGACAGTAAGAATCTCAGAATCAGGGCTCGCAGACGAACCAATATGAAAATACCTCACATAATCTGTTCAGTAGTCTAAATTGTTCATCCCTGTTGAACCTGAGAGGTGGTGGTGAGCCTTGGTCTTCTATTACTGAACCTAATGTGTTGAAGGTACTCTCGCGAACAACGTTAGGCCGGGAATTCTCGGAATTGGTCCAGTGACAATGAAGAAACGACTTCCTGAATTTTATGCTGTGCTGTTCGAGGAATCTGAGCAAAGCTGAGGACTCTACACCCTTTAACCAGCTGTCTGGTAACTATACAGCCATTAAAACGTCAACAATTCTCCTTATTAATCCTGATGAAATTCTATTATGTTGACTGAAGGCCATTAGAAGGTATTTCTTCTTCTGTTCTCTGTCTTATTAACACAATACACACTTAATGAAAAATAGATTAATAGTTCCAACTTCCAGCACATTGCAAGTGTTCCAAATTATTAATTGCTTAGCTAACTACCTCGTAATTTGGTGATCGCTAAAATTTAGCTGCCTAAAGGTCATACATATATCTCCAAATACTCTTCTGAGCTGTCTACTTTAATGTGATGTTACTTGTTTAGCTTTCTGGTTGTCAGAATGAAGAAATATGAAGCCAGTGTACAGGAAAGCTAAAAGTGCTGCATGAATATTGAAGATTTTCTTTTCAGGAAAACAGGTATGTACTTGCGGTTAAACCATCAGTGAGATTGTTGTGCCTGCTTATAATTTGGTGCACTTTCTTAAATGTCTTAAAATGTCTCCTCACTTGATCAGGGCTGGGCTCACCTGGTGCCCACTGCCAGCCCGATAACTGTGGGTCGACCCTGGTGATCAAATGCCTTTCTCAGTTCTTTTCCATGTGCGATTTTCACGAACATGATACAACCAGCCTACCCTGCCCTGTACATGTGGCGACCGTACCCTGCTCCTGCGCCAAGCCCACCTCCAGCCATCATTCAGTTGCATTTTCCAGACCAAAATGTCCTGGGTAAGTGCTGATACATCATTTCACCAACCTCCGGGAAAGTCTCCACAGATACTTCAGGTTGTGTGGACTTCAGTTCGAGAGCCACGTCATCGAGAGGCACACTCAACAATGAGCCTATCCCACTTATAACTGTGACCCGTCCACATCATGGCAGAGACTTGAAATAATGGTATCTAAAGTACATTCAATCGAAAGACTTGGAATGATTCCATAAAGAGACTTTCGAAGCAATTTGTCACATTTAGAGATTGGATTTGCTTGTGAATAGCTTAAAAAAACACAGCTGGTGACGTACGTGGTGCAAGTGACAGGATTGTGAGTCATTACCCCCCCCCAAAAAAAACTGGATGAGAAAATCATTGTCGTTCAGCGTCTTTATGGTATTCCACAATTTCAAAAGTGAAATTTCTAACCATGTCCTTGACATGACCCTTGTGAACCAAACTGCAGGACTTGATAGTTTGGCTCAACACTTAAGTGACACAAAACACAGCATTCAAAACCGCAGAAAACATTGACTTTATTTTCTCAGTGTGAATTTTGAATAGTAATTTTCACTTAAAAAAAGATCCATCCAAAATATAGTTTGACCTCTGAACTCACTTTGAAGTCAAGTTTCCATGATTGTGAAACACAGTTAGCATAGTCTATGGCTGTTATAATCCTACTCCGTGAATTTATATTAGTTTATTGACAGTTCCTTTGTACAAAAACCCCAACACAATTACAAAATGATTACATAAAACAGTAAACAGGCAACAATGCATTAAAATCACCAACATTCCTGCTTACAAAGGAGACAGACCAAATCACAGAACAATGACATGAACCAAAAAATACAGGCAACACTACAATGAAGGTACCTACATCCAAATCAATCCGTGCTGCCTCCCTTCCCTGCAGCTCCTGACAGCAAACTCGTATCAGTGGAAAGTTACTGAGGGTGACAAAACGATGCACTGTAAAGTCACAATGGGTGGAGTGCAGCAAAGTGCAAGGTTATTCCCACTCCGAGGGTGAAGACATGGATAAAGGGGCTGCAGCTGATAAGCACACAGCCTCCAAATAGCAACAGTGGACAATTAATAATGGAATAAGGATACCAGCATCTAAATCAACCCGCCACTCCCTCCCCCTCCCGCAGCACCCAGCTGCACTGCACGGCAGAAGAGCAAGGGAGCACCCCATTCCGGGAGCCAAGCACAGACAAAGGGGGCAGCAGCTGACAAATACATGGCCTCCAGACATCGAGGAATACACAATCGACAGTACAAAGACTCTCCCTCCCACAGCCCCAGCAGTAAACCCGCATCAGTGGCTAAACCAATCCACTGGAAAAATCACACCAACACAGAACATGGCGGAAGAGAAATAGAGGAGCTCCCCCTCTCCAGCACTGGTAGTGGATCCAGAAACTCCAGGCCATCAGAAGCAAGAGGGGCCACAGCAGACAAGGCCACAGCCTCTAGGCAGTCAACAGTAAACAACAACATTGCAATAACAAGCATACAACTTCCAAACACAAACTCAAAACAGGCAACAATGCAAGATGTTATATTGTATACAGCTGCCAAAACGGGAACAGTAAATAGTCACCAGCACAACAGAGTCGGCATTAGTCCACACAGTATTTCAACAGGCCGGCCAAAACTTCCCCTTGCCTCACTCCAGGTAAAAGAAGCAGAAGGGGCAACAGCAAACAGACCCACAGGCTCCTGGTAGCTGCAGTATCATCCAAGGCACTATTCCTCACCCTCTTCCTCTGACTCTGAGAAAGCATATCTCTCCTGTCTTCAGTCCAATAGCAGGCCAGCCAATACCTTCCCATTGTCTGGCCTCACTCCAGGTCAATGAAGCAGCCACTTGGAGAATGGGGATTGGGGAACCTTTATGGTCAGAGATAGTCAGAGGCTTTTCCCCAGGGTAGAGGGGTCAATTACTAGGGGGCATAGGTTTAAGGTGCGAGAGGCAAGGTTTAGAGTAGATGTCCAAGGCAAGTTTTTTACACAGAGGGTAGTGGGTGCCTGGAACTCGCTGCTGGAGGAGGTGATGGAAGCAGGGACGATAGTGACATTTAAGGGGCATCTTGACAAATACACGAATAGGATGGGAATAGAGGGATACGGACACAGGAAGTGTAGAAGATTGTAGTTTAGTAGGGCAGCATGGTCGGCACGGGCTTGGAGGGCCGAAGGGCCTGTTCCTGTGCTGTACTTTTCTTTGTTCTTGTTCTTTGTTAATGAAATTCATGTGCCTTTGTATAAATAGAGTCGGCCAGTCAGGTACTGAGTAGAGAAGACTCCGTAGGGAACTACTGGAGCTGTATTTAATAGTGAACATGTTAAATAAAATAAGTTTTGTTTTTCTCTGCAACTCGATGCGGACTCCTTTTGTTGCCCCTTATAAAAATGGCAGACTTTTCTTTATGCCTCTACACACTTGAAATACCTATTTCCTCCCGTTAATCTGCTACATACTGCTGAAGAGGGAACGGAGGTGGGAAGGAGGCAGTGGGCAGCCTTTTGTGCCCGAGCAGCTGCTTGTTAATGGACAACCTTAACCAGGCTGCTTGGCACAATTTGCATTTGCCGTTGAGAAATCTTAAATTCTTTACCCGTCACTCTGGCCTCAATAAAACTCGAGATGGATTTGCAGGCATAGCATTAGTTATTTTTATTTGACTTGCAAGTCTGACTCGTTTCACACAAACACAGAACGCAAGCTGCCTCCGGAGTCTCCCGAAGCGAGTGATTCTGTAGAACAAAGAATTCTCTACCAACACATTCAAATGGCATCAAGTTTCACATACACGATTCCCATAGGTCATCCTATACCCCTCCTGACCTGGCCATACATCCTAATTGGCTCACTTCTCATCCCTTCCCCTGGCCTCCTATTACCCAGCATCCTTTTCTCCTCCTCCACTGGACACCCCTCCCCCTTCCTTGCCATGCGTTCTGAAATCCTTTGTCTGTGAACTAACAGAATTAGACTGCCTATATCTACGTTACAGTAACTAATATCTTTAAAGTAACTATTTTATATCACATTCGTCACCGTGATGCCATGACCACTTGGCATAAAGCCAACCACCGGCTGCTGCTCATTCGCCTCCATACTCCCCCCTGACCATGGTATCCCGGGTAAACTGGCTCATGTTATTCTGCAGACCCGTTGGAAACTCTGCACTCTGAACCCCAGTTTGAGAACTGCACCTTTAGAAGATATTAATAAATCCAAATACATGGGCGAGGAGCTTCCATTTTTTCTTTTCAGCTCAAATCACGTCCAGCACAATTGCGATTCCGCCATTTTTAGGGCAGTTTGGGGGATGATGTGTCCGTCACCTCAGACTTTTGTCAGTGGTGGGATGGTCATCACATGGGTATCAGTTGGAGGGGGTGGAATTCGGGTGGTCAGTATTTTGTGGTTGGTCATGGGTCCGGTGATCAGGATGGGGTTGTCAGATGGGCAGTCACGGAGTCGGGTGATCTTTTGGGTGCACCAGGTGGGCAGTGTGGAGGGGTGCTGGTCGGCCAGTGGCCCAGTGATCAGTGTGGAGGGGTTTCCAACGGTTGGTGGCAGGAGGGGTGGCTTGGGTGGTCAGCTGCAGGTCCGCTAAGCTGCGTTGCAGATTGTTGTGTGGTCAATGGGGGGGGGTTGCTGGATGGTCAATATGGGGGCATTCAGTCAGGTGGTAGAGAGGTCAGTTGGATTGTGGAGGAGGGGTGGTCAGTGGAGTGGTGAGGGGGCGTGGTGGGTCAGGTGACTGAGGGGGCCCTGAGTGGAGATTTGGGAGGTGGGCGGGCTCCCATTTGTGCTCAGGGTGTAGGCGAGGGGTGGGGGGGGGGGTGGGGGGGGGAAGGGGGGGGGGTGAGGGCAGCGGTTTGTTGGCCAGTCAGGATTATAGTTACCCATAAGTTAGAAGCGGTTGCAATTCTTTTAACCTTTCCTGAGTAACTATTACCATAACAGTCAGAACCATCTGAAATTTGTTATTTAAATCACACTTTTAGAAAGTTCCGATTGCAGGGTAATTGCCCAATCGAAGTTTGAACCTAACCTTGAAACCTTCAGGGGTCAGAGAGGATGTGAGGGTAAATTATTGGCGGGGGGGCGGGAGTGGGGGGTGGATGTGGTGGGGGTATGGATAACCAAAGGGTAGGATAAACACCTCCTGTGTGTTGTAACCAACAGAAAAATCCATTTCAACTTCTGTTAACCCATTTAGACCTTTCAGGCCAAACTATGATGAAGCAGGATCTCCAGCTAAGGAAAGAAGTTCAGTTAATTAACCATTGTTCAAACAGGACCATAAGCCTCTCTCTCCACTAGAGTGAAACAATTGGTTATGTATTTGAAGCATAGCATCGCTACAGAGGATTCCATTCGGTCCATCGGGTCTGCGCCAACCCTCTGAAAGAGCACCCTACCTCAGCGCACTCCTCCACCCTATCCCCGTAACCCCACCTAACCTGCACACCTTTGGACGCGAAAGGGCAATTTTAGCACGGTCAATCCAACTAACCTGCATGTCTTAGGGCTGCTTAAGAGGCACCACTCTTCCTGCGCGGGGCAGTGTGAGGTGGTAGGCCTCCATGTGACAACACTCTGAGGCTTTACATGCTTGCTGATTGGAGATAAATTGTGCTTGTGTATTTTGTTCTTATGTTCTGGGTTATGTACCATCAGCGTGAATGGTGAACGTTGTGATGATTCAGCCAGTGATCACTCCCCATGATTACTTTCTTGCGATAGAGCTCGGAAATTTACATCAAGCTGAACAGTATTGCTGTCCTGGTCCGTGTTCTCACCATACCAAATCCATCAGTGAAATGACCATTTCTGCCTGAGTGTTAGCACAGTTTTTGCTCATTTTCTCTATAAGGGGGTCAAAATTATTTTTCGTACACATGCTGCTAAGTGGGAAACTGTGGCAATCGCAGCTCTGGGTCTGTTGCATATGGTTCAAAACCATTTGCTAAATTTGACGAGAAATTGCAAAATTATTTGCATTTAACAACAGAAAAACAGTTTTAGGTTTCTGTTACTTCGAATGTTACCACTGTGCTCACCAAATTAGGAGTGCTATTAGCAGTGCAATATTTTTCACAAAGATGTAAATTTAAGGAGTCAAATGTTAATGTGGTGAAATGTGAATCTGTTGAACAACTCAAGAATGACTTATTAGTTTGGGAGGGAATGAAACAGTAACAGTTTAGATCTGAGCAAAAATAATTCAGAACCTTTCTCTCTTTGTATCAAGCAATATTTATCTTTATCACTGGACGGTAGCACAGTGATTAGCACTGTTGCTTCACAGCACCAGGGTCTCAGGTTCGCTTCCCGGCTTGGGTCACTGTCTGTGCGGAGTCTGCACATTTTCCCCATGTCTGCATGGGTTTCCTCCGGGTGCTCCGGTTTCCTCAAACACGCCCTGTTAGGTGAATTGGATATTCTGAATTCTCCCTCTGTGTTGTACCTGAACGAGTGTGGCGACAAGGGGATTTTCACAGTAACTTCATTGCAATGTTAATGTAAGCCTACTTGTGACAATAATAAAGATTGCTGTTGTTGGACAAAGTCCAGTTTTTCCCCGGGGTGGGAGTTTCTGTGCACCCCTCCCCAACCCCCGCCAGCGTTTCCAGTGGGTAGCGGCAGTTCACCATTGCTGTGATCGGCCGGTCCTGCTGACATCAATGGTATTTTGCATTGTTTGCCAGATGCGCCACTGGAGAGCCCGTTGCGGTTGGGTCGCCATCTGTAGGTCTGGAAGATCCCGCCGGCTGAAATGGCCGGAAAATTCAGTTCCTCGTTTATCAATGGCTCATGTAGCTCTGAGTAGAAAACGCAGAGCCGTTCCTAACACAGGCCTATCTTTATCAAAGTACTTTGAATGACAAAGAAAGCCTCGAAAATTGTGATAGGACTGTCACCACATGGTTTAGATTCCTGTTTTTAAAAAAAAACTATCCCAAACACTTCAGGGAATGGATATTGCAGATGAGCGGCAGAAACAATTCGGCCTGTGCTTTCCACAGAAAACCAAGATACCTCAGTGATTTATAGTTTGTAAATTGGAAGAATATGCTTTGCCTTTTGAGTGTATTAGGAACTGTTTTGTTATGCTCTTGACATAGCATAAGCTGCTTCCTTGATGTGCACTCTGACAAAGGAAGGTTCAGACTTGGAGATAGCTTTAACACGTTTATTAAACTATTAACAATTCTCCTACTTGGATTCAACGCTACTGTTAATCCTGCTATAGCTACTCAGACTGACGAACCAGTCTGCTACAATCCACGTGGTGGGTGTGATGTTCAATCAACCCTGTGTCTGTACTCACTGAGTGTCTCCACTGGAAAGAGACTGAGCATGTGTGATGTGTCCTTTTATATGGGTTGGTGTAATGCCCTCCTGTGGTAGTGTCACCTCTATGTGTATCGTGAAAGCCCATTGGTCGTGTCCTATCTTACTGACCTATTGGTTGACTGTCTGTGTGTCATGTCTCTGGTGCTCCCTCTAGTGTCTAGCTAGGTGTAGTGTATGTACATTAATCCTTTGTGTACTTACAGTGATGTATATCACCACAGGAACAATGCAGTTTTAAAAATCTTCTGTTCCAGTTCCAAAGAGAAACGGCTTTAATGCTGCGTACCGGAGGTGATCACAAACGGACACCTGTCCCACTGAAACGAGAATGTATCTCACAGTCCAGATGCGATTAAGCACATGTTCTTGAGACCACTTGAGTGTTTTTATTTGCCTTCTAGATTTTGTCTTGTTCCAATGGGTAAAGTGTAATTCATGCCCTGAAGGGGAAATCCAAATTGTTTCTCAACCAGAACTGAACAAACTTTGAGCGTGGCCGAAAATCATCAGGAACCAGAGTCGGATTAGCTCAGGTTTTTCCGTCACCCCAGACGTGTGCTCATTCCTACAGCGCGGCTAATCTCACACGCTGGGCATTCTGGCTTTGCTTTGGCACGACACAGACTGCGAAACAAATGCCAGTTTCTGAAAGCAGTCCCAATCGCAGGCCTGCCGACTCCAAAGGAGTAACTCAAATTATTTACCCCGTTAAAAAAATGACAGCGCAGCAAAGACAGAAAGCGAGTCACTAAAAACGACCCACGCGCTATTTCTGAAAGGGTGACTCACTTCTCCAAAAAGGAAACCTTTCCCTGGCGAAATGGCACAGCTTCATTCACATTCTTTGGCTCGCTTCATGTTAGATTTAGTCCAGCTTGAATAATTGCCCTGTTGTTATCTGAACATTCTTCAGATATGCACTAATCTGTTTTCTTTCCTGTTTCCTTCCTAATAAACACTTACTGCAGTTAACAAAATGAGAGCACAATGCAGTTCTGCTTGTCTTCCAAGATCCATTATAATGAATCACAATGCACACTTATTGATTTTCGCCCATTAGAGCGCCATGATTGGCTGCATAATGTTTGATGGGAACTAATTAAGTAGCAGATGCAGGTCCCCGGCCCCCCCCCCCCCACCCCCCCCCCCCACCAACCCCCTTTTGCAGATTAAGCTTTTTTTTGTATGAAATATTTTTTGCGATATTTCATCTCCTAACTTATTTCCTGAAACTGCAATTCAAAAGATCTTTCGGGCTGCAAAGATGGTAGATAAGTTGGAAGAAGCATTAAACGTACTGAATTCTTTTCTTTCTGATTGTTGAATGACTACAGACTTACAAAGTGGGAATGAATAATTGTCTTCAGCATTCTTCTCCTGGGCCGTGATAACTGGAGAATGCTTGTAATGCTGTCTGACGTATTCTGTCCTGCCACATTTTCGATGCTCAGTGAAAGCAAAGTAATCAATTCACAAACGAATAAAATTAATTCCTACCTAGCCTGCCTGTCACCCATTTTCCACCTGGAATACTTAATTTGTTTTGCCTGAGATTTGTGAAATGATTTCACTGCAGCAGCCACTCAACAACATGGTAACATTTCATGAGGATTTGGGACCAATTCTACTCATGCACTGTCAATGTTTCTGCTACTTGCTTTAACTCCATTGACGTGAATTTATTTGCCAATGGTGAGAACAAATATCATAATTTCAGTTGTTTAAGTTTTGTGCTACTTTTGAACCTTGACGTATTGACAGTTCCCAACGCCAACCTGTAAAGGTGCTAGTTTCAGCTACTCAAAATAATAATAATAATCTTTATTGGCACAAGTAGGCTGAAATTAACACTGCAGTGAAGTTACTGTGAAAAGCCCTTAGTCGCCATATTCCGGCACCTATCTGGGTACATGGAGAGAGAATTCAAAATGTCCAAATTACGTAACAGCTCGTCTTTTGGGACTTGTGGGAGGAAACTGGAGCACCCGAAGGAAACCCACGCAGACACAGGGGGAACATGCAGACTCCACACAGACAGTGACCCAAGCCGGGAATCGAACCTGGGACCCTGAAGCTGTGAAGCAATAGTGCTAGCCACTGTGATACCATGCCACCCACCGGCGTGAAACAGGATGTGTGACTCACCAAAGAACATTGTCAAGTCCCTTAAAGGACAATCAATGCATATTGGAAGATGTGACTCCTTTGTCATCTGTAACTGATACAACGAGGATCGGTTATCTTGGGCAGGATTCTCCGACCCCGCCGGGTGGGAGAATCGCCGGGGGTCGGCGTGAATCCCGCCCCCCGCCCCCCGCCATCCTCCCAATTCTCCCGCCCCCCAAAAACCGACCCGGCGTGAGTCACGCCGGACCTCGCCATTCCCCGAGGCGCCGGGGCCGCCCGAATTCTCCAGCCCGCAATGGGCCTAAGACCCGCCCTCCACTAGCCGGTCCTGCTGGCAGAAATCAGAGTAGGTCCCGTACCAGCGGGACCTGGCGGCGCAGGCGGGCTCCGGGGTTCCTGGGGGGTTACGGGGGCATCTGACCCCGGGAGGTGCCCCCACGGTGGCCTGGCCCGCGGTCGGGGCGCACGATCCGCGGGCGGGCCTGTGCCGTGGGGGCACTCTACTACTCCACATCGGCCGTTGTGGAACTCCGCGTGGCCGATGCGGAGACGAACACTCCCGCGCATTCGCGGGGATGACCCCAGCACGCGCTGGCTCTCCCGTGCATGCGGCGACTTGCGCCAGCTGGTGAAGGCCCTTCGGCGCCAGTTTGCGTGGCGCCAAGCCCCTATCTGGGGCGGGCCTAGAAGATTCCGCACCTTTGGAGCGGCCCGACGCCGGAATGGTTCACGCCACTCCATCCCTCCGGGACCACCCGCCCCACCGTGTACGGGAGAATCCCGCCCCTTATTCCTGGTCCACAAACCTGGGTGATCCTTGGTGGTTATGCAACCCTTCACATCATCTCAGGTGACCAAGTACACTCATACTCATTGTGGTGAGAACAATTCCAGTTGTGTTGCCATGGCTTGAGATATCTGCAGGAAACATGCCAAAAGAAGAGGGGTTAAATTGACGAGCCCACTGGTAAATGCTTGCTTGGGACGGTGTCTCATACTTCCGAGTGTACACATTTAATAGACTAGGGAAGGAGGGGGCAGTCGGAATTTTAACAACGAAATGCAAAACACAGTTCTTTGTCAGGGGAAGTGAAGAATGCAGGAAATAGGGCCAGATTTAGTGGTCTGTGGTGAGGGAATAGGGACAGCCATTTGTTATAGTTGAACTTGTGGATGTCAGAAAATGGACTTTTGCACCTGTCAGCCAAATATCATTCTACAGTTCGCCTGAGGTCCACTTGTATTGGGTAAGCAACCGAAGCCTATATTTTCACCACAATGGAGAGACTGTCTGTCATAGCAAAAACCCAGGAAATGGATCTATTTTCTAAGCCCCCATTCCCAAAATCAGCGTTTCCCATCTTTGCAGGAGCGGGACTGGATTCAGGCTGGGCTTTCCACCTGCGCGATTCGCAGAGGCAGCTGGACATTCACACCACCACCTGCCTCCACTGACTTCCAATTTTAGAACCCTAGCTTTGTAAATCCTGAAGTGCGCAGAGCAGACCCAGGTGAGAGGAAGTCTGAACCTGACGGATTCTTTGGGTATCTTGGGTGCCCCTTTGAAGATGTATGATATATGATACCCCCTTGGAAAGGGATGCGGGGCACCATTGGGAGAGCATCCTCAGGGAGAGGTAAGACATCCTTTGGTATTGTTAGATGTAAACATCATTAATGACTTTTTACACACAAATTCATTGAAGCTATCAAGCTTTCCAAGAAGTGTCAATCTGTCAAGGAAGTGTCAAGCTGCCCAGGAAGTGTTAAGCTGTCAAAGTTGTCCATGGAGTGTCAACGCATACTAGGTGAGTTGACATTGAGGAGATAAGGGAAAAGGATGGTGGATTGATGGTATAGGTTGTCATATGTTGGTATGGATGGCATAGGAAGTGTTTGGGGTTTTGGGATGAGGGGGGATGAGGGCAAGAGGAATGTTTTATGTTTATTTATTTAAGTACAGTGTCGGAGAACAGAGGCAGGCCTTGTGCTCAGCCACCTCCATACCTGGCAACCTCAGAACTTATTCCGGGGTCGCCTGCCCCAACCTCTAATTCAGGCCACCACCACTTCTTCCCCCATAACCAAAACCTGACCTGCAGACAGACATTTGTAAAGGGAATCTCCCGACCCTGTGAACCCAACCAGAGGACGAAGATCTAGGCCTGAGTATATCCTCACCCAATCATATCAACAGTAGACAGCTTAGATTCCAAACCGGGAAATGTTAGTTACAATGTTGAATTCAATGTCAAATCAAACACAGAAAATAAAATGAAAGTGAAGGTTTGGATTATTTTTATTTTTAAAATTTTTTTAATACACATTTAGCATACCCAATTCATTTTTGCCAATTAAGGGGCAATTTAGTGTGGCCAACCTCTGGGTTGTAGGGGCGAAACCCACACAAACACGGGGAGAATGTGCAAACTCCACACAGACAGTGACCTAGAGCCGGGATCGAATCAGGGACCTCAGCGCCGTGAGGCAGCAGTGCTAACCACTGCACCACCGTGCTGCCCTGGAAGGTTTGGATTATTGCGGGGGACGAAAAGAGACAGGCAGAAACAGTAATAATAAATCTTTAAATCTCCAACAAGAATCAAAATTTGAAGGAATGAGCTTTCATGTTTGTGAAAGTTCTTTTTTGTGCCAGAGAGATTGTTTGGCAATAGTTGAGTGAAACAATGTCATTACATAGATATTTACATGGGAAAAGATAAGTCCTAGCTTTGCCGGTTTGGTTTAGTACATGTATATCAGGTACAGCAGCTTCACATCCTTACATGTCTTTGAATGGTGAGCCTCTTGTTGAAATTCCATCTCATGCATCTTTTGGGGGAGCAAGTTATTTTGGACAGCAACTTCCTTATTTTTGCATTTAGTGGCATATATTCAGTTACTGGATGTTGCAGTCTAATTTATGCTTTAAAAGTACAAAAACATTACTAAAGTGCAAAATCTGGCCAATGTCTTGGTGGCCAGCAAAGTAGCAATTGAGAACAAGTTGGAAAAGAATTGAGAGGGTGGGTTGTATGGACGTGTGAGAGAATGGCGTAAGATAGTGAGGTTGAGGAGGGAAGTTGTCCATCAGCATTTTGGTTGAACAGCACTTTTAAGTAAAAGACAGAAATAGAAAAATTAAAAAGGTTAATTATTCTGTTGCAAAGTTTCTGGAAAAGTGGGAACACCCTGGGCGGGATTCACCGATTGCGGGATTAAGTGTCCGCGCCGTCGTGAACACCGTCGCGTTTCACGACGGCGGGAAACGGGTGTGGGCAGTAGGGATTCTGGCCCCCACAGGGGGCCAGGACGCACTGGAGTGGTTCACGCTGCTCCAGCCTTACATCCTGGTGCGGACTGGGGGCGGTGCCAACCCGCGCATGCGCAGTGGTGAAGCGCCAACTGACACATGCGCGGTAGACCCACGGAACTCTCCGGCCCGACGCAACATGGTGCGGGGGTTCTGAGGCTGGAAGCGGATGTGGGAGAGGCCGGCTCGCCGATCAGTGAGCCCCGATTGCGGGCCAGACCCCATTGGAGGCCCCCCCCCCCCCCCCCCCCCGGTGAAGGTGCACTTTTCCCCACCCCACAAGCCGCCCCCCCCCGACCCTTTGCGCAGTGTTCGCGCCGGCAGCGACCAGCGGTGAACGGCGCCGGCGGGACTCTGCCGTTTCAGCACGGCCGCTCGGCCCACCCAGGCCGGAGAATCGACAGCCCGGCCACGGACAGTGGCCCGCGACCAGCGACGCGCCAAACGCGCCGCCGCAAATGCCAGCGATTCTCCGCTCCTCGGAGAATCGCGTGCCGGCGTTGGGGCGGCGTGGCACGGTTGCGGCAATTCTCCGGCACGACATGGGCTGGGAGAATCGCACCCCATGAATATAGCTCGTGGAAATCTATCCCTAATCCAGCGAGGCACTACTGTGAAATTGACTTTCCAATTTTTCAAGTTTCCTGTTTGACTATCCCCACTTATGCCTCGGTGTTCCTAAGTTAAATCTTCCCAGTGGTCATGAGAAACCAGGGGCGGGAGTCTCCGTTGGCTGACGCCAAAATCGGTTAACGCGATTGGGCGGAGAATAAGTTCTGCGGCAAATCGCAATACTCCGTCACCTCGACAACGGCGTCAATGCGGTCCGGAACGCATGTACAGTAAACACCGTTTGCATATTGTTAGCGGGCCTGACCGGTATTCTCCGGGGCCTCCGCGATTCTCCGATGGGCCGAGTTCCTGATGGCGCGGTTTACTTGTGCTTTTAAAACTTGTGAACCCGGCATTGTGACTGCTGAGGGAGAGAGAGGGTGTACGGAAAGTGTCCAACATCACCAGAGTTTGCTGACAGTTGTGTCGCTGAACGTGGGGCTTCTGTCAGAGCTGGGGGGAGTAGCGGGGGGTGGCCAGCAGGTGGGCTGTGGTGTCGGGGTGGATGGGCATTGAACACCATTGCCGCAGCTGGAAAGGCAGCCATACAGCTGCGCATGCCGCTGACAGCGCACTGTGAGCTTAGGGCCACGGGTCATCTATCTATACCCCCGGCCACCCCTTAGGTGCCCTCTGGCCCTAACCAACCCATCAGCTGTAATGGGCACGCTGCAGCACAACCAGTGCCATATTGTTGGCTGGGATGAGTGTGTTTGGGTAGCGAAGTGTGTACATGCTTTTCCGTTCAAATAATATTTTGCCTTCCTATTTTTGCTGGCGAAGTAGATATCCTCACATTTATCCATATTATACTGCAGCTGCCATGCATATGGCCACTCACTCAGCCTCTCCCAATCCCCCTGAAACATCTCTTTATCCTCCTCACAGCTCAACCTCACACCCAACTTTGTATCATCTGCAAATTTGGAGACAATACATTTAGCTCCCTTTTCCAAATCATTATTATGTAATGTGAACAGTTGGGGTCCTAGCACAGATCCCTGCGGTACCCTACTAGTCACTGCCTGCCAATCAGAAAAAGCGCCATTTATTATAATTCTTTGCTTCCTGTCTGCTAACCAGCTTGCTATCCATCCCAAGTGCTTTAATTTTACATAGCAATCTGCTATGTGAGACCTTATTGAAAGCCTTCTGAAAGTCTAAATAAACCACATCAACTGGTTCTCCCTGGTCAACTCTACTAGTTACACCTTCAAAGAATTCCGGTAGATTTGTAAAGCATGATTTCCCTTTCATAAATCCATACTGACTTTGTCAGATTATATCACTGCTTTCCAAATGCTGTGCTATGAAATCCTTGATAATAGACTCTAGCAACTTCATTACTACCTACATTAGGCTTGCTAGTCTATAGTTCCCTATTTTCTCCCTACCTCCATTTTATAATAGCGAGCTTATAATAGCTACCCTCCAATCTGCAGGAACCATTCTCGAGTGCAAAGTATTTTGGAAAATGACCACCAATGGATCTACTATTTCTCAGGCCACACCCTTAAATACTCTGGGATGAAGACTTTCAGGCCTTGGAGATTTATCCGCCTTCAATCCCATTAATTTCCTCAAAATCATTTATCTGCTAATACTGATTTCCTTCAGCTCCTCACTAAAACTTGTGTTTCTCAGAACTTCTGGTACATTATTCATGTCTTCCTTTGTGAAGACAGACGCAAAGTATGAATTTAGTTCCTCAGCTATTTATTTGTTTCCCGTTATGAATTCCTTTGTTTCCGGCTGTAAAAGGCCGATATTAGTTTTTATCAATTTTATTATCTTTGCATACCTATAGAAACTTTTACAGTCAATTTTTATGTTTCCCATTAGTTTACTTTCATGTTGTATTTCCCCCTTCTTAATCAATCCATGGGCAGCACGGTAGCACAAGTGGTTAGCACAGTTGCTTCACAGCGTCAGTGTCCCAGGTTCGATTCCCCGCTGGGTCACTGTCTGTGTGGAGTTTGCACGTTCTCCCTGTGTCTGAGTGGGTTTCCTCCGGGTGCTCTGGTTTCTTCCCACAGTCCAAAGACGTGCAGGTTAGCTGGATTGGCCATGATAAATTGCCTTTAGAGACCAAAAAATGTTAGGAGGGTTATTGGTTACAGGGATGGGGTGGACGTAAGGGCCTAAATGGGTCGGTGCAGACTCGATGGGCCGATTGGCCTTCTTCTGCACTGCATGTTCTATGTTCAATCCCTTGGTCCGCCTTTGCTGAATTTGAAACTGTTCCCATTCTCAGGTCTATTGCATTTTCTTGCAAATTTTTAATCCTCTTCTTTGAATCTAATACTATCTCCAATTTCCCTTGTAAGCCATGGTTTGGCCACAGTTCCCTTTCCTCTCTTGAGCCAAGTAGGAATAAGCAACTTTTGGAGTTTACCTATTCGTTCCTTGAATACCTGACATTGCCTGTCCACTGTCCTTCCTTTCAGTAATATTTCCCAGTCCGTCATAGCCAACCCATGCCTCATACCATCATAATTACCTTTATTGAGGTTCAGGACCCTGGCCTCAGAAACAACTACCTCAGTATCACCTTGATAAAGAATTGTATCATATTATGGTCACTCATCCGCAAAGGTTCTCTCACAACTAGATTGCCAACTAATCCTTCCTCATTGCACAATACCCAGTCCAAGATGGCCTGTTCCCTTGTTGGTTCTTCAACATATTGGTCCAGAAAATCATCCCGTACACCCTCCAGAAATGCCTCCTGTATTGTACTGTGATTAATTTGATTCACCCAATCTATATGCAGATTAAAGTCACTCATAATCACCGATGTTTCGTTATCGTATGCATCTGTGATTTCCTGTCTCATGCTTTTCCTTTCAGTCTGTCCTTCATAAAAACTGAATAACCCAGAATAGCTGTTTAATGTACTATACCCACACACTTATTGGGATGAACCTTGCTGGAAAAAGACACATTATTGTTAATGTATACATTAACCAGCAAATTCAGGGGATTAAGATACATCCATGAGCTGAAAATGCACAACGCCTACAGGTTGATTTATACTGCTTTACGATTTTCCTCAAACAAATGGTACATTGCAAACAAATGGTACCATTCTCTGCTCTTCATGTTTTCAGGGTGGCACGGTGGCACAGTGTTTAGCACTGCTGCCGCACAGACGCAGGGGCCCAGGTTCGATCCCGACCTCAGATGTCTGTGTGGAGTTTGCACGTTCTCCCTGGATCTGCGTGGGTTTCCTCCAGAATATCTGGTTTCCCCACAGTCCAAAGATATGCAGGTGAGGTGGATTGGCCATGCTTATTTATTACTCCCTTAGTGTCCAAAAGATTAGGTGGGGTTATGGGAATAGGGTGGGGGGTTGGGCCTCCTTCGGAGGGTCGGTGCATACTCAATTAGGCCAAATGGCCTCCTTCTGCACTTTCGGGGTTCAATGATTCTATGAATGCCTTTAGTCTCCTTTTTTTTAACATTGGTTTTTCACATAAATTACCCACTAAACTTGTCAGAGGAACTTAAGTTCGGTAATTAGCTGTGTCAGGATATTTTTAACAATGTGGTAAATATCAATGCAATTCCAATCAACCTCACTGGCCTGGAAATGGACCATTTTATTCTAATCAATCTAATTTCTGTATGTAACAACTTGTTGATAGAGATTTTTAATATATAAGATTTTAAAACTTTATTGATATTTTTAATTGTTGTTGCTTTTGTTCTCTCGTTATCCAATCTTTCTTTCACTCTCTTTATTTCTCTTTCTGTACCTGATTTCATTCAAATTCACCCTATTTCCTTCTTCATTGTTTGTCTGCTTTTTTCGCATTCCAGAAATTTGATGGCGAAGGAAATAAATGATTGGTTGCAGTGTGCTCTGAGGTCCCTTTGTTCGTACCACTGTGTTATTAGCTGGCATTCCTCACAAGATATGAAATGAATTCAAGCTGAACAATGTATGAAAAGCCAACAACATGGCTGTGGAATACCTCAATTCAACATTTTGAATGCATTGATGGCCATGGACAGATTCAGAGCTCAGTCTGCATTCTGCAAACAAGCCTCTTTCCCAATGCGGTCTGGGACCTGCAATATTGAACTCCGAAAAATGCCGTAAAGGCCTGCCAACTGGAATAATGTGCAAAATAATACTGCAAACCTGCTATTCCTAAAAAAGGTAAACTTTTTGTGCAACAAACCAAAGAATGATGTTAAACACAAAAGGACTCCTTGTTGGCCATTCTTGATAGCATTCTGAGCGACAATGCTGTGAGGTAATTTGGAGAGAAGGAAAATTTTCCCAGGATGTAGATTGAGTCGCGAGTTCATGGACTTTGATATTAAGTCCTTGAAATAATGAATCTCTTTGAATTGAGTGATATAGTCATTGAAGCTAAAGAGTCTTAATGAGACAGATTGAAATTCCAGATTTAATTTACTTCAGTACTCAATTAATGTCCCTATGCACTGGCTCAGCTGATAAACCTTGGAGTTGTTAAGTGAATCTACCACTTGATATAATTTGTACTGAATAACTTCAAGCTGTCAACTGCAAGGGCATTAAGAAGTCGCCTCTGCTGGCCAGTAACTTATTTTTGCATTGTTATCAGCCTAAAGCTGTCAATTGAATTGGTCAGCATATAGGTAGGTGACTCACCTCTCAACATAACCCAATGGAGGACAGCAAAGTTAAAACCAACTTGCCACCAGCAGCAACCACAATGCCTCCCAGCAAGGGGGAGCCTTTCCTCCGGTGTGTCGGCTGGCCGGGCTGGGAGAAGGGGGTTGGGAGAGAGGGAGGGGCGATGAATGAACTAGCTGCTTTCTGGCAAGCGGCTTAGAATGGTTGTTTAGGTTTGACTGAGAACCCCCCTCGGGCGGGTGATTACACACGTTTCCGGGTGGTTTTTCGTGTTTAGTGGGTGTTTTTGACATGATACTGTTTTTTGTTGTTTTTGACTGTACTATTCTTTTTGTTGATGAATTGTTTCTGTGTTGTAAGACTATGTTGGTTTATAATTGCTGGTTTTGACCGTGTTGTTGGACTGCTCAGCTTACCAATGGCCCCTAGCCGGTTGAGTAGGTTTCCACGGTTCCCTGAAGGAAGGTCCCTCTCTCCTCTACCACGCCCGGATGTCTCTTTCCGGTGGTCTGTGTTCCTTGTGGAGGGAGCCTTTCCTCCGATGTGTTGGCTAACGGGCTGGAGGGGGGCGGAGGGGAGATAGGGGTGAGCGAAGTAGCCTCTTGCTGGTTTTCTCTGGCTAGCGGCTTGGGACTGTTGTTTGCGTTGAACTGGGGACCCCTTCGGGGGGGAGACGAATAGGGGGAGATTGAGTATGGACATGGGCGGTTCTCCGTATTTAGTAGCTGTTTTTGTTTTTGATGGGCTGTTGTTTCTGGTTACACTGTCTTTGTATGTTGATGAATTTCTGGCGTTGTTATTATATCCTGTAACTGTTTTTTGCCATATAGTTGTTGAAGTGTGTCACGGCTTTGTGCCCTGTGATTGACTTTATCCTGTAAATTTTTTAAAGGGGCATTGCTGCCTTGTGATTGTTTTTGGTACGTCACTGTTAAAACATGTATTGAGGCCCTGTGCCTTGCAACTGTTTTTTATCACTGAGTTGTGAGTATAATAAAATATAGCAATCACAATGCAAACTTAAATAGCAGTGGGGATGTTTTCTTGATTGAGCTACGCTTAATGATAGAAAACCTACTGGCAACTTTTACTGATCCAATTCTGATAAAAGGTCAGTTGACTTGAAGTGCTAACTCGATTTCTCCCCACAAATGTCGACTGACCCGCTGAGTTTTTCCAGCAGCTTTTTTGTTGCTAATCCTGGACATGGCTGGTTCGTTTTCGCCCTTTTTCAGAACCCCTCCAGGATTTAAATGCTTTCCTTGAAACTTGACCTGTTTTTGGTTCGTACATTAATTGCAACAACCAAGTGAGAAACTCAACACCGTTACAACAAAGACCCTGTCCTGTTCTATAAATAGACAATCTCAGCAGGAAAATCGTGAATTACTGTGTAGGGCTCAATAGTGAAAACAAAAGGGTGGCACAATGGTTAGCACTGCTGCCTCACAGTGCCGAGGTCCCGGGTTTGATCCCAGCCTCGGGTCACTGTCTGTGTGTAGTTTGCACATTCTCCCCGTGTCTGCGTGGGTCTCACCCTCACAAGCCAAAGATGTGGAGGGTAGGTGGATTGGCCACGCTAAATTACCCCTGAATTGAAAAAACAATAAAAATAGAGAAAATAAACCATGTACCGGATCTCCCATGTCATTTACCCCTAGTTATTCAGGAAAGTATGAATTCAATCTTTCTAAGCTTAAATATTTTGCACTTGTAGCTACTTCAGAGTGTCCTTAATCTTTACACTGGTTTGCAATTCCTATCATGGAACACAGTCCCCAACTCTAGAGCTGGGCACAACTTCACTGAATGGCGCCTTTCAGCTGCGTTCATCACACCACGGCCAAAGTAACGGCGCTTATGGTGACATAGGATGGTGAATCTTTGGAGTTTTTTACCCCATAAGGCTGTTGGTGCTCAGTCACTGAGCAGGCTCAAAACCAAAATCGATAGATTCCTGCATCCTCAAGACAACGAGGGATGTGGGGATAGTGGGGGGAAATGGCGTAGAGGTAGATGATCAGCCGTGATCTGTTTTAATGGTGGACTGGATTCGATGGGCCGAATGGCCTACTCCTGCTCCTATTTTCCTACCAATCCAGTGTTAATCGCCTGCAGTGACCCAAGTTGTTTTCTCTGCTGCTGCCATTACACAACATTATTTGAAATTCAGTCGGGCAGCACGGTGCGTCCTCACGGCGCTGAGGTCCCAGGTTCGATCCTGGCTCTGGGTCACTGTCTGTGTGGAGTTTGCACATTCTCCCCGTGTTTGCGTGGGTTTCACCCCCACAACCCAAAGATGTGCAGTGTGCATGGATTGGCCACGCTAAATTGTCCCTTAATTGGAAAAAATGATTGGGTACTCTAAAAAAAATTTTTTTTAAAGAAATTCAGTATAAATTCTGTCAATTTACAGCAGAGCAGGGCACTCCTTTATGGCTTCAGTTGACTCTCATGGCCTGTTTACCAAGAGTAGATAAAGGCAGTCATTTGAAACCAATTTAAAAGTGAGACCAGCCAGTTTAGAAATAGCTTATTTCCTGGCAGTTTCACTCTATTTTTTTTTGTGTTGCTTGAGTATTCTCTGCTCCAGTCACACATCGATTATGATTGATCATGCCGCTCAGTTGCAAAGATCTGTGGGGGACCCGAAGTTCAGGATTAATCTAACGGGTCTTTGATGGAGATTTCAGCGTAGCTTCGCCTCAGCAAGACTGTTGCCATGTTCAATGCACTCTGGGTGCATTTTGCCAATTTGGCCCCTTGGCAAAAGTCAGCCCAAATTTCGGGTATCTTTCTTAATAGTTTAATCCTCTGTGTCATTTAAAAAAAATTTAAAAATCATTCAGTATTAGTGTTTCTCGACGATCACAAGCTGTCGGCAAAAATTCATGGCATTAGGAAACTCGATAATAGTACTTCCCTGCCCAGCATGCTCATTTTAGCTGTTACTACACATACAGGACTTCATAAGGCACACACTGACTGCCTCTTCAGGGAGCTCTTTTCATTTCTAAATTGCTTTCATTATGGGACGATCTTGTTTAAGTAATACACTCCTGATTCAGCAAGGTTGTGTGGAATCACTGATGTAAAGGGTGTAGTTGCCGAAAGCAGAGGAGGTGTTCCTGTTCGCTCATTTATTATCCCTGCGGGTTTGGACACTGAAAAGGCTAGAAATTGCCTTTTGTGTCCTCGTGAACATACTTCGCTGATTGAATCATTGTTGGGGAGTCTGCTAAGCATTTCTGTCATCTTTAGTTCCCTGATAATTTTTTCCGCCGTTCAACAGACAGAATGGATTGTCGCATGTGCATTTACATTCCCCGAGGAGGAATGAGCAGCAATAATGGTGATCGCACAGAGAGCAACATCCAAATTTATCATCACATGCGAAAGCTTTGGCTCTACTGTGAGGAGCAGCCACAAAGGCTCCACCATCATTTGTTAAGAAGCTATCTTGTTCTTTACAGTTCTGCATGCTGTTCCGCAGTGCACATCCATCTGTTCTCTACAGGGCTAGTGGACTACCTCGGACAGGCAAAGGCTGCGTTGGATCCTTTTATTCCCTTTGCCGTAAATTTGTTGGGCCCACTGCCGGACAGGATACGCAGAACCACAGAAACCATATGGAGCAACAGTAAAGGCAAAATCCATAACACTGAGCCTGCAGCATTCTGCTTCAGCAAGGTGAAGAACTGCCGCTTCTCCAAATTTATAATACATCAATAAGATCTGCCTTATTATCACTTTTTCTTATCCAGGAAAGCAATGTCAATTGTCAGGAAAGCTGATAAGGACGTTACAGCCTGGATTGAAACCACGTTGCTCACTGTTTTGCCTTGTTGACTGATCTGGCGGATGGCGAGTACGTTTGACTCAAACCTACCTGAAACTGTGAGCGCGTGTGCCAAACGTGAAGAGCAAGAGGTGCCACACTAGACACCCCCCCCCCCCCCAGTTTGCATCATCAATGGGCGGCCAGTGTGCTGGTGATTGGCAGTGCGTCGCACATGAAGACAGTGGATATCAGCTGGCCGCAATGCTAGCGTTGGATGTACCCCTGAATCTGAGGTGGGGGCGGGGGAAGGGGGGGGGGGGGGGCGGTGAGATTATTGGCAGAGGGTTGAGGGAGGTGTAGGGGGAGAGTCCTGCACCTTCTGGCTCCACATTCAGATAAAACAAAAGATGTATTTTACTCTTTTGTGATAACCACCTTGTCCTGGAGTCGGGAGGCCACAAAGGGAAGCCCCTCTGCTATGGATGCTGCTCATTTGAGAAAACGACTGGCAGTCTCGTTGCAGTCAGTTGGGAACGGATTTGCGAAGGGGTCTGTAGTCCACAGTGGGCCCTGATCTGCTTTGGCAAAGGGCTTAACGCCTGATTCAGCCAAGCAGCACAACCAATGCGGCGTGTATCATATCCCGAACACAGATGGAATGACAAACCCATGCACCTCCTGCCACATTGAATGTTTCAGCCCCTGTTCTTTGTTGGACATTCTGGTCTTCCTGTTTCGTGCCAGAACGCTTTCAAACGGGAAGTTCCTGATTAAATAACAGGGTAAAGTTCCCCCTTCACCATCTGGTCAGTACTCCAGTGGGTCAGGCCACTCCACTATTGTAGAAACTGAAGAGGTAGGAGTGAAATTGATTGGTTCGATGATGGCCAGGCGATTGCCTTCACCAGATGACTGCTGGTGAAAGGTTGTTGCTTTAAAACATGAACTCTGGGCGCGATTTAATGGTCTTGTTGTGTCCAACTTGAGGCCATGAGCGAGACTCGAAATGTCTTGTGCGATTATGTTGAATCTCACGAGATATTGCGATCTGGATCTTGCCACCTGAAATGAAAAATGAAATGAAATTAAAATCGCTTATTGTTACAAGTAGGCTTCAAATGAAGTTACTGTGAAAAGCCCCTAGTCGCCACATTCCGGTGCCTGGGCTAGTACGGGAATTGAACCGTGCTGTTGGCACCTCAGGGCGGAATCCAGATTAGCATATTTAAGTGAGCCATTCGGGTCCTTTAAATATGTCTACGCTGTATTCTCCCTCCTTCCAGGCCATTCGAGTCCCACTTAGGCCATTAGAGTGCCCCGGGTGGCTGGGAATTGGGCAGAGTGGTACCCTAGCATTCCTCCTGGCACATGGGCTGTATCAGCCTGACATCTTGGCACTGTCAGGTTGCCTGGATGGAATTGCCAGGCTGTCAGTGGCGTTGCCAGGTTGGTGGTGGCAAGGTGCCCAGCTGCCCGATTGCCCATGCCAATGGTCAGGCCTGTGTTGCCTTGCCTATAAGAGGTGGGGTAAGTGGAGGAGGGGGGCTTGAGGACCCCCTAAAAGATAGGTTGGGGGGGGGGGCAACGTTGGGTGTGGGGGGGGGGGGGGCAAGCAGAGGTCACTATGTGGTGGCTGAGGGGGGGTCGAAAGTTCGGGGTGGCATTAAAAACTGGAGCCCCAATCCGCAGGTCGTCTTCCTGCACTGATGAGCTGAGCTCATCAACACAGGAAATGATGTAAGTGCCACCTCGATGGGGCATTTCCCACCAAGGCCCAAAAGACGGCAAAGTGTCTTTGAGTAGCGGTGTCTTTCTCGGCGCAGCAGGCACCGAGAAACGCCCCGGCAAACCCCCCTGAAACGGGTCCTTATGCCCCCTCCCCAGTTAGCTGTCAAGGCTTTGAAGGTTAACATTTGTCCCATCCAGGTTATATTTATTTGTCTTTCTGTTCTGTGTGATGCCACCATAAACAGTGGGTTGGAATGTTCATCCTCGAGATGGATAGGATGGGGGGTAAAATTCCCGGCTTGGCCTGCCCGCCTCAGGAGAAAGTGGCAAGGAATAATGGAATTTTTGTTCTGGAGGCAGGGCCAGTACAGTCTGTCACCTGGCCAGTGAACCTGGGAAACAATTGGGCGCGGCTACAGAGGCTGCTTGGTGCTGAAGTGGGCATTTTTGAAGGCCCACCTTGGCGCTTTGGAATGTCATCCCAGTTATAAGGCCCACTAGCGCTCCCCCTAATGTGCACTCGTCCCGTACACACTCTCCATGCCTTAACCATGACGCTTTATACCCCCCACCTACCGCTATGACACCTCAAGCCTCCATGACATTCCCTTCACCCACCGTGTCATGCCTCCCACGCCATGGCATAACCTCCACCCGCCCCTGTGGTCCTTCATACGCTCCATACCAAGGTATACTCTCTGACCCATCCATGCCATATGGCCCCTCATGCGCCCCCCCATTCCAAGCTAATCTAATGGATTCCTGGGATCTCAACCAAGAATGCATAAGGTGCCTTGACTGAGAGTCAGGAAATCCATTAGACTGTTGAAACAACCATGGGAACATTTTGTTTGGTTGACCGTCTGGCTGCATGATCTTTTCTGTCAATTTCACAATGTTTATTTATACCCAATAAATAGGTTTCAAGTGGTTGGAGTTTCTGCTATTAATACTTAAGGGTCAAGTTTTTTTTTAATGTAAGCAGAAAGTTATCAATGAATAAATGTTTTTTTAGACATACCATAACTGTTGGATTAATTGGTTCTATACAGCGTGTAGTGATTGAGCATGGAAGTACCGTAGCTTGGCATAGGGGGATGGGGAGGACCTCTTGAACATACATTTCACAAGTTCTCTTCTGCAGGCGATGGTTCATCATACCACCTGAGGTTCTGTGAACCAAACTCTAACCCATGTTCAGGAAAACTGCTGGGAATTAAGCCATGTCGGACCCCGCAATAGAGCAAGCCAGATCAGGCGTGTCGGGTGGGGGCGCACAACCCGAACCATCTTGCACCTTAAAAGGCTGTGCTGAAAGTCGGAAACCCCAGAAATCGGGTGGCCAATCCTGATTGTGTCGTGGCCACCATTTTCACCCTTCTCACTCACTCCCCAAAAATTCATCCCAATGGGTCTGAACCAGTATCCGAGCAAGGATCAGTTTTGATGTTTTGGATGGAGAGTGCATCGTCTCATGTGGCGATCATTGAACAGAATTGAGATGCAAAGTGGAAGAATGGACCTATTAGTGAAAGATAATCAACTTGAGAACTATTTCAAGACACAACATTTTGTTTTAAATGTAGACAATTATCTTCGATCTACATATGCTTAAAATGAATTGTGAAATTAATGAATCACGTGCTTTGGTGAGCTGGATGCAACCAGGTATTGATATTTTCTATTTGTGTCTCTTATTCTCAAAAGCATACTCTGCATAATCAGACATCTCAGCATGATCCCTGTGCCAGGAGACATCCTCGGAAAATTAAGACTTTTCATATTGAAATATGGAGCCGTTCGCATTTCGTGCAAATCTCGTTATGGACGATAAATCTCGCGAGAGGGTCAAAACGGGATTTGCACCATGAGATCTCATTTTGAACCAGATTTTCATGAATTTGAATACAGTTTAAATGTCTTTATGTCATAGTGTCCCCACAACGTATAGTCCCCCCCAACCCCCGGCGGCATGATGTAAAGCCAGCGCGAATCAAGACTGGTTTTCAAAAGCATAAACCAGTCGTGATGACCATACCAGGGGGGAAGAGGTGCTTAAAGGCCCTGGGGATTGAGGGTCAGGGCTGGGATTTTCTCCCAGCACCCTGGCATTGCCCACTGGCTGTATCGGGGGAAGATCCAAGAAGGCAGTGCCAGGTGGGCAGTATCCAGTGGACACGTGAAGGAGGCAGTGCCAAATAGTCTCTGGTGGTGGGGGTCGGACCCTCCTCCGGTGGGGGCTTCCCATTATGTGTGGTTGGTGGGGGGGGTTGGGGGAGGGGGATAACGTCATGACAGCACAGTGAGGGGGGCGCGAAGAGGGAGGAGCCTCTATGTTGGCGTTGTGGTAAGGGGGGTGGGGGGAAGGGGTGGCACAATGCTTGAGAAAGATGGAGGGGCTCCCGATCCTGGAAGGGGTTCCCGATCTTTATGCGGGGGGTCCTTAGATGTTACTTTGGGATCGGGGCATCCTTTAAATCTCAAGCCCTTCCCCCAGCTGGCTGTGTGCTCATCGCCCGCACATTGATATTGCACAGAGTGCTGTGTAATCAGACGAGAAAAGGTGCCTGTGACGCTGATGAGTTTTCCACAGCTTTTCTTGGCTGATCCTGCACTCGGGTGCAATTTTGGGAAAATTCCACCTATTTAACCTTTGGTAACAGGGGAATCTTTGACCCTATTCCAAACTCATCTCCCTCGAGGCGGGAAAGGGGGAGGTTCAGTACTAATGCATTGTGAACAAGGCACATCAGCGAAAATGGAAATAGCCTACTCCATTGTTTCTCAAATTATCTGGAATTTTTAATGCGAGATACGGGCAATTAAGAACTGATTTGTATCTTTAAAATGTGGCATTCCACTTTGTGGATTTTAATTAATCTATGGTGGGCGTTTTGACATTTCAAGTGAATGATCCTCTGTTAATTTGCCAATTTAAAGGTGTCCACCTTTAATTTATATGTGGCATATGTGCGATTATATTTGTAGTTCTGATTCTTCAAAGATCCTGCTATTTAGAGCTGGGGATAAAGTATTCAGCTTTATGTTCACTTTGTTAACTTTTGTGTTCTGATTCAGGCCCACTCAATGGAACAAAGAAAAAGGAATGCTCCGCATCTTTGGGGGCCGAGCCCCAACATTGAGGGGCTAGGCCGGCGGCGGAGGGATTTCCGCCCCGCCAGCTGGCGGAAACGGCCTTTGTTGCCACGCCAGCTGGCGCGGAAATGACATGTCGGGGCGGCACATGCGCGGGAGCGTCAGCGGCCGCTGACAGTTTCCCGCGCATGCGTAGTGGGGAGAGTCTCTTCCGCCTCCGCCATGGTGGAGACCGTTGCGGAAGGGAAAGAGTGCCCCCACGGCACAGGCCCGCCCGCGGATCGGTGGGCCCCGATCGTCGGCCAGGCGACCGTGGGGGCACCCCCCGGGGTCAGATCGCCCCGCCCCCCCCCCCCCCCCCCCCCAGGACCCCGGAGCCCGCCCATGCCGCCTTGCCCCACCGGTAAATAGGTACTCTAATTTACGCCGGCAGGACTTCGGCCCATCCGGGCCGGAGAATCGAGCGGGGGGGGGGGGGCCGCCAACCGGCGCGGCCCGATTCCTGCCCCCGCCGAATATCCGGTACAGGAGACTTCGGCAACCGGCGGGGGCGGGATTCACGGCGGCCAACGGCCATTCTCCGACCCACTGGGGGGTCGGAGAATGACTCCCCAGGGTTCGATTCCGGCCTTTCGTGACTGTGTGGAGTTTTCACATTCTCCCCGTGTCTGCGTGGGTTTCCTCCCACTGTCCAAAGATCTGCAAGTTAGGTGAATTGTCCATGCTAAATTGCTCCTCAGTGTCCAAATGTTAGATTAAGTTAGAGGGATAGGGCAGGCGATTGGTCCTAGGTGGGGTGCTCTTTCAGAGGATCGGTGCAGATTCAATGGGCCGAGTGGCCTTCTTTTGCACCATAAGAATTCTATAGAACTGTGACCCTGGATGAGTCACCTTTGTCAGCACCGGTGAGATAGGATGAGGAAATTGGGTAAATAAGACCAATTCTAAATCCATTCTATATTTCTGACTTCCATATCAGAAAAATCAGTGCTAAGCATTGAAGAAGGTAAGTCAGAACATATTGCCAAATTTGCAGTTTATGAAGTAGTCTTCAAAGATTTAACTCTCTTGAATAATTCTCTGCTTGTTATATTTTGGGCATAAAATTTATATTTTGGGCATAAAATTTACTTTCGAGGATTAAACAGAAGTAATTTGAACGGCTTTGTGTGGTGACGTGATTAATTTATGGTGCTGCTGATTCTTGATTGTGCTTTGCTTTGCATTTGAGAGCCAATTATATTGGATATTTTCACTTTCACACTGACAAGAATTGCAGTATTAACGTTTTTCTTTGATTGCCGGCCAGCAAGCAAATTTAAGCTATCTTGACCTGCAAATAGGAGAGGCGTTAAATTAATATTTTTCGTCAGTCTTCACACAATGTTGTCAAGGAGAATACTGAGAAACAGGCTACTAGACTAGATGGGATTGAGGTTCATAAGGAGGAGGTGTTAGCAATTCTGGAAAGTGTGAAAATAGGTAAGTCCCCTGGGCCGGATGGGATTTATCCTAGGATTCTCTGGGAAGCGGGAGGAGATTGCAGAGCCTTTGGCTTTGATCTTTATGTCGTCATTGTCTACAGGAGTAGTGCCAGAAGACTGGAAGATAACAAATGTTGTCCCCTTGTTCAAGAAGGGGAGTAGAGACAACCTCGGTAACTATAGACCAGTGAGCCTTACTTCTGTTGTGGGCAAAGTCTTGGAAAGGATCATAAGAGATAGGATTTATCATCATCTAGAAACAAATAATTTGATTAGGGATAGTCAACATGGTTTTGTGAAGGGTAGGTCGTGCCTCACAAACCTTATTGAGTTCTTTGAGAAGGTGACCAAACAGGTGGACAAGGGTAAAGTGGTTGATGTGGTGTATATGGATTTCAGTAAAGTGTTTGATAAGGTTCCCCATGGTAGGCTACTGCAGAAAGTACAGTGGCATGGGATTCAGGGTGATTTAGCAGTTTGGATCAGAAATTGGCTAGCTGTAAGAAGACAGAGGGTGGTGGTTGATGGGACATGTTCAGCCTGGAGTTCTGTTACTAGTGGTGTACCACAAGGATCTGTTATGGGGCTACTGCTGTTTGTTATTTTTTAAAATGACCTGGAGGAGTGCGTAGAAGGATGGGTGAGTAAATTTGCGGATGCCAATAAAGTCGGAGTTGTGGACAGTGCGGAAGGATGTTGCAGGTTACAGAGGGACATAGATAAGCTGGAGAGCTGGGCTGAGAAGTGGCAAATGGAGTTTAATGCAGAAAAGTGTGAGGTGATTCATTTTGGAATGAGGAACAGGAAGACAGAGTACTGGGCTAATGGTAAGATTCTTGGTAGTGTGGATGAGCAGAGTGATCTCGGTGTCCATGTACATAGATCCATGAAAGTTGCCACCCAGGTTGCTAGGGTTGTTAAGAAGGCGTACGGTGTGTTAGCTTTTATTGGTAGAGGGATTGAGTTTCGGAGCCATGAGGTCATGTTGCAGCTGTACAAAACTCTGGTGTGGCCGCATTTGGAGTATTGCGTGCAGTTCTGGTCGCCGCATTATAGAAAGGGTGCAGAGGAGATTTACCAGAATGTTGCCTCGTATGGAGGGAAGATCTTATGAGGAAAGACTGAGGGACTTGAGGCTGTTTTCGTTAGAGAGAAGAAGGTTAAGAGGTGACTTAATAGAGACATACAAGATGATCAGAGGATTAGATAGGGTGGACAGTGAGAGCCATTTTCCTCAGATGGTGATGGCTAGCACGAGGGGACATAGCTTTAAATTGAGGGGAGATAGAAATAGGACAGATGTCAGAGGTAGGTTCTTTACTCCGAGAGTAGTAAGGGCGTGGAATGCCCTGCCTGCAACAGTAGTGGACTCGCCAACATTAAGGGCATTTAAATGGTCATTGGATAAACATATGGATGATAATGGAATAGTGTAGATGGGCTTTAGATCGGTTTCACAGGTCGGCGCAACATCAAGGGCCGAAGGGCCTGTACTGCGCTGTAATGTTCTATTCCATTCTATACTGAGGCGACCCCTTCACTAGATGGCAAACCTAAACAGAAGTCGGCTTGAATGAATCTTTTTTTGCCAGAGAAATTATTATCGAACAGCGCTGAGGCTTCATGTCATGAAGACTACGTAAGTTTTGTAGTATTTGTTTGCTTGTGATTCAAAATGTTTCTTTAGGTACTGACACCACTGTGATCTACACTTAGTGACTTAGGAAGTACTCTACACATTTGAGTGGTCTGGCTGACTGTATCTCTTTAACAGTGAATAGTAAGTAACAGGTAAAGTTGTCATAGTCCCAGGTGACCATTGGCTGCTTCCCCCTTTGAGGGGGAGTGCTGACTGGTGGTGGTTTGACCGGAGGATCACCACGCCTCAGGCACTGGACAAGTTTATTGTCAGGTGTACTGAGGTACAGTGAAAAGTATTGTTCTACGTACAGTTCAGATAGATCATTCCGTACATGAAAAGAAAATACATACAGGCAATCATAAAATGGCACAATGTAAATACATAAACACAGATATTGGGTGAAGCATACAGGAGTGCAGTACTACTCCGAAGGGAAAATGTGTGAAGAGATCAGGTCAGTCCATAATAGGGTCGTTTAGGAGTCTTGCAACAGCGGGGAAGAAGCAGTTTTTGAATCTGTTAGTGCGTGTTCTCAGACTTTTGTATCTCCTGCCCGATGGAAGAAGCTGGAAGAGTGAACAAGGTTGAGAGTGCGGGGCCTCCCTGAATCACCTCAGCCGGGATGGTAATTGAATCTACGCTTCTGGCCTTGCTCTGTATCATAAACCATCTGTCCAGCCAACTAAGCTAAACGAGCCCCCTAGTAAATAGCAAGATAACTCCATATTCTGCTTTAAGTCTAGGTTTGACACTTTGTTATTTGATTAAATGCGTATCCACTGCTCACAGATGTATAATTGCATATTATACATATTATTTATAGATGCCAATATATAAAATGTAAATGTATTTCTTGGTCGGGATTTTGTGACCACCCCCCCACCCCAACATTGCCCTACGGCGTGTTTTCTGGCGGCAGAGGCATTGGCCACAAGCGGGATCTTCCAGCTGCACTGCCAGAGAACCCACCGCAGGGACTTGCCTCTGTCAGGATCGGAAGATCCCGGCAGAAGAAAGGGCTGTAAAATCTCTGCCCTTGTTTTTAAGGGTACACTCAAAATCAAAAATATAACTGACAGCTTTCAAAACGAATTGCTTGATGTATAAAAATGTATAGGTCGGTCGTCCATACATGCTACAGTAATGTCAGCAGCAGGTTGATGGTCCATTCTTGTTCGAGTACATACTTATCTTTGCACTGCTCAGTGAGTTGAACGACACATTTATTCACCATCTACAGGTGTACCACCAACACTGTTCTCTAAGTACATTGGGCAGGATTCTCCGCCAGCCGGCCAATGGGGTTTGCCATTGTGGACAGCCCCACCCCATCAGGAAATCCCCGGGAGTGGGTACGCTGTCGGTGCAACGGAGAATCCCGCCAAAGGAGAATCCAGCCCATTAATCTTTACACAGTATCTAAAACTCCACAATATCCTTTGACGCCACGGTATCACCAATCTGTTAGTAGTGGGAACAGGATATAAGGCAAGTGGCCCATTAGCCTTTATTGCAAAGGGATTTAGTGCAGGGATATAGAAGTCTTGCTACAGCCGAGCCTTGGTGAGACCACACCTGGAGTACTGTGAGTTTTGATCTCCATATTTAAGCTATGCCTATTACTAAGGTGATGTGGAATTTGTGAAGAAATGGCAGTTTTTCTGTTGTGTCTCTGTGATGTGGTAGTTCACTCAGGAATGTGGTAACATCTGTTTTTACATGTATGTTGTAATCTGGAGCTATGGGTGAGGCTCCAACTCTCTTTCAATGATATGGCTGACTAGAAATCTCTTCCCCTCTGCTATGCATTAGAAGGATTTGCATGTTGGTACACAACCTGTTTGGCCAAGGTCCTGGGATGGGATTCAAACCCAGAAGTTCTGGCTTAGAGACCGGCATTCGCTGCCACTGTGCCACAAGATCGCCTTTCATTTCCATTAATGTCAGGGAGTATAAAACAAAATGGGACAAAATAAAATTTATCAGCAGATTCCTCAGAATGAAACAGACAATTAATTCCAGTTGTTTTGCCCTTTAATTTGTTCAATGCCATAAACCGGGGGAGGTTTAGCTCAAATGGCTGGACAATTGGTTCATGATGTATAGCGAGACCAACAGTGTGGGTTCTATTCCTGTACCAGTTGAGGTTATTCATGAAGGCCTCAACCTTGCCGGAGGTGTGAGGATCCTGAAATTAAATCACCAGCAGTCAGCTCTCCCCCTCGAAGGAGAAGGGAACCATATGGTCATTTGGGACTATGGCGGAGCTATTCTACCTTAAATAGGATGAGCTACGATGTTACCAACATTCTGGATCAATCTCTAACATCACACTGAATCTTTTACAATTCCTCCATTTGTTCTTCAATCAATCTTGTTGCATGTTTTAGTTGCACAAAACTCCTGGTTTTTGGAATCTGAAAAATGAAAATCGCTTATTGTCACAAGTAGGCTTCAAATAAAGTTACTGTGAAAAGCCCCTAGTCGCCACATTCTGGCGCCTGTTCGGGGAGGCTGATACGGGAATCTGCTTCCCTTTGTATACTATTCCATGTGTTAATATAAACTGTTCACCATAGCTCTGATCAATAATGTTGATTTGTTATACTGAACAAATATACACTGCAACCCACAACAGTGCCCTTCAAATATTCTGATACATACAGTCATACACATAACAATAAGTCCAGCAACAAAATCCGAAAACAACGTTTATTTTCTGTCATGCCAAAGCAGTTTTACTCTTGCCCTTAGTTTTCCTTTCTTTAATTAGATCCTTTGACAGACTCCCAAAGTACTAATGGATTTGCTTCATTCAAGTGAAAAGCAAGGCAAATTAATTCTTCACTGCTCTCGCCAAATATGCCCTTGCATATGTCTCCCCTTTGCATTTACTGGTAACAGACTGATAAAATCTTTGCAGGGAACATACTATTAATATTTGTCGATAATTACAGTGCCTAAAATGTTTTTGTGATGATCCCATGCTGTTTGATCTATTGTTATGATGTGGAGATGCTGGCGTTGGACTGGGGTGATCACAGTAAGATGTTTTACAACACCAGGTTAAAGTCCAACAGGTTTGTTTCGATGTCACTAGCTTTCGGAGCGCTGCTCCTTCCTCAGGTGAATCTGAGGAAGGAGCTGCGGTCCAAAAGCTAGTGACATCGAAACAAACCTGTTGGACTTTAACCTGGTGTTGTAAAACTTCTTACTGTGATCTATTGTTGGTCAAGGTACCGGGCAATTCGTATTAGTTAAGTTGCTGAGGAAACAAACAATTCCGGTTTCTCAAAGGACATTATAAAGTCATTTTTACTGGAAAACCACAGCGAATGCTTTCGGAGGAACTTCAAAAGGGAACATGCATAATGCCATCATTCTTCGCTCATCTTCACAAACAAAAATAGACTCTAAGAATTCAGGCGTTTGACTTCTAAACGATTCTGAATACTGTGACATTTTCAAAACTTGGGTAATATTTTTCAGATGCATAATGGTGATGAAGGGCTTGCATCAGGTTGAAGAACGATGTGTAATGTGTTTGCCTCCAGGAGAAAAGTCACTTTTATCGAAGGAAGGGAGCTATAAAAAGAACAAGCTTACGGAAGAACATGGCCTTTATTTTGTGTTTGCGGTTCAAGAAATCTGATATCTTTCATCTAATGCTACAGCGGGCAACAATTCATGGCTCTGATTTTCTTTAAACATATTCAGATTTTTTTTGGCCAATGATCTGCAAGCTAGAGCATGCACAAAAGCATGGGTAGAAATGTATTAAATCTGACAAATAATCTCCCATGTGGAATAGAGGAAATAAAGATTCATTCAATGTGTTTGTGGGATCATTTTGATGAAGGAAAGGTGAATTGAGCATGACGTATTCTGAATCAAATTCAAATCAGCATTTTTACATGAAGACTCATCATATTTTTACCTGGAGCATCGATTGAAGAGGGGTCTCAGATGGGGTATTCTAATCCTATGCATTATTAATGCCTGCAGAGCATGCACCATGGATCTCACTTCCTTGGTTAGTTGTTAACTGGACAAGAGCCCCTGCACAAAGTAGGTGCAAATTCACATTTATTATCTATTGGCAACTGAGGTGAAGTGATGCTTCTAGTATGAACAGTGAAAAACGGCTCTAATCTGATTTCCGAGAAATAGCTTTGAATGTCTGGCTGATTCAAGCAGGTTGCTCGTCGGAGTATTCACTTAGTAAACTCATTGAGTGGAGAACCCTAGTCGACTGTCCTCCTCTTGATCTGCGACAAAGATCATCAGTCTGAGTTGGTCGTTGCGTGCCATCAAACCACATGGACTGCGTTGGGCCAGGACAGAGAGCGAAAGAGCTGCCAAAGTGCATTCAGTTCAAATCACTCTGACCCAATAACATGGTGCAAATTAAGAATGAATCTTACTTATGTGTAGATGGTCCACATTATGCCCAGGGCACACCTCTCGGAGTGAGGAATTGCGTTTTTAAGCCTTATGGAACAAATATACCATGTTTAAAAGCCATGACCATATTTGTATAAAGCAAATTCATGGCATTGCAGCTGTTTCAACTATTCGAGGGTCATGTTTATCACCATTGTTTTAATAACTTGAACAAACCCAAAACAAAACCAAGTTGAAGTATTCAATGTGATTGAAGATGTCAGGGGAATCAAGTTGCTCTCCTTATTTTTCTACCCTGGCAATGTAACTTACGAGTCACTTTACAGCACTGAATCCATTACTTTGATAAAAGGCTGTACCTTCAGCCTGTGAATATTGAAATAGTTCACAAGTGACTGTGTGGAATCCAGCTATGTGGTGCGTAAACACATGACAGACTTTACATAACAAATAATCCACTGTATGGCAGCAAGACCGTAAAACAAATTTATATTCTTGCAAATCAGATATCAAAGGTTGCTCACAATTTACATATTTCTCCAAATTTTTATGTTACATCGAAAGAGACATCAAAATTGAATATTTGATTCATTGATTTCTGTGTCTGTAATTTGTTGTGATATTAGTATAGTCAGTGATGCATTTCCTCCGCGGTCCACCATTACAGCTGGGAGAAGAGAGCGAGAATGACTCTGCTTTCTTTCCCTCAGTTGAGGGCCGGTTTAGCTCAGTGGGCTAGACAGCTGGTTTGTGATGCAGAACAAGGCCAGCTGCACGGGTTCAATTCCTGTACCGGCTGAGAATTCTGAATTCACTCTCCGTGTACCCGAACAGGCGCCGGAATGTGGCAACTAGGGGCTTTTCACAGTAATTTCATTGCACTGTTAATGTAAACCTACTTGTGACAATAAATTATTTATTTGTTGAATGTAATGGGTGTTTTAAAAGGAATCATATGATGATTTGGTGCGCATTTAACAGCTTAAATGCTGTAACAGTAAAAGACTCACAGACAGGTTTCATTCGTGGAGAAAATAATTTTTTGTTCTTCACTCTTGATCGATTTAAAAAAAAAAAAAAAAAAAATAATAGAAACGATCCAACTCATACATGCATTCAAGAGGCGCTCACACACACACAGAAGTAAACTGTAAAGAGGGAAGGTAGTTCAAATTATTTAAGAGTACCAAAAGAAAGTTAATCGTGTATGGATCCTGTCGATCAAATACCTCGATGGCTTCAGGCTGGGTGAGGTAATGATTCTGAATTCTGCATTGAGGTGATTTAAAATGTTGACACACGATCTCTGTCTTATCCTCCAGCATCAGCAGCTGTTTAGTTGTGTTAAAGATGCTGCCTGAGGCATTTGACTGGTCAAATGCAGGCAGGGCACATGCTTCAGAATGGCTGGAAGGAGAGCGGGATTGTGAATTTGCTCTCAACGTTATCAACTCAAGGCCTTTCTGCATTCTGACCCTGGAAATCACTGTCTTGCTACACAAATGGCTAGGTTGCTATTGCATAACCCTCCTTCACAACAAGTTCATCCCAAGTCATTGTTTGAAATGATTTGGTTAAAATATCCAAAGCGATTGAGTTTAACAGCTCCGTCCTCATCCACATGAATATTTAGATTCTCCATAGAATCCCATCAGTGCAGAAGGAGGCCATTCAGCCCATCAAGTCTGCTCCGACCCTCTGAAAGAGCACCTGACCTAGTCCCACCACTGTGCCCCGTCCCCGCAACTCCACCCAACCTGCACATCTTTGGGACACCATGGGGTAATTTAGCGTGGCCAATCCACCTAACCTGCACATCTTTGGACTGTGGGAGGAAACCGGAGCACCCAGAGGAAACCCACGCAGACACGGGGAGAATGTGCAAAGGCCACCCAGAGAGTCAACCAAGGCTGCATTCGAACCTGATTTGCTGGCACTGTGAGGCAGCAGTGCTAACTACTGTGCCATTGTGTCTGATTGCCTTTGGGAAGTTCAGGAGCTGGTAATTCACATTAATTTAAGCCTTCTGCTTAACTATGTGCGGACAGTCTGACTCCCTTCTGATACAGTGATCGTCACCAATTGTTATGATCACTTAAGTTTTTTGTAACTCATTCTGTGGCTTACATGCTTTAAGTTTCACAGCTCTTGTAAAGGCACGATGACACAGCCTTATTTTTGCAGCTGTGATGTTTGTTGCGTGGCCTCTATTCCGTTTTTGGATGAAAGGATTTCAAAATCAGAGGGCAGTTTTGATCACATGACTATTGAGACCTTATGCAGCAATGTACAAGAGACTATCACTTTAGGTCAACAGAAACCAAGGGATTAGTTTAAGAGGGCCTTGTGGGAATTCTTTGCATCTTTTCACGGTAGCCACATCTACGTGCATGTTCCTGGCCAACCACGAGGCAACCTATAGCGGGGTACTGTACGAGAAGAGAAGTGTGAGAATCTGATTTACCGGGTAATGAATCATCTGCCTATCCAAGCCAGAACCATCGGAGGAGGGAAGAAGAGGCTGGCAGAGGATAGGAGCATGGGCATTGATGTGCTACTGAGGATACAAGTAACATCCCAGAATTGGCTGGGAATCAAGAATTGGATGGGAGGGCGGAACGCAAGAAAATTTCCTCCACTTCTAGGCGAATTTTCAGAGGTGGTCAAAAAAATTGTACTTTTTATTCTTATCTGGGAGGTGGGCATCGCTGGCAAGGCCAGTATTTGTTGCCCGCCCCTTATTCCCCTTGAACTAAGTGGCTATTGCAGAGGGAAGATAGTCAACCACATTCCTGTGGGTAACAAGTCATGTGTAGGCCACCCTAGGTAAGAACGTTAGATTTCCTTCTCTGAAGGGCATCAGCTAACCAAATACATTTTTAAAACAATTGGCACTGACTTTATATCCCAAATTTATAAAATCAATTTAAATTGCACCAGCTGCCATGGATGGTCTTGCACCGGTATCCCCGGAGAATTAGCCAGGGTCTCTGGATTACAGTCCAGTGATATCACTACTATACCACTGTCCACCCTAGTGCTGGGGCTTGGCAGACAGCTGCCAGCCATTGAGGTAAAACCCCTTCAGTGGTGTAGGGGCCTTACCAGGGGCCCCCTCATTTGACCACGGAGCCTCGACGTGTGATGATATTCCCATTCCCAGGAAGCAGCTGGGAGGCCACCTCCCTACAGCCAGAGGCCTCCCCACATGGCGGGGGAGTCACTTTGTGGCCAGCGAAAAGTCAATGACTGAGAATGATGGCCCTCCATTGGGCTTTTAATTACATTTTAAAAGTGCCCCAGGGTTTTTTACTGCAACTGTCCTTGTAACATCTGATATGTTTTTGATTTGTGTTTATAGAATCACTGCAGCGCAGATGAAAGCCATTCGGCCCATCAAGTCTGCACCGATTCTCCGAAAGAGCCCCCTACCCAGGTCTACGCCCCCGTTCTATCCCAGTAACCCCACCTGACGTTTCGAGACTAGCAAGCCCAATCCACCTAACCTGCACATTACCTATCAGGATGAACCCATGCCCAATGATCAGACCATTCTCATTCACCAGCCTAGGTTTCCGTCATTATAATGCTGGCATTAACTTTATAAATAACTGAATCCGAATAGGCTTCAAAGCAGTAGTCAAACCTGAAGTGAATTTCTGCCAAAAAATATTGTCCTTACGAATGACATCCTGAACCTCAGTAGATTCCTGGAAGCTGTCAACAGAGATGAACAAGTTATCTTTTGCACCAAGTGATACCATTTTTACTCATAAATGTATATGGTTAAAATAACATTGAAAGGACTGTTGAAAGACTGTCAAAATAGCAGTTCAAGGACTTTGGTCCGTAATGCCTGGCTCACGGGCATTGAGGGCAGACTAACTGCAGATTTATATTGAAGCCAACAGGCAACATGTTTAACAAGTGTTTTAAAGGTATGTAGCAGTTTTTCAACAGTTTTATTTTGCGCGATCTTTTATCCGGGCATTGCTGTTGTTATTGGGTCTTTTGAAGTAATTTTAATTTTTTTTAATGATTAATGGTGATTATTTCAAAGTTATCACAGGTTTGGTCATTTGTTTTAAATCTACAAAACTCTTTAAATCTGCACTACATTAAATAGCTTTACATGTGGAATGCTTAAGTGTTTGTATGTTTTCATTCAGATGATGGCCATAAGATTTTAAAAGTGCCCCAGGGTTTTTTACTGCAACTGTCCTTGTAACATCTGATATGTTTTTGATTTGTGTTTATAGAATCACTGCAGTGCAGATGAAAGCCATTCGGCCCATCGAGTCTGCACCGATTCTCCGAAAGAGCCCCCTACCCAGGTCTACGCCCCCGTTCTATCCCAGTAACCCCACCTGACGTTTGGAGACTAGCAAGCCCAATCCACCTAACCTGCACATCTTTGGACTGTTGGAGGAACCAAAGCACTCCGAGGAAACAGCGGCGGCACGGTGACACAGTGGTTTGCACTGCTGCTCACAGCGCCAGGGTCCGTGTTCAATTCCGGCCTCGGGTGAATGCCTGTGTGGGTTTCCTCCAGACGCTCTGGTTTCCTACCACAGTCCAAAGATGTGCCGGTAGGTGGAATGGTCATGCTAAATTGCCCCTGAGTGTTCAGGGATGTACAAGTTAGGTTTCGGGGATAGAACGGGGACTGGGCCGAGGTAGGGTGCTCTTTCAGAGGGTGAGTGCAGACTCGGTGGGCCGAAGGCCTCTTTCTGCGCTGCAAGAATTCTATGGTTCCAGGAATCACATGCAGACATAGGGATAATGTGCAAACGCCACACAGTCACCCAAGCTCCGAATTGAACATGGATCCTGTCATGATATTCAGGTAAACATCATAGCACATACATGCTGATGGACAGATCAACGGACCAATCAACACACACACAACATCACAGGCAAGAGCATACACAGTACAAAACAGGGAACACAACACTTCCTGAGCATTCCAGCAGGAGACAGCTCAGGGCACAGAGCTCATAGCAAGCCACTCAGACAGCCACCATGTGCTGAATGCCACTACAAGACAGTATTAGGAATAGGTCCACAGATTATAGGGTTATGATCGAACCTCAGTAACTGAAGTGTTGGGTACTCTGATACACAGACGAACCAACACGGTTGCGAATGGTACAACGCAGTTTTATTTCAATGAACTATTAACATATTAAACTCTGGTATTCAGCACCCGGTGAACCTCTGAGTGGATGGCAATGAGGTCTGTGCCCTGAGCGCTCTCCTGCTCGAGTGCCCAAGAAGTGTCGTGTTCCCTGCTTTGTACTGTGTATGCCCTTGTCCGTGATTGGCTGTCGTGTTTTGTGTGTTGATTGGTCCGTTGATCTGTCCATCATTATGTGTGTATGTATGTGCTGTGATGTTTACCTGAATATCATGACATCCCCCCCCCCCTTTTTTTACAGGATTATGTGCCTACATGTTTATAAATAGAGATGTGTACTGTGTAGCTAAATGTGTGTGTGTGTAATATTTACAGCATGTACATGGGGCCCCGATATACAAGGGGCGATGTCGGGTGTGACATAACAATGAGGTTGTACCATAACAAAGAACGGGAAAATGTTGAAAGATAAAACAAATTCCTGTAACGATAAGAACATAGTGGTTGCATGAGTTCAATGTATAAACAGTCTCATAAGTCCAGTCTAGTAGGTGGGCGACAAATTCGGGTTGACCGCCTCAAGGGTGGGTCGAGAACCACCGGCTGAGGAACGGGCCTGGCCACGGGCGACGACGGAAGGGGCATGGTAGCAGGCAGCTCCACAAAGTCAAAATCAGGAACAACAGGAGGGCACGGTGTCGGTGTAAGGTCTCGTAACGAGCGTGGAAGCAGGCGAAGAGCCCGGCGATTGTGCCTACGAATGGATCCATCAGGCATGCGAACCAGGAACGAGCGGGGAGCCACGCGTCGGAGAACTTCGGCAAGTGCTGACTAGCCACCTTCTGGTAGGTGGATGCGGACTTCGTCTCCAGGGGCCAGGGCGGGAAGATCAGTTGCCCGTGCGTCATATGATCTCTTCTGGCGACCGCGCTGCAGTTGCATCCTGTGCAGTACCGGAGCATGGTCGATCGTGGGCGCCAGAATGGAAGGCACAGTAGTCCTGAGGGCGCGACCCATCAACAGCTGGGCTGGTGAGAGACCAGTGGCTAGTGGGGTCGAGCGATAGGCCAGCAGGGCGAGGCAGAAATCCGATCCGGCAGCAGAGGAGCCACTTGACAATGTGAACGCCCGTCTCCGCCTTTCCGTTGGACTGGGGGTGCAGAGGGCTAGACGTCACGTGTGTGAAGCCATACGAGGCAGCAAACAATGACCATTCCTGGCTGGCGAAACAGGGCCCATTGTCCGACATGACCGTCATCAGAATGCCGTGGCGAGCGAAGGTGTCTTTGCAGGCCCTTATGATGGCAGACGACCTCTGGGTAGTTGGAGAAGTAGTCAACGACGATGACATAGTCCCTGCCGAGCGCGTGAAAGAGATCCATACCCACCTTCGCCCAGGGGAACGTCACCAGCTCATGGGGCAGAAGCATTTCAGGAGGTTGCGCCGGCTGAAACCTTTGGCAGGTTGGGCAGTTGAGCACCATATTGGCAATATCATCACTGATGCCCGGCCAGTAGACCGCCTCTCGGGCCCTCCTTCTGCACTTCTCGACCCCCAGGTGGCCTTCGTGTAGTTGGTCGAGAACCAGCTTGTGCATGCTGTGCGGAATCACAATCCGGTCCAGCTTCAGAAGGACACCATCAATGACGGCCAAGTCGACTCGGACATTGTAGAACTGCGGGCACTGCCCTTTGAACCACCATCGCGTCATGTGGTGCATCACACGTTGTAGAAGGGGGTCGGCCGCAGTCTCTCGGCGAATACGGGCCAAACTGGAGTCGTCAGCTGGCAGATTTGCCGATGTGAAGGCCACCTGCGCCATGACCTGACATACGAACCCATCCGAATCTGGCGGCGTGCTCACGGCTCTCGATAGGGCATCCGCAATGATAAGGTCCTTCCCTGGGGTGTAGACCAGTTGGAAGTCCTACCTCCTGAGTTTAAGTAGGATGCGCTGGAGGCGAGCGATCATCTCGTTCAGGTCCTTGTTTATGATTCTGACCAGGTGGCGGTGGTCAGTTTCAACAGTTAACCGGGGCAGACCATACACATAATCATGGAACTTGTCTAAACCGGTTAGCAAGCCCAGGCACTCCTTTTCGATCTGCGCGTAGCGCTGCTCTGTGGGGGTCATGGCCCATGAGGCATAGGCGACCGGGGCCCATGACACAGTGTCATCCCGCTGCAGGAGCACTGCCTCAATGCCGGACTGGCTGGCATCAGTCGAGATTTTCGTGGCACGAGACGTGTCGAAAAACGCCAGTACCGGTGCAGTGGTGAGCTTGAGCTTGAGTTTGAGCTCCTCCCATTCCTGCTGGTGCCACTGGAACTCCGTGGACTTTTTGACGAGGTGGCGCAGAGCTGTCGTGTGGGAGGCAAGGTTGGGAATGAACTTCCCCAGGAAGTTGACCATGCCTGGGAAGCGTAGTACTGCTTTCTTGTCTGCCGGCTGCGGCATGGCTGTGATGGCGCTCACCTTGTCTGCATCCGGACGGACCCCTGACCGGGAGATGTGGTCCCCCAGGAACTTCAGCTCGGTTTGGCCGAAAGAACACTTGGCTCGGTTGAGGCGCAGGCCGTTTTCCCGTATGCGGGCAAAGACGCGTTAGAGACGATAGATGTGCTCCTGTGGTATGGTGGACCAGATGATGACGTCGTCCACGTAGACGCGCACCCCTTCGATGCCTTCCATCATCTGCTCCATGATCCTATAAAAGACCTCGGATGCTGAGATGATGCCAAATGGCATTCGGTTGTAGCAGAACCTGCCGAAAGGGGTGTTGAAAGTGCACAGCTTTCGGCTGGACGGATCCAGTTAGATCTGCCAAAAGCCTTTAGAGGCATCCAGTTTGGTAAATATTTTCGCCTGGGCTATTTCACTCGTGATCTCTTCCCCTTTGGGTATGGGGTAATGTTCCCTCATAATATTGTTATTGAGGTCTTTCTGATCAATACAGATCCGGAGCTCGCCGGAGGGCTTCTTGACACACACCATGGAGCTGTCCCACGGCGTGGGCTCCATGACCCTGGATAGGACCCCGTGGTCCTGGAGATCCTGCAGCTGCTGCCTGAGGCGGTCTTTGAGTGGCGCAGGGACCCTTCGAGGTGCATGAATGACCGGGGTGGCGTCTGGTTTGAGCCAAATTCTATAGGTGTATGGCAGTGTTCCCATGCCCTCGAATGCTTCCTGGTTGTGGGCGAGGAGCGATTGGAGCTGTGCGGTAAACTCTGCATCCGGGAAGTCAGACGTGCCGTCTGGAGAGAGAGAGGGGATTCGTCGCACGAGGTGGAGATCCTTGCATGCCTGTGCGCCCAGCAGGGTGTCCTTCGGTGAGCCGACTATCTCGAACGAGAGTGTGGCCGTGTGTGTGTTGTGTGTCACCTGGAGCTGGCAGGATCCCATAGCCGGGATAAAGTTGCCGTTGTAGTCGACCATCCTGCACTGGGACGGCCAAATTGGTGGTCTGACCTTCATGGTGTAGAAGGCTGACCATGCTATGAGGTTGGTGGAGGTGCCAGTGTCCAGGCAGAAAGTTATCGGCGATCGGTTGACCGTCAGGGTGGCACACCATTCATCACCCGGATTGATCGTGTTAACTCGGTTCCCATCAATGACCGCAACACGGAAGGCGTCTCGGTCATCTGTATCACCGGTCTGGATGTCGTCTGGGCAAGATTTGTAATGGGGAGGCTGAATGGTCCACACGTCCCTGCGAGGTTGTCGGAGTTGTGGAAGATTGACAGGTTGAGCTGCTCGACAGTAAGCAGCGTAGTGGCCCACCTTGCCACAGCGTAGGCATTGTCGGGTTCTTGCGGGACATTGCCGCTTTAAATGTGCAGCTCCACAGTTGCTGCATGTCATGACGTCATGACATTCGTTGCGCCACTGCGCATGCGCAGTTCGGTCTTGCGTTGGGCACGCCTGTGCATCACAATGTCCCTCAGTGTTGCCGTAGGTTCTGGCGCGCACAAGCGAGGGAGGCCCCGAAAAGCACGCGAAATGGCCGACGTCGTCCGGGCCGCGGGCCGGGAGGAACTCGATTGCCTGGACCCGTTCAGCCTCGTGGGGCACCTGGCTCGCCGATCCGGCCGCGTAGGACCCGCGCCGCGCCGATTCGGCCGCCTGAAATTGTGCATAGCGGCTAGTCGCGTTTTCGTGCAGGACACAGGCTTCGATTGCGGAGGCTAAGGTGATGCCTTTTATTTTTAAAAGCTGCTGGCGTAGGGTGCCCGAGGTGACCCCAAAAACGATCTGGTCCTGAATCATGGCGTCTGAGGTGGTGTCGTAACCGCAGGACTGCGCGAGGATGCGGAGATGGGTAAGGATTGACTGAAAGAGCTCATCCTTACCTTGCAGGCGCTGCTGGAAGACATATCTCTCGAAGCTTTTGTCGACCTCGACGTTGAAGTGTTGGTCGAGCTTGAGAAGGACCGTCTCGTATTTGGATTTGTCCTCGCCTTCCGCGAACACCAGGGAGTTGTAGACATGGATGGCGTGCTGCCCTGCGGTGGTGAGGAGGATGGCGATCTTTCTGGTGTCCGAGGCGCTCTCTCTTTCATTGGCTTCCAGAAAGAGCTGGAAGCGCTGCTTGAACAGCTTCCAATTGACGCCGAGGTTTCCAGCGACTTTCAGCGGCTGCGGTGTGCTGATGGTGTCCATGGCGCAGGATGGCAGATTTGTGGGTAGGTGTCAAATCACCCCTGGTATCATGAAGTGTTGGGTACTCTGATACACAGTCAAACCAACACGGTTGCGAATGGTACAACACAGTTTTATTTCAATGAACTATTAACATATTAAACTCTGGTATTCAGCACATGGTGAACCCTGAGCCCTCTCCTGCTCGAGTGCCCAGGAAGTGTTGTGTTCCCTGCTTTGTACTGTGTATGCTCTTGTCCGTGATTGGCTGTCATATTTTGTGTGTTGATTGGTCCGTTGATCTGTCCATCATTATGTGTGTATGTATGTGCTGTGATGTTCACCTGAATATCATGATAGTAACCAGTTTACCACTGTAAATAAATGTTAGCAATAAAACTGAGTTGTACCATTCGCAACCGTGTTGGTTCTGTGTAGCAGAGACCCAACACATCATGAAATGAAATGAAATGAAAATCGCTTATTGTCACAAGTAGGCTTCAAATGACGTTACTGTGAAAAGCCCCTAGTCGCCACATTCCGGCGCCTGTTCAGGGAGGCTGGTGCGGGAATCGAACCGTGCTGCTGGCCTGCCTTGGTCTGCTTTCAAAGCCAGTTCTTTAGCCTTGTGCTAAACCAGCCTAAATCATAGTATCAGGAGTAACTGTGGGACCTACCTACGGATCCTCTGGAATCTGCCATCCTGCGCCACGGACACCGTCAGCACACCGCAGCCGCTACAAGTCGCTGGAAACCTCGGCGTTAATTGGAAGCTGTTCAAACAGCGCTTCCAGCTCTTCCTGGAAGCCAACGAAAAGGAGAGCGCTTCGGACACCAGAAAGATCGCCATCCTCCTCTCCACGGCAGGGCAACACGCCATCCATGTCTACAACTCCCTGGTGTTCGCGGAAGGTGAGGACAAGACCAAGTACAAGACGGTCCTTCTCAAACTCGACCAACACTTCAACGTCGAGATCAACGAGAGTTTCGAGAGGTATCTCTTCCAGCAGCGCCTGCAGGGTAAGGATGAGCCCTTTCAATCCTTCCTTACACACCTCCGTATCCTCATCGCAGTCCTGCGGTTACGACACTACCTCCGATTTCATGATTCGGGACCAGATCGTTTTTGGGGTCACCTCGGGCACCCTACGCCAGCAGCTCTTCAAAATAAAAGGCCTTACCCTAGCCTCTGCAATCGAAGCCTGTGTACTGCATGAAAATGCGACCAGCCGCTACTCCCAATTTCAGGCGGCCGAATCGGCGTGGCAGGGGTCCTACGCGGCCGGATCGGCGAGGCAGGCATCCTACGAGGCCGAACGGGTCCAGGCGATCGAGTTCCTCCTGGCCCGCGGCCCAGGCGAGGGCGGCCTCCCGCGTTTGTACGCGCCAAAAATGACGTTGACACAGAGGGCCGCTCGACGCAAGACCGAACTGCGCATGCGTGGTGGCGCAACGAACGCCATGACGTCACGACGTGCGGCAACTGCGGAGCCGCACATTTAAAGCGGCAGTGTCCTGCAAGAAACAGACAATGCCTCCGCTGTGGCAGGATGGGCAACTACGCTGCCTGCTGTCGAGCAGCTCAACCTGCCAATGCTCCCCAATTCCAACAACCTCGCAGGGACGTGCGGACCATTCAGTCTCCTTACTACGAGTCGTGCCCAGAAGATATCCAGACCAGTGACACAGACGACCGGGACGCCTTCCGTGCTGTGGTCATTGATGGGAACCGGATGTCTCCAGCCAGGACCCACCAGCCGTTGCAAGTGACTACTGTCAATGCGGGTGATGAATGGTGTGCCACCCTAACGGTCAACCGATCACCGATAACATTCCGTCTGGACACTGGCGCCTCGCCAACCTCATAGCAAGGTCAGCCTTCTACACCGTGAAGGTCAGACCACCAATTCGGCCATCCTGTTGCAAGATGGTCGACTACAATGGGAACATTATCCCGGCTATGGGATCCTGCCAGCTCCAGGTGACACACAACACACACACAGCCACACTCTCATTCAAGATAGTCGGATCATCAAAGGACTCCCTGCTAGGTGCACAGGCATGCAAGGTTCTCCACCTCGTGCAACAAGTCCACGCTCTGTCTCCAGAAGGCACATCTGCCTTCCCGGATGCAGAATTCAGGACACAGCTTCAATCGCTCCTTGGCACAACCAGGAGACATTCGAGGGCATGGGAACACTGCCCTACACCTACAGAATTCGGCTCAAACCGGACGCCACCCCGGTCATTCACGCACCGCGCCGGGTCCCAGCGCCACTCAAAGACCGCCTCAAGCAGCAGCTGCAGGATCTCCAGGACCAAGGGGTGCTATCCCGGGTCACGGAGCCCACGCCATGGGTCAGCTCCATGGTGTGTGTTAAGCCCTGCGGTGAGCTCCAGATCTGCATTGATCCAAAAGACCTCAACAACATAATGAGGGAACACTACCCCATACCCAAACGGGAAGAGATTACGAGCGAAATGGCCCGGGCTAAAACCTTCACAAAACTGGATGCCTCTAAGGGTTTCTGGCAGATCCAACTGGATCAGTCCAGCTGAAAGCTGTGCTCCTTCAACACCCCTTTCGGCAGGTTCTGCTATAACAGAATGCCATTTGGCATCATCTCGGCATCCGAGGTCTTTCACAGGATCATGGAGCAGATGATGGAGGGCAACGAAGGGGTGCGTGACTACGTGGATGACGTCATCATTTGGTCCACCACATCACAGGAGCACATCAATCGTCTCCAGCGCGTCTTTGCGCGCATACGTGAAAACGGCCTGCGCCTCAACCGAGCCAAGTGTTCTTTCGGCCAAACCGAGCTGAAGTTCCTGGGGGACCACATTTCCCGGTCAGGGGTCCGTCCGGATGCAGACAAGGTCAGCGCCATTACAGCCATGCCGCAGCCGGCAGACAAGAAGGCAGTGCTGCGCTTCCTAGGCATGGTCAACTTCCTGGGGAAGTTCATTCCCAACCTTGCCACACGCCGGCTCTGCACCACCTCGTCAAGAAGTCCACGGAGTTCCAGTGGCTGCCCACACACCAGAAGGAATGGGAGGAGCTCAAAATTTAGCTCACCACAGCCCCGGTATTGGCGTTTTTCGACACATCTCGTGACACTAAAATTTCGACTGATGCCAGCCTGTCCGGCATTGGGGCGGTACTCCTACAGCGGGATGACACTGCGTCATGGACTCCGGTCGCCTATGCCTCACGGGCCATGACCCCCACAGAACAGCGCGACGCGCAGATCGAAAAGGAGTGCCTGGGTTTTTTGACCGGAATAGACAAGTTCCATGACTACGTGTATGATCTCCCCCAGTTTACCATTGAGACTGACCATCGCCCCCTGGTCAGCATCATAAATAAGGACCTGAACGAGATGACCCCTCGCCTCCAGCGCATCCTACTTAAACTCGGGAGGTATGACTTCCAACTGGTCTACACACTGGGAAAGGACCTTATCATTGCGGATGCCCTATCGAGAGCAGTTAGCACACCGCCCGAGTCGGAGGAGTTCGTCTGTCAGGTCGAAGCGCAGGTGGCCTTCACATCGGCAAATCTGCCAGCTGACGACTCCAGTCTGGCCCGTATTCGCCGGGAAACTGCGGCTGACCCCCTTCTACAACGGGTGATGCGTCACATGACGGGTGGGTGGCTCAAAGGACAGTGCCCGCAGTTGTACAATGTCCGAGACGACTTGGCCATCATTGATGATGTCCTTCTAAAGCTGGACCGGATTGTGATTCCGCACAGCATGCACAAGTTGCTCCTCGACCAACTACACGAAGGCCACCTGGGGGTCGAGAAGTGCAGACTGAGGGCCTGAGAGGCGGTATACTGGTCGGGCATCAGTGATGACATTGCCAATATGGTGCTTAACTGCCCCACCTGCCAAATGTTTCAACCGGCGCAACCTCCTGAGACGCTTCAGCCCCATGAGCTGGTGACGTCCCCCTGGGCGAAGGTGAGTGTGGACCTTTTTCACTCGCTTGGCAGGGACTATGTAATCGTCATTGATTACTTTTCCAACTATCCAGAGGTCATACGCCTGCACGATTTAACATCGTTCGCTGTCATAAGGGCCTGCAAAGACATCTTCGCTCGCCACGGCATTCTGATTACTGTCATGTCGGACAACGGGCCCTGTTTTGCCAGCCAGGAATGGTCGTCCTTTGCTGCTTTGTATGGCTTCACACACGTGACGTCCAGCCCTCTGCATCCCCAGTCCAATGGAAAGGCAGAGAAGGGCGTTCACATTGTCGAGCGGCTCCTCTGCAAGGCTGCTGCTGCCGGATCGGATTTTGCCTAGCCCTGCTGGCCTATCGCTCGGCCCCACTAGCCACTGACCTCTCACCAGCCCAGCTGTTGATGGGTCGCGCCCTCAGGACCACTGTGCCATCCATTCTTGTACCCACAACCAACCATGCTCCGGTACTACACAGAATGCAACAGCAGCGCGTTCGCCAGAAGATGGCATATGACACACGAGCAACTGATCTTCCCGCCTTGGCGCCTGGAGACGACGTCCGCATTCACCTACCAGAAGGTGGCTGGTCAGCATCTGCCGCAGTTCTCTGACGCGTGGCTCCCCGCTCGTTCCTGGTTCGCATGCCTGATGGCTCCATTCGTAGGTGCAATTGCCGGGCTCTTCGCACTCAGTATACATCTCTATTTATAACCACATAGGCACATGTTCTTGTACAAAAGGAGGGATGTCATGATATTCAGGTAAACATCATAGCACATACATACTGATGGACAGATCAACGGACCAATCAACACACACACAACACCACAGACAAGAGCAGACACAGTACAAAACAGGGAACACGACACTTCCTGAGCATTCCAGCAGAAGACAGCTCAGGGCACAGAGCTCATAGCAAGCCACTCAGACATGCACCATGTGCTGAGTGCAACTACAATATAGTATTAGGAATAGGTCCACAGATTCTAGGGTTATGATCGTACCTCAGTAACCAGTTTACCACTGCAAATAAATGTTAGCAATAAAACTGAGTTGTACCATTCGCAACCGTTTTGGTTCGTCTGTGTAGCAGAGCACCCAACACATCAGATCCCTGGTGTTGTGAGGTAGCGGTGTTAACCAGTGTGCCACCATGTTACACATGTTATTATGTTTCTGCCTTGTTTACTTCAATTATCTTATTCATTTATGATTATATATTGTGTTTTGACGTTTCAGTAAGATATTTGTAGAATCTCGTAAAGTTTAATGGAAAACATTTATTCACAAAAATAATTTTATAAGTACCACACTTCGAAACCAGTTAACATTTAACTTATTGTTTAACTTAATCAGCTGAAAAATGACATTTTGTGTCATTAGCTCAACTTTTACATTTTTCGTGCAATAAAATCTATTTTCTCAATTCAACGCAATGATCAATAAAATATAATTTTCCATTTGTTAAAAGGAGGGGAGGAAAGGGGGGAGGGGAGGGAGGGAGGGAGAGAGGGAGAGGAGGAGAGAAGGGGGAAGGGGAGAAAGGGAGGGAGTGAGATGAGGAGGGAGAGAGGTGTCAGGTATATCAATTGTTAATTTTACAAGCTCAAAGTCCGAAAGCAGCAGCTGCTGAAGTGCAGTGTCCATGCACACATCCCACTGACAATACTTTGGGATGTCCTTTGCCTGTACACTCTTAGGGGTGGATAATTGATTTGCTCCCTAGTCAGGCGGAGATGTAGCTTAACTCTTCTCTCAAGATGCCTGCGGCGAAGCCTCAACAGAAGTTCAAGGAGTTTAAGAAACCAAGATATCAGTGTGAGAATCCAGGGTAGGTGAAGCATGACTACAGATTTTGAATTTGCACTAGATTCTGGAATACCTGTTTGGGAGATAGTTTACATTAGCTTACATACGTCAACTAAGGCTTTAAACTTTGTTGAATCATTTGAAGTAATCACTGTGACTTATAAGGATGAACATTAGGTCAGGGAGACTCTGAAACAATGCAGCTTAAAATAAATTGCAAAATCCAAATGTACTTTAGCCCTGAATCAGCTGGGAGGACAGGCGTGCTGACATTAGCATCCTTGAAGGAGTATCGAGGCCATGATCATCCAAAACCAAATCCACTGCCCACCCATATGCTGAGGATGTCAGAATCCCGACTGCAAAAGCAAATCTTCTTCACCCAGCTCAAGGGAGGATCCCGAACAAGAGAAGGACAAAGGAAGCTCTTCAAAGACACCCTGAAGGCGTACTTCAAGAAATGGAAGATAGATGTCAATTCCGGGGAGACCTTACCTCAGAAGAGACCGACTTGGAGAAACCTCCTGATTGAAAGGTCGCAATTCTTCGAGGAGGCCCAGAAAAACAACCTGCGAAAGGAATACCAGCGACTTAGCATCCGAAGACCGATCCCACCTTTTGGAAATCCCAGCCAAATGAGTGATTGAAGGTGCGGCTCTAGGATCGGGCTCATCAGCCATGGAAGGACCCACAGAACCCGTGACCAGTAACACAGAGTGTCTTAGGTTGACAATCATATTCGTTAGCGAGTGATCACGGCATTCTATCCATTAAAGTTCCTTTAATGGTATAACATCCTCGTCGCAAATCAAAGTTTAAAAAAATCTTTGTTTCACTTCCTGTGACTCCAAACTCACTTTATACAGTACGAAATGAAATGAAAATCGCTTATTGTCACAAGTAGGCTTCAAATGAAGTTACTGTGAAAAGCCCCTAGTCACCACATTCCAGCGCCTGTTCGGGGTGGCTGGTACGGGAATTGAACCGTGCTGCTGGCCTGCCTTGGTCTGCTTTCAAAGCCAGCGATTTAGCCCTGTGCTAAACAGCCACTAAAGTACCTTTTAATGGAATTAACAGCCTCATGACAAACCAAAGTTTAAAAAAAAATTAAAATATATCTTCCTTTCACTTCATTTGCATTTTAAACATATTTATAAACGCTAAACACGAATAATATAAAACATTAACCCCCCAAACAAATGGCTCCCGATGTATCTGGCCTCAGCTCGATAATCCTAGACCGAGAAATAAAAGTGGCAACAAAAAGGTGCAAAAATGTACCCGACATCGGGACAAGTTGACCAAGTTAAACGCTGTCCCTGGATTGTTGATTCAGTAGGTCCAGACCAGTGCTTCACTCAATCTGTCAACAAAAAAGCAACCAGGAGTTTAAACGTCACGCACTTCCCGGGTGTCGTGCCGCATACTTGCGGTGGTCCAGCGACTTAAGTCCGGGATCGAAGAGGAAGTGACAAGCCATTATTTCCATTGACGTTGCCAATATCTCTTGTATGTCCTTCAGACAAAATTCCCCCTCATTGTAAGTGCAACACAGAAAACCGATTGGCTTTTAATGCTTTTACTTAACTGAGAAAAAAATTGCACAGAATTAGATTTGTCATGTTGAAAATGAATAATGAATGGCAAAGAATCATATTTTCATAATGGGGCAATCAATTTCAATTATTTGCAAAAAGAATTAACGAAGGAGACTTGCAATTAGTAACTCCTAAAAGAAAGAAATTGTTGCAAAGAGCATTAATTTTCATCTATCCTTTTGTTTGGTCCTGCACAATTTTGACTTTTATCCCCCAATATTTTTCCCTCTGAACCAATTGATGTGCTGGTATGTCTCAAAGAATTATTGAAGTCATTGGTGGATGGAGTGTAATTATTGTGATCATGGACATAAAAACCGGAATGATTTAATGAAATGTTAATCCAACTTCTCACCCTATTTGACCCAATAACTCTTCCAAACTCAGATCCTCTAATAATATCAGCAGGACTCACTTTTCAAACAGATTCAAAAATGAAGAGAGGAATCAAGAAGATGTTCCAATTCTCCTCATTCCCTGCTCCTGGAGATGCCAAGTTCGTTATTGTATCCCGCACCTTCCTTCCGGCTATCATTTCCCTGCCCCCCGCCCCCCCCCCACCTCCCTGTCTCTTCCCACCCCACCTCCCTGTCTCTTGCCCTCCCCCCCCTCCTGTGGTTCGCCTTTCTTTCCTCTTAGGTTTAATTGTCACCCCCCCCTCATCTCCCGGTCTATCCCTCCCTCCCTCATGCTTTGGCTACAAAGACGGGAGGAACGGCAGAAGCGGAGATGAGCGTGAGACGGCAGCGAGATCCGTCCGGGAGAAGCGACAACAACACCAAACCCATTCGAGTATTGCCCACTGTAATTGTATCTCTCCGGCACCCAAATGTATATTTACCTCCCCAGTCTCCATCCACACCCCCCTCCCTCCACCCCACAAACAGTCGCCTACTTATGTGTTGTAAATAATTTTGCCCGTTGTACAGAGTTGCTGCTGCTGAGCTGGGGCACAATATCCTACCAGTTATTCGATTTTATTTTTGATTGTATTTTTATTATTATTTATTATTTTCTTTTCTTTGGTACGTTTGGGTGTGCCCTTCTCTTTGTATTATATATATATATATGTTTCTTATCCTGTGTACACAACGGTAAATGTACTTTGTTCAAGAACCCAATAAAAAACATTTATAAAAAAAAAAGATGTTACAATTTGCAATAGAGAAATGGGGATTACCATCAGTTGTCATCATGTCAAGAATTAACTTGTTTGCAGCAGGTTCTTTGCTCTTTTATTGAACAGAAACATTCCCTCTTCATCGCTGAGGGAGATGCTGAAAAAGTAGCATCATTAATTATTGATATTGTAAATAGGTGAGTTAAAAAATTCAGCTTTGTGGCATTGCTGGTGATACCCTGAACCTCAGAGATCATGGCTGGGCTACCTCAGGACTCTCCTGACATGGCCCCTGCAAGTGCACCATGTAAGGGGGCAGGTGTGGATGTGGTATGCATACATGGAAAGCATGTGTTCAGTTGCATGAGGCATTGGATTTCACCACTTCACCATGGGCATCAGCAGTTTGGTTTGAAAGAAAAACAAAGTGCTGGATAAACTCAGCAAGTCTGGCAGCATCTGTGGAGAGAGAAACCGAGTTAACATTTCAGATTTAAATGATTCTTCTACAGAAGGCGTGGGGTTCTTTGCATTGCTAAATTCAGGATGGTTGATGCAGTGTTCACAAAGATCACAAAATATATAAATTTATTAACACCACTAAATTGGATTCGGCATTTACTCCTATATAATACACAGTTGATAATTAACATATAATCTGCACTCATCTACTACTAATCTCTACACTATTGTATTAACTATGATCTGCTCTCACTCACAACATCTTTCCTTCAGTCTACTCTCGCTAACTCCTTCACTTCTCTCCCCACAGGCTTAGCATCAATGTATCATGGGGGCGATTCTCCGAGCCCCGTGCCGGGCCGAAGGATTGGAGCAACCGCGCCACGACGCCCCGACACCGGCGCGCGATTCTTCGAGGTGCGGAGAATCGGCGTCATTTGCTGCGGCACGTTTGGCGCAGCGCCAGCGGCTGGAATCAGTGGGGCCACCGATTGATGAGCCGAATGGCCCGTCTGACTCGACAGAGTCCTGCCTGCGACGTTCACCCCTGGTCGCTGCCGGCGGGAACGCTGCGGAAACGATGGGGGGGGGGGTGGCCTGTGGGGGGGAAGGGCGGCTCCTTCACCGGGGGGGGGGGCCTCCGATGGGGTCTGGCCCGCGATCGGGGCCCACCTATCGGCAGGCCGGCCTCTCCCTCCCCCCCCCCCCACCACACCCCGGACGACTTACCCTGAACACCGACTCCATGTTGGGTCGGGGCCGGCGCGCGTAAGAAGTTCCCCGCGCATGCGCAGGATGGTGCGGCCCAACTGTGCATGCATAGGATTGAGGTGGCCCAACTGCGCATGCGCGGGATCCAAGGCTTTTACGCGGCGCCGGGTTTCCGACGCCGCGCCAAGGCCCCGCCCCCGCAAATCACGCCACGCCCCTGCCAGCCCCACGGAGGCCCCAGAATAAGGGTCTGGGAATGGGTCCCGACGCCAGAGTGAAACACTCCGGTTTTTACTCCGGCGTCGGCAATTAGACTCCCGTTGGGAGAATCCCGCCCCCTATACTTGTAATTCTAGCTCCACCTAGTGGTTGATCTAGTCATTTCATTAACCCTTTATGATAATGTCACAGAAGGATCTGTGGTTCTGTAGAAGGCTCATTTAGAACCAAAATGTGAACTCTGTCTCTCTCTACACATTCGGACCTGCTGAGATTATTCAGCATTTTATGTTTTTACTTTCAGATTTGCAGCACCCGCAGTATTTTGCGTTTACAGCAGTTTGGCTCAGCTGGCCGACAGGCAACCGAAAGGTCTCTGGTGGAGTGACTGTGGGTGCACAAACTCTGAGAGAGGATAGCAGGTTCGTGCATCGTGGAGGAAATTCCTGGGGCGGTGTCTCGGCATTCCCGACAATCTGCTGCGACGCGGGCTGCTGCAAGACCCTGCACACTCCTTTGAGCAATGGTATCCCTGGAGAAGATGGCAGCAATCTGACGGGCTCGACAACGCTCCCAGATTCCATGATGATTGCAGAGGCAACCCGTCAGGCAGGCATTGCTAGGCTCAACACCACTGTCAGGTGAATGAGGTGTCAGCACCAAACCTGTGTGCTGCCCACCTCTACTGGAATCGCTACACCAAGGTTATGAATTGCAACGTTGCCGTCAAAATCACGGGACAAACTGATTTTTAACCCTACCTGTTTTGCCATTTGTGGCCCCACATTGAGGTGCAATCAGTTTTAAACCGGGCTATTGCAAAGCGTGTGGAACAGATTGCATCTTAGATCAAACTCCACTTTAATCAACAATGATTTCAGATTCTGCAAGTAGATACATTATGTTATGGGCCAGGGTTTAGAGAACCCCAAAATGCATCATGGAGTTCACCTGCCCCACAACCTTTTAATAGATTGTGGAATGGGGAGCACACGGCCCACTCTACAGGTGCGGTACAGCAGAAATGGAACAGTAATTTTTAAAGCAAAACAATGTTTATTCTATGAACTCAAGTTAACCTTTTTGAAACATACAGGGAACATCTTAGCAAACATTAATTCAAATACAACCCCCAAAGAATACAACACTAAGTAATCCTTAATAATTTCCCAAACAACATCCAGAAGACAGAAGAAACACCTTTCAACAGGAATACATTAGGTTTACATTCACTACTGAGAACATTTATAATTCTGAATTCACCAAATGATCAAGAGATAGTCTTTTGATGGCAGAGAGAACAACCGTGCACCTGCTCTGTCTGGCTTCAGCTCCCACATTGAAAACTAAACTAAAACATACCCTGCGGCCTGCTCAGAAACGAAAGTAAAAAGCTGACAGACAGCCCAGCTCCACCCACACTCTGGCATCACTGATAATACCCGTTGCTTAAAGGTACATTTCTTAAACACCCATTTCTTAAAGGTACTCTCACTACAGATATTTATGTACACACCCATTTATAAACACCCATTTCTTCAAGGTACTCTCACATGACAATTGGCTAAGAATTTCCACTTTGGGCACAATGGGAGGTCTGAGTAAAAACTGTGCAGAAATTTGCGGCAGTTTTCGGAAGTGGTAATTTTTCAAGTTTCGACCTATTTGCTGATTGATGAATCCTTCATAAGCCAGTGAATTCAGGTAGCCTTCTGGAACGTATTTTGTTTTAAAATTGCTTTGCATTTCTTGAAGCACGCAAGTTTCGTAACTTGGTGCAGTTTGATCAGGAAAGCTGAAAATCGGTCTCTCACTTCAAGTAAGCATCTAAATCATACTCTCTGGCCCACCACCTGCGAGCTGTCTGATTTTAAACAATTGAAAACAACATGAAAAACTATACAGAGTCACCTTCCGGTTTTATTGCTGAACACCAGTCTGTTTCCTAATGAATTAAAAATAAATTTGAAACATTGGAATTGCTCGTCAGTGTGCTTGTGCCTAAGAATCAATTTTAAGAGTCTTTTCGAAGGCCTGCTCATCGGTGCAATTAGCGTAAACTCGTCATGGTGATGAATTTAATCTGAGGACATGGCCAATGCAGTGGGCGGAGTCAGACGTTAGTGCAAAAGATCCTGGAAAGTCTATTTGCATGATTGTAATTTGTGGTTGAAATTCTGTGAACTGTTACACTGGGTTGGTCAAATCCAGGCCACCAGCAATGAGAAAGGTAACACATCAATCAGAGACTTCAGGCCAATAGGCCCAAACGCTTACAAATTCCCATCAATAGCTTTGGGTGTAATACTTTCCCAGAAGGTGGTTGAAGAGTTCTGGCAGACACTTATCTAGCTGTGGTGTTGAAAATGATTAGATAGAAACAATTTCCTCTGGCAGGGGAGTCTGGGGCATATTAAAAATTGAGCTAGGTCACAAAGAGTCAATTATAAGTGGCACTTCCTCACATGAAGAGTTGGTGCATTTAAGAAACAGTTCAGTTATGGTCTAATTGAATAAGACATGAGTGGTTGAATGGTTTACTCATATTCCTATGCCCCTATGGTGGCTGAAGAACTGCAGCCCACTTTCCATAGGGGAACGTCATTATCTGTAACCGTGAAGGCAAATAATGCCTGAGATTCTTTTGTCAATGGGTCCTTCCAGGTAGCCTTGGAAGGTAGCATTTGTTGCCCAAGTGAGGCAGTAGCATATTACTGCATTGTGAAGACCTATTGATACTCTGGTCAGATGGCTCTTGCTTTTCATTATCAACTCCATGGGAAAAAAAGTGTGAATTGTCCAATTTGGTAGGTTAACAGAGGGGCAAGGAGCAATTGATGCAAGGCATGAAGGTTGGACTGCAACCCCAACCACCTCAATTTAATTAATAGAAAAGGCTTTCATTCAATAAATGTCCAAATAATGTGTGAATGCCAATCACCTTAGTGGGTACATTAATACTTGCTGCCATGATGTTTTCACCTTGTGACAATCCATTATATCAGCATAGTGAATTAGGGTCCCATGTTAGAATGGTTGATTAATGATTAGACATGATCTTTGCACTTACAGTTTATGACAGGAGGAAGTATACACAGGAAAAGGGGAACATTGACCGTGTTATTATCTTGTTTAGGCATCTGGATGAATTTAATGGAATTATGAAGTGCAGTCCAGACCGACTCTCAGGCTCATTGAGGCTGGCTGCATAATGTCAAGATGCAGAAATGTTTAGCACTTTTTGAAACTGAAGGCCTAAAGATCAAAAAAAAATGTTGAGCCACAATTAATAAAATATCAACTCTAGATTCCTTTTGCTGGTCGCCAGAATGGATCCTTGTAAAACAGGTGAGACAGTCGGAGGAGATAGCGATGCTGGGCGATGCCACTGTACTACGAACCCAGAGGCTAATGATCGAGGGGACGAAGGCTCAAATCCGACCACAGCAGCATTGATTGTTGGATTTAATAAAAGATTTTTAAATGGGACTGAGGTCCAGCAGCAGGCGATCGAGGAGATTGTCCAGTCCGACTGACTTCCCCTCCACTGCCACTATGTGTATGGCCGGGTGGCCTTCGGCCTTCGGGAGGGCGTACGCGGTGTCCGGTGCACTACATGCCTTCAGTGACCAATGGGGGCTGGGGGGCACCATCACCCCCGGGAATGACACTTTGATTGAATTAGTTAAGTCTCCTTCTGACATTTTCTTTTATCATAGCGTCTCTCAAGGACTGTCAACCCTCTCTTTTTTTTGGTTAATTTATTGATTGTTTATCAAAAGATTCTGAAGAGGGACTATGGTCGATGCAGCTGTCTGTCAATGGGCCAGCCAGCCGCCCCTCTACCTTCTCAGCCAGGTGGCCTTAGGGAGGGAGCACATTTTGCCGGTCGGTACACTACAAGCCTTCTGAAACTCGTCAGCTCTGCAGAGGATGGGCTGCTTTATTGGGGCCCCCACTACTGCAGGGGTCCCCATGGGGCTCACCCTATCACAGGCATCCCCTTGGTGAGGGTCTCGTATCACAGGGGGCCCTGTGGGGTGTCCCCCTATCACAGGGGGTCCTGTGGGGGGCTCAGCTCCATACTTGCCGGTCGAAGGGGATGGGCACCGAGGCAATCCTGTTGGGGAGCTGCTGTGCCTGGGGCGGGGGGGGGGGGGGGGGGGGGAGAGTTCAGGCCAATTTGCAGTGCAGTGCGGAGGGGTGGCCACTCAAGATGGCAGCCTGAAAGCAGGATTTCCTGGGAATCCCTATATTCCACACCATGCGTAAATTTGCAAGGCAAGGAACACTGAATTGCTGACCGTTTTACCCTCCCAGGGGGATCATAAACCGGTTGCAATTCAGTCCGGCGGGAGAACATAGGGCGCGATCATCCCGAAAGGGAACAATGTCCCCTGGCAAGCGCATTTAGCTGCGTCTTTCCTGACACTCACAGTGCCGAAAAACTCATGACTATTCAAAACAACTCACATTGAATAAGGAGCCTGAACAGGAGGCCGCACATAGCCCTGTTTTTTACAATAGGGAGCTAGGAGAACTCCCCATTGTAACGCAAGATCGGGAAGCCATTTTTAAATGGCATCCCGATCTCCGAGGCCTCAACAGAATCCCCGACCTTCCCCAGCCCGAAAGCAATATAGGAGGTTCCTGCCCCCCAACACCCGGCAACACTGGCTCGATCGCCGCAAACAATGCAGCTTGGCACTTTGGCAGCGCCAACCTGGCAGTACCACCTGGGCACATTGGCAGTGCCAAACTGGTACCCAGGTGGCACTGCCAGGGTGACACTGCCAGGGTACACGGGTGGCACCAGCAGTGCCAGGGTACTACCCTGCCCAAAGGGCAGTTGGGGTCTCCGATCCGCCTTTGAGACCTCCATGAGTGCCGTTCCATCTGGTCCCCGTTTGTGGGGACCAGTGCTAAACGCTGTTCGCCTGAGCTCACTGGGCTGAAGGGGTTGAATCCCAATGTCTCAGGTACCTCGGGAATCTGCACATTAGTGTGAGGCTTCATCTCAGGCCGGGTAGAATGCAGGAGCGGGTTCTCCCTGCTTTCAACGGCCGCGCTGTGCCAGGGCGAGCTGTGTTTTCGGCACTCAATGTTTAGGCTGGCAGGTGTCTGATGACTGAGTGTGGGAAACTGAAAAATGTTTTACCCTTGATCTCAGGCAGGCAGGGTGAGGGTGGCTCTAATGGAAGGCCTCTTCAGACAAGGGTATCCTCCTCTCAGGGGCCTGGAGGAAGTGGCCCCACCTCCCCACTTCACTGACCCAACCTACTCCCCCACACCATGAATGCCCCCCTCCCTCCCGACATCACCCGAGTATCCCTTCCTCTCTCCTCCCCCCCCCCCCCCCCCGGACAGCTGGCACTTGAGGTGCAGTCGCAGGACTTAGGTACCTGTTCTGGCCACTGCAGCACTGTGCGTGGAGGGGTTGGAGAGCTGTTGGTCAATCAGATTGGGCAACAGTGCTCCAATGCGGGATTTCCATCCACATGTGGATGAAAGTTGTGCCTGTTGCCAATCAATGCTCAATTGAGCGTAAAACAGCAGCGTTCTCCGTCAACTGTGAGGGTGGCAGGCGCCCGGCGCTTGGCACCCTGAAAGGTTAGGACATTGGGAAGAGCAAATGAACTGCTTTCATTGCACACCCTGTTCCACAGCAACCAACTCTGTCTCTCTCCATGACAACTACCTCAGGCTGAACTACATTGTTTGCTACCTTGGTGTCACATTTGACCCAGAGATGAGCTTCAAGACCAGATGTTCGTGCCATGACTAAAACTGCCTATTTTCACCAGCTTGTCCAGTGCGGGAGAGGAGACATAAATGATTTTCTCTGATGGGATGATTCAGAACAAAATGGCACGATTTTAAAATTTGAGTGGTGATCTCCGGAACCACTTCTTCATCCAAAGAGTAAACACTCTTTCTCAAAAATGGCTATTGTTGAGAACCCAGCTGAAGTTAAATGCTAGGCTATTCAAAATCCTCAAAGAGAAACTTGGAATGCCGGTTCCTAATAGTTTTTTTGTTGTTGCAATTTTGATAGAATGTGAGACCAGTGAAGGATGTTCCAGGCTCGTTGTAACAATTAAACCAAATAAATATTTATTAAACAGTAAAACACACAACAAAAAAGACAACTAAAACATATACTTAACTACACTAATGGCTATACACAATACATTTAACTTGACCCAGTTCCAAATCCCTCTACTTTCCTAACCTCAGAGCTAAGCCTCCCAAACAACGTCCCATAGGTCTTAAACTCTAAGCATAATCCAGCAATAGTTACCACACTTGAAGCCTGCATCTCTTGTGGGGTTGCTTCTGGCTTAGAATAGAGACAAAACGGTTGTTCGAACACATTTTCTCCAGCCGTTTGCTGGTGTGGAGTAAACACGGCTTCCTGTTGTGTGTGGCTGTGATTTTGGATCAGCTCTCTGAATAGGATGAACTCTGCCGCTGATATATTGCTTTTCCTTTTGATCTTTTATTATCTGAACGACCTGTCTTCGAGGTCCCTCTTAATGGCATTTCTTACATGAGCTCATCCTTTTAGAACGTAATTGTGAAATTCACCCTCATATTCTCTTTTGAGCTTTTACCATCTTTGCTTGAGCTCCAGAAAACCTATACCCTATTGTTACTCACTTCTCTTCAGTAAATACCTGCTTACAGTGTTGCTAGGATAAACCACATATCAAAGATCTCAGAATGTTATCATAACCTGTTGACACTATTGAGGCTAGGAGTCAATTTGAAAACGTCGAGGTTCAGATTGATGGTACTTTGTTAGGTATTGGCATCAAGGACAGGCGAAACGGTGGCATTATGTTACACAGGAGTCATGACCTCATTGAAAGGTGGAACAGGCTCCGCCAGCTGAATGGCAATCTGGAAGCAATGGGTCAGAACTGTTCAAACTCATTTTGTATGGAAGGTTATGGCCCAAATAGTCAGAACTTGATTTAGACCCAAGGGATAAAAGGGCATTGCTCTAATTAATTGGGTAAGCCAGTTCCCTAAAGGGCACATCTTAAGTGTTTGTGACAGTGAGATTTGAGGGTAGACTTGCTGGGTTCCTGCCTGCAGAAATGACCTGGTCCGCACAGAGAGCAGATCAGAAAATCACAGGAACACAGCTGCCACTTATGGTAACAGACCAACGACTTAACCATGCACTTTTGAAAATAAACTTGATTGTCAGGTCAGATAGTTTCCAGAAAAGGCAGCATTAAGACAAATGGTGCTATTTGTATATTCCGTTAAACACTGCAACCTCTACATACCCAAGAAGGGACCTTTAACGACATTAATAAGAGTAATAATAAAAATAGAACAGTTTATTCTCATGGATAAGTAATCTCTAGGTTATCTGCATGAGGTCCCTTGCCACAAGTGATTAGTGTGTTACAATCGACTGTACCTACAGGGAGTCCAACAGAAGGAAAACCAAACATTTTATCACCATGGTAACTAATCCATAAATCGGAGAGCGTCCTTTTATTTGATTCTAATATGGCTGGTCTAAGGGAAATTTGAAAATATTGCTGTAGTTTATTAGTGATTTTTGCAATGGTGGTGATATTTTACAACTTAAATTGGATTGTTAAAATGAAATAGATTGCAAGTTCACTGAGATCAGTATTTGTTTGGCTTTTCTTGTTAGCTACATTCAATTGCGGGCTATTAATATTTTTAGATTCGAAAGTAATCTCCTTAAAGTGTATTTGGTTTGTTCCAGGATATAAATGGAAAATGCTGGAAATGCTTAGGAACTCTGCCAGCACCTGTGGAGAGAGAAACAGCTTCAGATCTGTGGCCTGTTGAAAGGGATCTTTCTCGGGTTTGACAGTGTTCACGCTCAAGGACAAAACACAGATCTCCATTAGTTTGGATTCAGTCCTCAGCCTTGAACCTCCCGCTATTGTTTGACATCGACTGCCTGCTGGAAAAATACAGGTACCGTTCCCTCTGTTTGTTCTGTGTTGACTCTCACCCCCAACCTCCCCCTTAACCAATGTGGCAGGGTCAGTCTTACAGAGAATGACACACACACAAAGTTATGACACAGAAGGAGGCCACTCGGCACATTGAGCCCATGTCGGCTCCCCATGGAGCAATCCCACTTTATCCCCGTGGCACAGCAAAATTATTTCTTTCAAGTGACCAATTTCCTTTTGCCATCTTTGATTGTTTCCCTTCCACCACCCTCATAGGCAGCGGGTTCCACTCTACTACCTCACCATTAACATGCACTGAACATCGTAGCGTTGTGTATTTGTGCAATAGATGGGAATTAAATCAACAGATATTTGACATGAGTAATTGTAAGCGCAAGTACACTTTTAATATGATTAGTGGTAGAACTGTCATTCAACCTCTCTCGCACTGAATGTTAGCTATTACAAGTGTGAAGTTTCTTTCCTTCAGATTGTAAATTGTTTTCAGACTATATAAAAATGGTAAATGTTAAATTTAAGAAAAATATTTATTTTTAATTTCTGACTCTTTTTATCGCCTCTTTCTTAATCCAATCTTCCCTTTCCTCTCTCTGGCACTGCCCAAGAGGAGCGGGCAACCCACAAAGTAAACCCATGCAGGTATACCTGCGGTCTGGTGGGTGAGGTCCCTTCTGATGTGTTGGGTGTTCTGGATCACAAACAGGTCACCAACACTGGAAGTGGTGCAACTCTATTTTATTATAAGGTTAACTATATTAACATACTTGAACTGTGGGTAAATGCAATACCAGCTTTAACTGTTGCCCCTTGCCTAGTCCTAACCAGGTGATGCACTCAGCACTTGGTGAATGTTTGTGTTGCAGGCTGTGAGCTCTGTGCTCCGAGTTGGCTGCTACTAGAATGAGCGGGAACTCTCCTGTCCCCTGTCTTTATAGTGCGTGTGCTCTCACTGGTGATTGGCTGCAGTGTTGTGTATGCTGATTGGTCCCACTGCATGTCCATCAGTGTTTGTGTGTGTGCGTGTGAGTGTCTGCACCATAATATACCGGTGTATATTATGACATCCTCCACTTTTATATAAAGAACATGTGCCTGCGTGACAATAAATATCGTGTAGTGAATATACCTGACAATGTGTGTGTGTGTGTTATTTACATGACTATGTACATGAGGCTAATCTATTTACACGGGAAGGTGCCTGGTACAGAGAAATAGGGAGTCACAGCAACAACGAAATGAACATTATATACAAACTACTGGAACGATGAAACAGGATAACAGAACAGATCAAAGAGTCCAACATTATAAAACTCATAAGTCAAGTCTCTGAGGTGGGCGATGAATTCTGGTTGACTGCCTCAAGGGTGGATCAGGAGCCACCGGCTGAGGAACGGGCTGGGCCACGGCAGAGTGAGGAGGATGCGGAGTGTTCGGAATCTCTACATAGTCCAGGTTGGGGACAACAGGAGGGCGTGGCACTGGTGGAGGATCATGTAGCGAGCATGGAACGAGACGAAGGGCACGCCGATTGCAGGGGCGAATGGAACATCTGGCAGACGAACCAGGAACCAGGACTTGCCGAAGAACCACAGCAGTTGCAGACCAGCCACCCTCTGGAAGATGGATGCGGACGTTGTCATCCGGCGTCCGAGCAGGGAGATCAGTCGCCCGAGCGTCATGTGCCGCATTGTGTTGTGCACGAGACTGTTGCATCCGCTGAAGGACCGGAACGTGGTCGAGGTCTGGGACGTGAATGGACGGCACCGTGGTCCTGAGGGTGCGACCCATGAGCAGCTGGGCTGACGACAGGCCCATGGAGAGTGGGGCCGAACGATAGGCCAGCAAGGTGAGGTAGAAGTCGGATCCTGCATCGGCAGCCTTGCAGAGGAGCTGTTTGACGATGTGGACGCCCTTTTCCGCTTTGCCATTGGATTGGGGGTACAGGGGACTGGATGTCACATGCACAAAGTTGTACCTGCTGGCAAAGTTGGACCGTTCCTGGCTTGTGTAGCAGGGGCCATTGTCCGACATCACAGTGAGTGGGATGCCGTGACGAGCAAAGGTCTCCTTGCAGGCACGGATGACCGCCGATGATGTGATGTCATGCAGGCGTACCACCTCCGGGTAGTTTGAAAAGTAGTCGACAATCAGAACATAGTCCCTGCCGAGCGCATGGAACAGGTCAACGCCTACCTTAGACCAAGGGGACGTGACCAACTCACGGAGCTGTAGGGTCTCACGTGGTTGGGCCGGCTGGAACCGCTGACAGGTGGGGCAGTTGAGCACTGTGTTGGCGATGTCCTCATTGATGCCGGGCCAGTACACAGCCTCTCGGGCCCTCCGTCGGCACTTCTCCACACCAAGATGGCCCTCGTGTAGCTGTTCCAAAATGAGCTGGCGCATGCTGTGCAGGATCACGAGGCGCTCCAGCTTCAGGAGGACACCATCGACTACTGCCAGATCGTCTCTGATATTGTAGAACTGCGGGCATTGGCCCTTGACCCACCCGTCCGTCATGTGGCACATGACAGGGGGTCAGCCGCAGTCTCGCGGCGAATGTGGATAAAGCGTTCATTCGTGGCCGGCAGATTGGAGGCCGTGAAGGCCACATGGGCGTCAACCTGGCAGACAAACACCTCTGGGTCACACGGGGTGTTGACTGCCGTGGACAGAGCATCGTCTATGATCAGGTCCTTGCCCAGGGTGTATAGGAGCTGGAAATCGTACCGCCGGAGTTTAAGCAGAATGCGCTGGAGGCGAGGGGTCATATCATTCAGGTCTTTTTGTATAATGTTGACCAGCGGGCGATGGTCGGTGTCGACAGTGAATTGGGGGAGGCCGTACATGTAATCATGAAATTTGTCGACACCAGTCAACAGGCCCAGGCACTCCTTTTCGATCTTCGCGTAGCTCTGTTCCGTGGCGGTCATGGCACGTGACGCATATGCAACGGGGGCCCATGATGAGCACCGCCCCAATGCCGGATTAGCTGGCAGCCGTCAAAATTTTTGTTTCCTTCGTGAGATCAAAAAATACCAATACCGGGGCCGTGGTAAGCTTGGTCTTAAGCTCCTCCCATTCGTGCTCGTGGGCGGGAAGCCATTGGAAGTCTGTTGTCTTCCTGACCAGGTTCCGGAGAGCTGTGGTATGGGAGGCGAGGTTGGGGATGAACTTCCCCAGGAAGTTGACCATGCCCAAAAATCGGAGGACTGCGTTCTTATCCGCTGGCTCCTGCATGGCCGTGATGGCTGCCACCTTGTCTGCATTCGGCCGCACACCCAACCGGGAGATGTGGTCCCCTAGGAGCTTGAGTTCCGTCTGGCCGAAGGAACATTTGGCTCAGTTGAGGTGAAGGCCTTGGTCCCGTATTCGTTTGAAAATGTGCTGGAGGCGACTGATATGCTCCTGCGGGGTGGTGGACCAAATTATGATGTCGTCAACATAGACGCGCACATCCTCAATGCCCTCCATCATTTGCTCCATGATCCGGTGGAATACTTCTGATGCCGATATAATCCCAAATGGTATCCTGTTGTAGCCGTATCTGCCAAACGGGGTATTAAAGGTGCACAGCTTTCTGCTGGACCTGTCCATTTGAATTTGCCAGAATCCTTTCGAGGCGTCAGGTTTGGTGAAGAGCTTGGCCCGAGCCATCTCGCATGTGATCTCCTCGCGCTTGGGGATAGGGTAATGCTCCCTCATTATGTTGCGATTCAGATCCTTTGGGTCAATGCAGATCCAGAGCTCGCCGGAAGGCTTCTTTACGCACACCATGGAACTGACCCAGTCGGTTGGTTCCGTCACTCTGGAGAGCACTCCTTGGTCCTGGAGGTCCAGCAGCTGCTGCTTGAGGCGGTCCTTGAGGGGTGCTGGGACTCTGCGAGGTGCATGAACCACAGGTGTGGCGTCTTGTTGAGCAGGATTTTGTAAGTGTATGGAAGCGTGCCCATGCCTTCGAAAACGTCGCGGTGCTGGTCGATGATAGCATTGAGTTGCGCCCTGAAGTCCGCATCCTGGAAGGCAGACGTGTCCTCTGGAGAGAGAGTGCATTCGTTGAACGAGGTATAGGAGTTTGCACGCCTGTGCGCCTAGCAGAGAGTCCTTCGAGGAGCCCATGATCTCGAAGGGAAGGATGGCTTTTTGCGAGTTGTGCGTCACTTCGAGTTGGCATGAGCCGGTAGCAGGAATGACGTTGCCGTTGTTGTCCAATAGTTGGCAGGTCGACGGAAGAATGGTTGGTTTAAACCCAAGGGTCTGAAAGGCTGACCACGCTAGGAGGTTAGCGGAAGCACCAGTGTCCAGGCGAATCGTATCTAGGATCGGTTGACCGTCAGGGTGGCACACCACTCGTCGTCTGGATCAATGCTGTGCACCAACAGCGGCTGGTGGTTTTGATTCGGGGACAGCCTGTTCTTTGTTATAACAGCGACTCGAAAAGGCTCCCTCGGGTCCTCGGTGTCACTGATCTGCGGGAAGTCGGAATCGGACTTGGTGAACGTGGGTTGAATACCCGAACGTTTCTGCGAGGCTGGCTGAAGCGATGCGACTTGGCAGGCTGAGCTGCTCGACAGCAGGCAGCATAGTGGCCACATCTGCCACATCGTAGGCATTGTTGCGATTTTGCAGGACATTGCCGCTTTAAATGGGCGGAGACACAGTTGCCGCATGTCGTGACGTCAGTACGCTCGTTGCGCCACCGCGCATGCGTGGTGCGGTCCTGCGTGGTGCGTGCCTGCGCATCACGTTCCTCCACGTCACCGTCTCCTCGTTTGGCGCGTACAAGCACAGGAGACCGCGAAAAGCGTGCAAAATGGCCGCCCTCATCCAGGCTGCAGCCTTGGAGGTGTTCAATTGTTTGGACCCATTCCGCCTCGTGGGGACCTTGCCGTGCAGTTTCAGCCGCCTGTATGTGGGAGTACCGGCTGGGGGCATTTTCATGCAGGACACAGGTCTCGATGGCAATCGCTAGGGGGAGTTGCTTAATTTTGGGGAGATGCTGATGCAGAGGGTCCGACAGAACACCAACTACGATCTGGTCGCGTATCATGGAGTCGGAGGTGGGCCCGTAGCCGCAGGACTGCACGAGGATGCGGAGACGTGTTAAAAAGGATTGGAAAGGCTCGTCCTTACCCTGAAAGCGCTGCTGGAACAGGTATCTTTCAAAGCTTTCTTTGACCTCTATGCTGAAGTGGACATCGAATTTGAGGAGAACCGTCTTGTACTTTGTCTTGTCCTCGTCGTCTGCGAATGTGAGGGAGTTGAAGATGAGGATGGCGTGTTGCCCGGCCGTGGAGAGGAGCAGAGCAATCTTCCTGGTGTCCGAGGCATTATCCCTGTCCGTGGATCAAGGAAGAGCTGGAAGCACTGTTTAAATTCTTCCAACTGACCCCGAGATTGCCGGCGATTGGGAGTGGCAGCGGCGGGTTGATGTTCTCCATACATCAGGATGCCGGAATGCTGATTAGTTGCAGGTGGGTCTCAGAGGTGCTAGTATGCAACCACTCCTTGTACCATGATGTGTTGGGTGTTGTGGATCACAAACAGGTCACCAACACTGGAAGTGGTGCAACTCTATTTTATTATAAGGCTAACTATATTAACATACTTGAACTGTGGGTAAATGCAATACCAGCTTTAACTGTTGACCCTTGCCTAGTCCTAACCAAGTGATGCACTCAGCACATGGTGAATGTCTTTGTTGCAGGCTGTGAGCTCTGTGCTCCGAGCTGGCTGCTACTAGAATGAGCGGGAACTCTCCTGTCCCCTGTCTTTATAGTGCGTGTGCTCTCACTGGTGATTGGCTGCAGTGTTGTGTATGCTGATTGGTCCCACTGCATGTCCATCAGTGTTTGTGTGTGTGCGTGTGAGTGTCTGCACCATAATATACCGGTGTATATTATGACATCCTCCACTTTTATATAAAGAACATGTGCCTGCGTGACAATAAATATCGTGTCGTGAATATACCTGACAATGTGTGTGTGTGTGTTATTTACATGACTATGTACATGAGGCTAATCTATTTACACGGGAAGGTGCCTGGTACAGAGAAATAGGGAGTCACAGCAACAAGAAATGAACATTATATACAAACTACTGGAACGATGAAACAGGATAACAGAACAGATCAAAGAGTCCAACATTGTAAAACCCATAAGTCAAGTCTCTGAGGTGGGCGATGAATTCTGGTTGACTGCCTCAAGGGTGGATCAGGAGCCACCGGCTGAGGAACGGGCTGGGCCACGGCAGAGTGAGGAGGATGCAGAGTGTTCGGAATCTCTACATAGTCCAGGTTGGGGACAACAGGAGGGCGTGGCACTGGTGGAGGATCATGTAGCGAGCATGGAACGAGACGAAGGGCACGCCGATTGCAGGGGCGAATGGAACATCTGGCAGACGAACCAGGAACCAGGACTTGCCGAAGAACCACAGCAGTTGCAGACCAGCCACCCTCTGGAAGATGGATGCGGACGTTGTCATCCGGCGTCCGAGCAGGGAGATCAGTCGCCCGAGCGTCATGTGCCGCATTGTGTTGTGCACGAGACTGTTGCATCCGCTGAAGGACCGGAACGTGGTCGAGGTCTGGGACGTGAATGGACGGCACCGTGGTCCTGAGGGTGCGACCCATGAGCAGCTGGGCTGACGACAGGCCCATGGAGAGTGGGGCCGAACGATAGGCCAGAAAGGTGAGGTAGAAGTCGGATCCTGCATCGGCAGCCTTGCAGAGGAGCTGTTTGACGATGTGGACGCCCTTTTCCGCTTTGCCGTTGGATTGGGGGTGCAGGGGACTGGATGTCACATGCACAAAGTTGTACCTGCTGGCAAAGTTGGACCATTCCTGGCTTGCGAAGCAGGGGCCATTGTCCGACATCACAGTGAGTGGGATGCCGTGACGAGCAAAGGTCTCCTTGCAGGCACGGATGACCGCCGATGATGTGATGTCATGCAGGCGTACGACCTCCGGGTAGTTTGAAAAATAGTCTACAATCAGAACATAGTCCCTGCCGAGCGCATGGAACAGGTCAACGCCTACCTTAGACCAAGGGGACGTGACCAACTCACGGAGCTGTAGGGTCTCACGTGGTTGGGCCGGCTGGAACCGCTGACAGGTGGGGCAGTTGAGCACTGTGTTGGCGATGTCCTCATTGATGCCGGGCCAGTACACAGCCTCTCGGGCCCTCCGTCGGCACTTCTCCACACCAAGATGGCCCTCGTGTAGCTGTTCCAAAATGAGCTGGCGCATGCTGTGCAGGATCACGAGGCGCTCCAGCTTCAGGAGGACACCATCGACTACTGCCAGATCGTCTCTGATATTGTAGAACTGCGGGCATTGGCCCTTGACCCACCCGTCCGTCATGTGGCGCATGACAGGGGTCAGCCGCAGTCTCGCGGCGAATGTGGATAAAGCGTTCATTCGTGGCCGGCAGATTGGAGGCCGTGAAGGCCACATGGGCGTCAACCTGGCAGACAAACACCTCTGGGTCACACGGGGTGTTGACTGCCGTGGACAGAGCATCGTCTATGATCAGGTCCTTGCCCAGGGTGTATAGGAGCTGGAAATCGTACCGCCGGAGTTTAAGCAGAATGCGCTGGAGGCGAGGGGTCATATCATTCAGGTCTTTTTGTATAATGTTGACCAGCGGGCGATGGTCGGTGTCGACAGTGAATTGGGGGAGGCCGTACATGTAATCATGAAATTTGTCGACCCCAGTCAACAGGCCCAGGCACTCCTTTTCGATCTTCGCGTAGCTCTGTTCCGTGGCGGTCATGGCACGTGACGCATATGCAACGGGGGCCCATGATGAGCACCGCCCCAATGCCGGATTAGCTGGCAGCCGTCAAAATTTTTGTTTCCTTCGTGAGATCAAAAAATACCAATACCGGGGCCGTGGTAAGCTTGGTCTTAAGCTCCTCCCATTCGTGCTCGTGGGCGGGAAGCCATTGGAAGTCTGTTGTCTTCCTGACCAGGTTCCGGAGAGCTGTGGTATGGGAGGCGAGGTTGGGGATGAACTTCCCCAGGAAGTTGACCATGCCCAAAAATCGGAGGACTGCGTTCTTATCCGCTGGCTTCTGCATGGCCGTGATGGCTGCCACCTTGTCTGCATTCGGCCGCACACCCAACCGGGAGATGTGGTCCCCTAGGAGCTTGAGTTCCGTCTGGCCGAAGGAACATTTGGCTCAGTTGAGGTGCAGTTTCAGCCGCCTGTATGTGGGAGTACCGGCTGGGGGCATTTTCATGCAGGACACAGGTCTCGATGGCAATCGCTAGGGGGAGTTGCTTAATTTTGGGGAGATGCTGATGCAGAGGGTCTGACAGAACACCAACTACGATCTGGTCGCGTATCATGGAGTCGGAGGTGGGCCCGTAGCCGCAGGACTGCACAAGGATGCGGAGATGTGTTAAAAAGGATTGGAAAGGCTCGTCCTTACCCTGAAAGCGCTGCTGGAACAGGTATCTTTCAAAGCTTTCGTTGACCTCTATGCTGAAGTGGATATCGAATTTGAGGAGAACCGTCTTGTACTTTGTCTTGTCCTCGCCGTCTGCGAATGTGAGGGAGTTGAAGATGTGGATGGCGTGTTGCCCGGCCGTGGAGAGGAGCAGAGCAATCTTCCTGGTGTCCGAGGCATTATCCCTGTCCGTGGATCAAGGAAGAGCTGGAAGCACTGTTTAAATTCTTCCAACTGACCCCGAGATTGCCGGCGATTGGGAGTGGCAGCGGCGGGTTGATGTTCTCCATACATCAGGATGCCGGAATGCTGATTAGTTGCAGGTGGGTCTCAGAGGTGCTAGTATGCAACCACTCCTTGTACCATGATGTGTTGGGTGTTGTGGATCACAAACAGGTCACCAACACTGGAAGTGGTGCAACTCTATTTTATTATAAGGCTAACTATATTAACGTACTTGAACTGTGGGTAAATGCAATACCAGCTTTAACTGTTGACCCTTGCCTAGTCCTAACCAGGTGATGCACTCAGCACATGGTGAATGTCTTTGTTGCAGGCTGTGAGCTCTGTGCTCCGAGCTGGCTGCTACTCGAATGAGCGGGAACTCTCCTGTCCCCTGTCTTTATAGTGCGTGTGCTCTCACTGGTGATTGGCTGAGGTGTTGTGTATGCTGATTGGTCCTAATGCATGTCCATCAGTGTGTGTGTGTGTCTGCACCATGATATACTGGTGTATATTATGACTCCTTTTACTTGGACAACCGGACACTCGCTGGAGGCATGGGGCACCCATTGGTGAAGACCCTTCGCTTGCCCTACATTCTAACTCCATCTACCTGTTCCAGGGGCCTCCCTGCCTATTCCTGGTAGACAGATCCCATTTACCTTATTCCCAGGACTCCATGGCTGACCATTTTCCTCAGCCGCACTGCGGAACCAATAGGTGCCGCTGCTGGAAAACTGGGACCCTTTGATTGGCCGACAGCTCTCGGCAACGCGCTATCCACCCCGGATCCACACGAGGATTTTCAGACTGTGGGAAACTAAGTGCCCAATCGGGAGTCAATCCCATTGGGCCTCCCCAAAATGGTTGCAGCACGGTTGCCGCCTGTTTTCTGCCAGTAGACGGGCACATCACTCCCAAGCCACCGGTGCGACCATTGTTTCCCTTCCTGTTTCTCACTTGACATTTTATTCGCGTCCTTTAATTCACCATCTGCTGATTGTTTCCCAACACGAAAATCTATTTGTTTAAAGAGCACTCCCTCTGTCGGTTGTCCTATTTAGTCAGGCCCCAGATATCCTTATTCCCTCCCATTTGTTGCCCATTTCGAATTGCCTTTGAAAAGCTGCTGGTGAGCTGCTTTCTTGAACCGCCACACTCCATGTGGTGTAGGTACACCCACTGTGCTGTTAGGGAGGGAGGTCCAGAATTCCCACGCAGCAACAGCAAAGGAATGGTGATATATTTCCAAGTCAGGACGGTGGGTGTCTTGGAGGCTGTTGTGTTCCCAAGTGTCTGCTGCCCTAGTCCTTCTGGACAGTCGTGGTCGTGGGTTTGGAAGGTGCTATCTGACGATACTTGGTAAGTCTCTGCAGTGCATCTTGTAGATGGTATACACAGCTGCCACTGTGAGTTGGCAGTGGAGGGCGTCAATGTTTGTGGATGGATTCCCTCCAAGAGGTGAGTCACTTGCTGCAGGATTTCTAGCTTCTGACCTTCTATTGTAGCCATGATGTTTATATGGCTAGTCCAGTTTAATTTTCGGGTCAATGGTAAATCCCAGGATGCTGACAGTGTTGGATTCTCTGACGGTGATGTCATTGAATATCAATGGGCGATGGTTAGATTCTCTCTTGTTGAAGATGGACATTGACTGGCACTTGTGTGGCACAAATGTTACTTGCCACTTGTCAGCCCAAACCTGAATGTTTTCCGTGTCTTGTGGACACGGAGATCTAATAGAAACTTACAAGATAATGAATGGCTTAGATAGGGTGGATGTAGGGAAGTTGTTTCCATTAACAGGGGAGACTAGGACCCGGGGGCACAGCCTTAGAATAAAAGGGAGTCACTTTAGAACAGAGATGAGGAGACATTTCTTCAGCCAGAGAGTGGTGGGTCTGTGGAATTCATTGCCACAGAGGGCGGTGGAGGCCGGGACGTTGAGTGTCTTTAAGACAGAAGTTGATAAATTCTTGATTTCTCGAGGAATTAAGGGCTACGGAGAGAGAGCGGGCAAATGGAGTTGAAATCAGCCATGATTGAATGGTGGAGTGGACTCAATGGGCCGAATGGCCTTACTTCCACTCCTATGTCTTATGGTCTTATGGTCTTATGGACATGAGCTGCTTCAGAATCTGAGGTGTTGTGATCATGCAATCATCAGAAACATCCCACTTCTGACCTCCACAAGAGGGAGATGGTCCTTAGTCGAAGGGATGCACCCCCCCTGCCCCTCCCCCAAGCCACATAAGGGTGCTTGGAAATTTGACATGGCATGCCCAGAGCGGAACATCCTTTGGGACAGGCTTTCCTGCAGATATTGGATCAATGGGAAGCTCCGGAAATTAAGGAAGTGCCTCGATGTGGTCACTCAAAGTTACTACTGAGTGAAGAAATGCAAACCATTAGAAGCTAGGAGCAACATTGCACTGTTTGCTTAAGGACTGTAATTCCATGGAGAGTGTGAAGGGGAAACAATGTTTTTGTGGTTTAAAGTATAAGTTGCCTAAGAAAATAGTATTTAGCCATTTGTTGCTGTGAAAGTCTTAAAATGTGAAATCATGACATGTCATTCTTTGAACTACTAACTAGAAATTCACATTTCATTTTAAAAGTTAGCAGTCTCCATGACGATCGTATCGCTTATTGGTGACCAGTTAATATGAGGGAATGCCGTCTCACTTACTGAAAAATAAACGATTAGCTATTAAGCTAATAGACACCAGGCTTTTAATTTTGAATATGGTTAGTTTAAGTATCTTTGTCATGAGTTTTATTAAAATGTACTGGCCTCTTAAGCTCTGCATATTTTAGTTTCCAATCAGGATATTAAGTGGGATTTTCATTGGAATTTTTCTCTTCAACTATTTCAGAATTAATTTAATGCAGTACATTTTACTGGTTATTCTACAAATAGAATCGTAATAGACTTCAGCTGTGCTGCATCAGGGAAATTATTGCCAATAGTAAAGTATCAGGCAAGAAAGTGTGAAAGTACCTTCCTGGTCCTTTGTTCGTACTTTTATGCTTGTAGACAGTGGGACTGCACTGGATAACCATGGCTACAAGGTTCCCTTCAGTTGCAGCAGCAGGTATAAAGTGGAAATGACTCTTGATGCGATCGTACAAACGCTTTGATCCATTTGTATCTCATTTATCATAGAATTTTTACAGTGCAGGAGTAGGCCATTCGGCCCATCGAGTCTGCTCTTGGAAAGAGCACTCTACCCAAGGTCAACACCTCCACCCTATCCCCATAACCCCACCCAACACTAAGGGCAATTTTGGACACTAAAGGCAATTTATCATGGCCAATCCACCTAACCTGCACATCTTTAGACTGTGGGAGGAAACCGGTGCACCCGGAGGAAACCCACGCAGACACGGGGAGGACGTACAGACTCCGCACAGACAGTGACCCAAGCCGGAATCGAACCTGGGACCCTGGAGCTGTGAAGCAATTGTGCTATCCACAGTGCTACCATGCTGCCCCCTTCTCTCTCTGCTACTTACACTATATCCCCCCATTAATATATCAACTGGAGGAATCTGGTGTGCTTCTGCTCAAGTGTTTAGCAAACATTTAAAGCACTGAAGGAGGACATTCTGGAGGGCATGTGGCTCAGTGGTTAGCACTGGGACTGCGGCGCTGAGGACCCGGGATTGAATCCTGGCCCTAGGTCACTGGCCGTGTGGAGTTTGCACAGTCTCTCCATGTCTGCGTGGGTTTCACCCCCAAAGATGTGCAGGTTAGGTGGATTGGCCGTGCTAAATTGCCCCCTAATTGGAAAAAGAAAAATAATTGGGTACTCTGAAGGGGAACATTCAGCCCATTGGGCCTGTGCCAGCCCTCTACAAGGGCAACTCGGCTAGTCTCACTAGCCCCACCGCACCCCGCACCCCCCCACTGCCAGCTATCTGGCACCCCCCCCCCCCACTGCCAGCTATCTGCAACAAGTTTTTTTCTCTTGGTTGTTTATCCAATTCCCTTTTAAAAGCCACAATTGAGTCTGCCTCGACTACACTTTCAGGCAGTGCCTTCCAGATCCTAATCGCTCACTGCGTAAAAAGAGAGGGTCACCTAATTTTAAGCATGATAGCAATGTTAACATTTTGTCTACCCTGATACGGGTATCGAATAGTCTTTCAAACAATATTCTTCTGTCTTGACAGTTCACGTACGTTTCTTTAACCATTTAGGTATCAGAGGGACAATCTTTCTTTGCTTTGTGTCGAGGGAACACTTATTTCCTGCCGAAAGAAATGTCAGGAAAGAGGAGGGAGGAACAGTTGGATTCCTGTGATACCAGGGGCGAAATTCTCCTACCCGCCCCGCCACATTTCTGCGCCGACCGGCCGGCGGGAGTCTCCGTAACACCGGCCGGTCAATGGGGTTTCCCATTGTGGGGCAGCCCCACGCCGTCGGGAAACCCCCGGGCGCCGGCAGAACGGAGACTCCCGCCGGCGGAGAATGACGCCCCAGATTTTAACCAATTGATCCAGGTGGGAGCATGCAGCCAAAGTTAAAATGGTTTCTGAAAGTTTACTGCCTTCTTCCCAATTGACTCCAACCCTTAACTGGTTCGCTTTATTTCAACGTGGTCAAAGAGCTGTTCAAGTCGTGTGTGATAGCTGTGTTTAGATATGGATATTTGAGTCCTTCAATATCATTAGGATTTCAAACATATTTTAACTGATAACTGGGTAGGGAGTCTGCCAAGTAAATTCTACTGAATTGAACTTATATTCTGCAAGTAGATAGTATAAAGAAAGGATTTGCATTTATCTGGCAACTTTCACATTCACAGAATGTCCTAAAGTGCTTTGCAGCCATTGTGCTTGATGGATATATTGGACCAGGACAATAGGGATAGGTCCCCTGCTCTTCTTGAATATACTGCCGTGGGATCTTTACATTCATCTGAGATTACAGGCAGGGTAACAGCTCTATCTGAAATATGGCACCTCTGTGATGACCTGTAACACTGAAGCTGCACAAAAGGGCTAATGATAATCATATCTATAAAACGCAATAAGGAAAAAAATGTAATTTCTTTCAACAGGGAGTGGAATCTGTAATTATTTGTAACAAGCTTTGAAAAGGATTTACCTTTGATCAGTTTTAAAGGGAACAATTGTGATTTTCTTGGATAATGAGAAATGTTTGTTCATGCAAACTGACGAACCTTGACCTGGAAGCACTACCAACAGGCAGTAAGTTATGATACAGATGACATGTCGCCAGGCATAAAGGAGAGCTACAAGCAGAAGAGCTGGAGGGTGAAGGCCCAGAGCCAGCCACAAAGAAAAAGAAATTAAAATCATAAAGAAGAACAGAGAGATTTCTTGTGAAGAGAAGAAGCTAATTATTCTCAAGAACAGGTACGTTTTTCTGTCTGGGGGAAAAGATGGCAGCAGCAGTTGGAGGCCATGGGCGAGCTGGTTAAAAAGGCCTAGAATCTGAAAAATTGTGAGAATAGCTCCGAGACACTGAAGGACAAAGGGCGGGATTCTTTCAGCCCGATACTGGGCCCAGAGAATCCCCGTGACCGGCGCGAATCGCGCCACGCAGCCCCGACACCGGCACGCAATTCGCCGCAGAGCAGAGAATCAACACCATTGGCACCGGCGTGGTTGGCGCGGCGCCGGTTGGGGGCCACTCTACACTGTCGGCCTGCCGATTCTTGGCCCCGGATGGAGCGAGCGGCCGTCGTAAAAACGCCGAGTCCCGCCGGCTGAGAGCAGGTGTGGACGGCCTGTGGGGAGGGAGAGGGGTTCCGACCCCAGGGGTGACTCCAATGTGGCCTGGCCCACGATCGGGGCCCACTAATCGGCGGGCCGGCGTCTCTGGCTGGGGGCCTCCTTTCTTCCGTGCCGGCCCCTGTAGTCCTGCGCCATGTTGCGTCGGGGCCGGCCCATTGAAGGAAGCCCCTGCGCATGCGCGTGTTGGCGTTGGTGTCGCTGCGCATGCACGGATCTTGCGGCGCCCAGGTGATGCTGGGATCAGCAGCTGGAGCGGCGTGAACCGCTCCAGTGCCGTGCTGGCCCCCTGTAGGGGCCAGAATTGCTGATCCTGAGGCGGCGTTGACACCATCGAGAAACGCGACGGCGTTTCCGACGGCGTCAACACTTAGCCTCAGGATCACAGAATCCTGCCCTCGGTGTTTTCCCAGAGCGGTCAAACTAAGAGCTGGGGTGTTATTGATTGATCAGTTGGAAAGGAACACTGGAAAGTGACCACTAAGACTGTCATAACCTGAGGGAGAGAGACTTCGCAGTTGTGTGCTTTGCTAATGATAATCATATCCATAAAACTCAGAAATAAAAGCTGTTCTTGGATAAAACTCCTGACCTTCTTTACATGAATAAAGGACCCCATCGAGTGGAACTCTGTCGCTATGTAATGCCACATTTGCATGGTGAGTGATGCTGCGGTTATGGTTGTGTATCTTTGTTGCAGCAACTATTTTAAGTGAAATGTACCTTTTTAATTCAAGTTCATTTGAATATTCATGTTTAATTTGCATTGGTTCAGATTCATGTTTAAGTAAAACTAAAAAAATGGAATCTTGTTGGTAAGCCCTTAATTTGGGGGAGGGCAGGGGGGGGGCGTCATTCAGTAAATTTGGTTCTTTTAGTTTACATTCCCTACCAGAGATAATAACACCTGCAAACAATGCTACGTCCCCTCGGTTCGGCACTGAAGTACGAACGTTGATGCTTGTACTCAAGTACTGGAGTGGGATTTGAACCTAGATTCTTCTGGCTTTACTTTCTTGAGATTTGCTTTGTGGGGCCATGAGGAGCGGGAATGTTACTCTGAGAACTCTTGGGGCACGTCTGGACCTTTGCTGCACTCCCCTTTCCCACCAGCGACACCAACAGTTATTGGACTGTATTTCCTGCCAAAGGCTCACTCAGGTTGGAGGATCCAGCGGCAAACCTTCGAAGCTTCAGCAGAATGTGTATCAAACCTGGATTCCATCTGGTTAGCATTTGGCTTCTCGAGGCATGATCATTACCACTGGTGTAGCAACGATTGACTTTGCTCTCCCCATTTCCAAACATTGGAAAGAAACGAGGGAACAGGAGTACGCCAGATCTTTCCAAAAACCTAAACCCAATATTGAGATTAGGTGCAGTGCTCCTCAGGGGCATTCTGCCTGACATAACTCCAGTTGGGGAAGGAAAGGAAAAATCTGTCTTTAAAGACAGAACTTCTTTCTTAAACCGCCCCCTTTCTCTCCTCTCTTTCCTCCTTTAAGACACTCCTTAAAACCTATCTCTCTGAACAAAGTGTCCCATTCCGGTATCTCCTTAAGCCCCCATATGCCTCAGCCGCATCCACCTGATTCAATGGGAGGACCATCAAACAAACAGTAGTGCCCTCCTTGGAGCCAGCTCCATGGACATTCTGGATAAACCCCTGCACAATGAACCTGGATGGGCTGGGCACTATATCCTGACAGCTAAAAATCACCTCCCCGTCAGGCCCTGTTTCCCCAATTTTCGAGTGACCAACTTTCCAGGGGTGGACAAAGAAAAGGCTTCGAAGCTACTCTGTAGGTCTCCTTTACACATGGGTAAATAATTAAAGTTTCCAAAGTCCTAGATGACCATCAGCCACTTTCAACTCTGAGGGGGAGAGCTGACGGGTGGTGATTTAACCTGAGGATCACCGCACCTCAGGTGAGGGGCAAGACTGAGGAATCGGGCCTTCATGAATTTCTCAGCCAGTATGGGGATTGAACCCACACTGTTGGCTTTGCTCTGCATCGCAACCAGCCGTCCAGCCCTGAGCTAAACCAGCTACACAGGATAGTATCGACATTAATGACTGGGAGGAGCTTCCTACCGATCATTCAAAATGGTGGCAACTTGCCCATCAACCTGCATCACGTTTTGAAGCGTCACTTCTTAATGATGAGGCAAAGCTGTGGCAGAGAAGGAAAGAAAAGGAAGCAAATCCTGTACTGCGGCTCCCACTTCCCAATGGTGTGTCCTGCCCTCTGTGCCCAGGGATCCGCAGATCGAGAATCAGCCTGTTCAGAAACATGATGACTTGTGGCAGAAACCCACAAACCAGCAGTCGTCATCCTTGAGACGAGGGACAGCCAGTGACGATGGGGTGTGCTGTCGTATTTCTTTCCGATAATGCTTTTGTGAAGTGCCGTGGGATGGTTACTGTCGTATTGGGTGTTCTGGTTCACAAACAAGCCAACAATGCTGGAAGTGGTGTAACGCTATTTTATTAACTGTTCAACTATGCTAACATACTGTAAACGTGGCTATAAGCAATACCAGCTTAACGGTGGACCCTTTCCTATCACTAGCAATGGTGAGGCACTCAGCACATGGTCAATGTCTGTGATGCAGGCTGTGAGCTCTGTGCTCTGAGCTGGCTGCTACTAGAATGAGCGGGAACTCTCCTGTCCCCTGTCTTTATAGTGCTTGTGCTCTCACTGGTGATTGACTGCGGTGTTATGTATGCTGGTTGGTCCTACTGCATGTCCATCAGTGTGTGTATGTGATTGCACCATAATGTACTGATGTATATTATAACATCCTTCTTTTTTACAAAGACCATGTGCCTATGTGAGAATAAATAACGTGTAATGAGTGTATCTGACCATGTGTGTGCAGTACTTACATAACTATGTACATGAGGCTAGTCTATATACACGGGAAGGTGCCTGGTGCAGAGAAAAGAAAAACAAGGTGTTACACCAACGACAAAACTAATAACAAATGCTATAAACAAACTAGTGAAATGCTGAAACAGGGTGAAAGAACAAAGCATTGAGTCCAACATTGTAAGGCTCATAAATCAAGTCTCTGAGGTGGGCGGCGAATTCGGGTTGACCGTCAGGGTGGCACACCACTCGTCGTCTGGATCAATGCTGTGTACCAACAGCGGCTGGTGCTTTCGATTCGGGGACAGCCTGTTCTTGGTTATGACAGCGACTCGAAAAGGCTCCCTGTCCTCGGTGTCACTGGTCTGCATGAAGTCAGGATCGGACTCGGTGAAGGTGGGTTGAATTGCCTGAACATTCCTGCGAGGTTGGTTAAATCGTTGCGAGTTGGCAGGCTGGGCTGCTCGACAGCAGGCAACATAGTGGCCAAGCCTGCCACAGCGTAGGCACTGTCGCGATTTTGCAGGGCATTGCCGCTTTAAGTGGGCAGAGCCACAGTTGCCGCACGTCGTGACGTCAGTGCGTTCGTTGCGCCACCGCGCATGCGCGGTACGGTCTTGCATGGTGCAGGCCTGCGCATCGCATTCCTCCACGTCACCGTCCCCTCATTTGGCGCATACAAGCACGGGAGGCCTCGGAAAGCACGCAAAATGGCCGCCCTCCTCCAGACTGCGGCCCGGGAGGTATCTGATCGTTTGGACCCATTCCGGCTCATGGGGCCCTTGCCGTGCCGTTTCAGCTGCCTGTATGTAGGCGTACTGGCTGGTGGCATTCTCATGCAGGACACAGGTCTCGATGGCCGTCGCTAGGGTTAGTTGCTTAACTTTAAGGAGCTGCTGACGTAGGGTGTCCGACATGACCCCAAAAACAATCTAGTCGCGTATCATGGAGTCGGAGGTGGGCCCGTAGCCGCAGGATTGCGCGAGGATGCAGAGGTGTGTTAAATAGGATTGGAAATGCTCGTCCTTACCCTGCAAGCGCTGCTGGAACAGCTACCTTTTGAAGCTTTCGTTGACTTCAACACTGAAGTGTGTGTCGAATTTGAGGAGCACCGTCTTGTACTTGGTCTTGTCCTCGTCGTCCGCGAATGTCAGGGAGTTAAAGATGTGGATGGCATGTTGCCCAGCCGTGGAGAGAAGAAGGGCTATCTTCCTGATGTCCGATGCATTCTCCCTGTCCATGGCCTCGAGGAAGAGCTGGAAGTGCTGTTTAAATATCTTCCAATTTACCCCGAGATTGCCAGCGATGCGGCGCGGCGGCGGCGGGTTGATGTTCTACATGCTGTAGGATGCCGGAATGCTGAGAAATTGCAGGTCGGTCTCACAAGTGCTAGATTGCGGCCACTCCTTGTACCATGTCGTGTTGGGTGTTCTGGTTCACAAACAAGCCAACAATGCTGGAAGTGGTGTAACGCTATTTTATTAACTGTTCAACTATGCTAACATACTGTAAACGTGGGTATAAGCAATACCAGCTTAACTGTGCACCCTTTCCTATCACTAGCTATGGTGAGGCACTCAGCACATGGTGAATATCTGTGATGCAGGCTGTGAGCTCTGTGCTCTGAGCTGGCTGCTGCTAGAATGAGCGGGAACTCTCCTGTCCCCTGTCTTTATAGTGCTTGTGCTCTCACTGGTGATTGGCTGCGGTGTTATGTATGCTGGTTGGTCCTACTGCATGTCCATCAGTGTGTGTATGTGATTGCACCATAATGTACTGATGTATATTATGACAGTTACTGCAAGTTGTTTAAGTAGAATTATCGCCAAAGCCATGCTATTACTGAATCGCAGAGCGGACTCGAAAGTCCAAATGGCCTGTGCCTGCTCCTGCCACTCATGATTTTAAAGGCATTATACAAATATCGTTTTTTGATCTTCTTTCCTGCAATATATTCTGAAAAAAGTGACATAAGGGTGGTGTTATGCATTCATGTATGTTTCTCGTTGGAACACAGTCACTTTAAGAGTCTGATCATGTGATGTCTTGATGACGTCATTGGCCATTTGAGCGGGAAAACGGGCAGTCTATCTTTACAGCCTGTTGAGTGAACCTCTTTCCATTAAAGTTCTTGGGCAGGATTCTCCGTCAGCTGGCGCCGAAATGGTGAAATTGGCGATTAGGCAGAGAATAGGCACTGATTTGATGTCAAATCGCAATTCTCCATCACCTCAACAGTGGCGTCAATGCGGTCCAGAACACATGTACAGTAAACCCTGCCTGCATACCTTTAGCGGGCCGGACTGGGTATTCTCCAGAGCCTCCGCGATTCTCTGCCTCCAATGGGCCAAGTTCCTGACACCGCAGTTCACTTGTGCTTTTAAAAATCGGGACTGCTGTGGGAAAGAGAGAGGTTACAGAAAGTGTCCAACATTGCCGTAGTTTGCTGACAGTTGTGCCACTGGCCGTGGGGCTTCTGCCAGGACTGGGGGTAGTAGCGGGGGTGGCTAGGAGGTGGGCTGTGAGCTGACCCAGCAGCTGTATGGCCACGCTCCAGCACAACCAGTGCCACCTTATTGGCTGGCAAGGTGTATGTGGGGAGTGTAATGTGTATATGCGGCTGCAGCTTGTCAGCCTCCCGAGTGTCAATCACGGACCCGGCGAATCCCGCACAGTTTTTCATTGGAATCAATTGTGTTCCACGTGCCGCCGGTCCCAGCCCTTCCACAGTCGCTGAATCGATCCAGGTTCGGCCCCAGGTTTGCTGTCATGAGAGTCCATGAATTTTGCATCGACATCAACACATGGGACGGGATTCTCCGATTGCCGACGCCGAAATCGCATTCGGTGATTGGCCGGAGAATCCATTTTGACACCGAAATCGGGGTGGTGCCTGTTTTTGGATGCTCCGCCCCCTACAAAACGGCATCGCCGCTGAGTACGGTGCATGCGTTGGGATGGCCTCAAGACGTAATCTGAAGGCCCTTTCCCGATACTCCGTTCCTGATGGGCCAACTTCCCGACGGCGTGGATCCCTTGTGGTCTGAGTTTCCGTCACTCGTGTGGCGGCTGCGGACTGTGTCCAGCACCGCTACAGTCGGTGGGGAGCCGCTCTGCTGGCCAGGGGGATTTCGGCGGGGGCTGGGGCTGGCAAAGGGGGTTACGGGGGGCACTATCTGGCAAGCTGGGTCCGCACGTGGCCGGTGCCATGTTGTACGGCGCAACCGCTGCAGGTCGCCGACGCGCGCATGCACGGCCACGGACCCGGCGATTCCTCCGTTCGTATGGCATGGAAAACTGGAGATTTTATGTGGCGCGGCCGCTAGTCCCCCACCGCGCGGAGCATCAGTGCAGGGGCGGCGGCAATTTTTTGGTCGTGATACCTGACACGTGCTCCGGACATAGCCTCAGAATCGGAGAAACCAGCCCTTAGTCTCAGAAATGGAGAATCCCGTCCTTTATGTGTTTGTATCTTCTTGGACTGCAAGCCTAACCTTTAAAATTACCACAGGTTGGGCAAGCTTTGCATCTGTACTCCAAAGCTTTCACAAGGTTGGTCACACAACCAAACAGACTTCCTGCATGTGTCACATGTGATCCATAGGTAATGCGACAAGAATTACAAGACCTTGCCTGTGGGTCCAGGGCAAAATATGGAGAATTTCTAAACAACAATGCTCAGGATATACAATATTATTTTTATCTTACAACCCTAGTTTCAATGGGACTTTATACTGTACACCTGTGGAGCACATGAAACCCACAGTGATGGCATGTTACCTAGAAAGCCCTGCAGGGGCAGCATGGTGGCACAGTGGATAGCACTGCTGCCTCACGCGCCGAGATCCCAGGTTCGATTCTGGGGAACTGTCTGTGTGGAGTTTGCACATTCTCCCCGTGTTTGCGTGGGTTCGCCCCCACAACCCAAAGATGTGCAGGCTAGGTGGATTGGCCATGCTAAATTGCCCCTTAATTGGAAAAAATGAATTGGACACCCTAAATTTATTTAAAAAAACGAAAACCCTGCAGGCAGAAAACAGAAAACCCGGTGAATAAAGTAACATTACATTTTAGATTTATGTACAACATGCTTCAGAGCACTTGGCTGGTGGATTATGTGGGTAAATATTGGAGTGTGTGTAGTTTTTAAATAGCGTTGAGACTCAATTTAACAGGAATTTAGTTAATGGAGTATATTCCAATTGTTGTCAATTTTACATATCAAAACATTTCCATTAGATTTAATGGCCTCTACAGGACTGACAATAATCATTTCATTGACCCAGATCTGGAATGCTGGGTTAATTTGCACTTTTGTTACCTTAAGGGTGCAAATGCCTGAATGGTATCAATGATTACTGGTCGCATGCAGTCTATTAAAGTAAACATTCCTTACAAACTGAATTATATACTTCCTATTCAGCCTTCAGACATCTTTTATGTCCCATTAACCTTTAACAACATTTGTCTGGCAAATTGCTGTTTCTGTTAGAAGTAAAACGACAAAATGTTATACTTGATGAATTGACTTGTTTAATTGAGAACTGACTCACTCTTGTAAAATTCACATTTGTTGATATGGGATCATGTTACCTATGAGAACGCAAAAGAGAAAATGCTTATCGCTCCCACAGAATGTGTGTCCTGCTCTGATCCCCGTAGGATTAATAATTTTTTAAAATTCAAGCTTATAGTTGACAGCGGAAAGGAGAACAAAACAAAATTCACGTTTTAAGACTTTTACCGTAGTGGCAGGCTAAAAACATGAGTGACTCAACACTATCTTTGGAGGCAACGTATACTTTAAACTACAGAACCAAAATTTGCCCTTTTACTTTCAACAAAATGTAAAAACCCAGTTCATAGATATACTTTGCATTATCCTTAAAGTAGACATTTGACATTCCCGGTCCACAATCATTCTTAGCTCCTGAATGTTTACATCTGTTCTTTTACTTTCCCAGTCTAACAACTTTCAACCTAAGAACTGTCTTTCCTAATACTTTTTCCGCTAGCTAAAGCTAGGTGAATCTTCCAGCTTCTTTTCAAATCCTTACAAATTTGTTTTTTTCAATCCAAATGCGAGTTCCCAACTACATCCCTGCACAGTAATCCAGAGAGATTTTCAGCCTTGAGCTGCTCTCTCACTTCCAGATACTGGAAGACTAACTTTGTAAGTTTCAGAAATATCTTGAAAAAAACTTGCAACTTGATCCCACAAATGTTTTCCTAAGAATTCTCCCCCTCTCACAGCCCATCTCCATGGCAATGTGAATCACATGGGCCTTGTATCCAGTAGAAATACTGATTATCTATTCTTTAGACCTGAAATCTATTTTATCATTGGAGTAAATATGCAGTCTAAAGTATAATACGGAGGCATGGGATTCAGGGAGATTTAGCAGTTTGGATTAGAAATTGGCTAGCTGGAAGAAGACAAAGGGTGGTGGTTGATGGGAAGCGTTCAGACTGGAGTCCAGTTACTAGTGGTGTACCACAAGGATCTGTTTTGGGGCCACTGCTGTTTGTCATTTTTATAAATGACCTGGAGAAGGGGGCCGAAGGATGGGTGAGTAAATTTGCAGATGACACTAAAGTCGGTGGAGTTGTGGACAGTGCGGAAGGATGTTACAAGTTACAGAGGGACATAGATAAGCTGCAGCGCTGGGCTGTGAGGTGGCAAATGGAGTTTAATGCAGAAAAGTGTGAGGTGATTCATTGTGGAAGGAATAACAGGAAGACAGAGTACTGGGCTAATGGTAAGATTCTTGGCAGCGTGGATGAGCAGAGAGATCTCGGTGTCCATGTACATAGATCCCTGAAAGTTGCCACCCAGGTTGAGAGGGTTGTTAAGAAGGCGTACGGTGTGTTAGCTTTTATTGGTAGAGGAATTGAGTTTCGGAGCCATGAGGTCATGTTGCAACTGTACAAAACTCTGGTGCGGCCGCATTTGGAGTATTGTGTGCAATTCTGGTCGCCGCATTATAGAAAGGATGTGGAAGCATTGGAAAGGGTGCAGAGGAGATTTACCAGAATGTTGCCTCGTATGGAGGGAAGATCTTATGAGGAAAGGCTGAGGGACTTAAGGCTGTTTATGTTAGAGAGAAGAAGGTTAAGAGGCATACAAGATGATCAGAGGATTGGATAGGGTGGACAGTGAGAGCCTTTTTCCTCGGATGGTGATGTCCAGCACGAGGGGACATAGCTTTAAGTTGAGGGGAGATAGATATAGGACAGATGTCAGAGGTAGGCTCTTTACTCAGAGAGTAATAAGGGCGTGGAATGCCTTGTCTGCAACAGTAGTGGACTCGCCAATACTAAGGGCATTCAAATGGTCATTGGATAGACATATGGACGATAAGGGAAGAGTGTAAGATGGGCTTTAGAGTGGTTTCACAGGTCGGTGCAACACCGAGGGCCGAAGGGCCTGTACTGCGTTGGTAATGTTCTATGTTCTAACCACTGTAAATACAGATACAGCTGCCATTATCGCCAAGTGTGAACACCTTTCACATTCTTTCCAGCAAAACAACCCAGGCCTCCAATAATAATAATAATCTTTATTGTCACAAGTAGGCTTGCATTAACACTGCAATGAAGTTACTGTGAAAAGCCCCGAGTCGCCACATTCCAGCACCTGTTTGGGTACACAGAGGGAGAATTCAGAATGTCCAATTCACCTAAAAGCACTTCTTTCAGGACTTGTGAGAGGAAACCGGAGCACCCGGAGGAAACTCACGCAGACACGGGGAGAAAGTGCAAACTCCACACAGACAGTGAGCCAAGCCAGGAATCGAAACTGGAACCCTGGTGCTGTGAAGCAACAGTGCTAACCACTGTGCTTACATGTTGCTCATAAAGCTTTAACAACTACCTTGTTAAGGACTGTTGTTAGGCATACCTCAGAACAGGTCAAATGGAGCTGTTCATTTCACCTTAACTCAAAGACTCAGTCCCAAAATAAACCCCATATGTGCAACAATCCTCAAGTGGAAAGAACATTTTTGCATGGATAGGCTGTCATATTGAGATTTCTAACAACACCAGACGTTTTTGACTGTGTCTTACCTTGTAGATAGAAAAGAGCCCATTAGTCACCCCAGTGATTGAGATTTGAGCTTTATTTAAAATCTATGGTGACACATAGAACATAGAACATAGAACATACAGGGCAGAAGGAGGCCATTCGGCCCATCGAGTCTGCACCGACCCACTTAAGTCCTCACTTCCACCCTATCCCCATAACCCAATAACCCCTCCTAACCTTTTTGGTCACTAAGGGCAATTTATCATGGCCAATCCACCTAACCTGCATGTCTTTGGACTGTGGGAGGAAACCGGAGCACCTGGAGGAAACCCACGCACACACGGGGAGAACGTGCAGACTCCGCACAGACAGTGACCCAGCAGGGAATCGAACCTGGGACCCTGGCGCTGTGAAGCCACAGTGCTATCCACTTGTGCTACCGTGCTTTTTCCTTTTTCCTTAACTGATGGACATCTGTCAAATCTTAATATTTCAGAATTGCTGCTGGACATGGTCAGGTAAAATATCAGCACGTTTTAATATTTCAGCTGCTGACTGCCCTGCTGTGAATTCTCAACATTATCTATTTTTTTCTCCATTCCATTCCATTAAGTCCAGTAGTCACTGCGGCACAGAATCACAGAATTGTTATTAGTGCAGACGGTGGACATTTGTTCAATCGCATCTGCACCAACTCTCCAAATGAGCATCATAGCTTTGCACCACTCCCCTGCCTTTTCCCCGTACCCCTGCACATTGCTTCTATTCAAGTAATCATCTGATACCCTCTTGGGTGCCTTGATTGAACCCACCTCCACCACACTGTCATGCAGCGCATTCCAGACCCAAGCCAGTCATTGTGTGCAAAAGCTTGACAGTACCTCACCATTTATTTTCAGCCCGGTCTCAATGCTGAGGCAGAAAGCTGTGGCTTCAAGCGCCACCTGAGTGTATAAACATCACCAGTGATGGATACAGCAGTGCTGTACTGTTAGATGGGTTGTCAACTTTATGATACTGAGGTACCATCTGTCCCCATAGATAAGGGTTCTCATGGTATGACTTCAACAGAGAGCATTGACATTCCCTTGTTGTCCTGGTCACAAGTATCCCTCAAACAAAACAATTAACAGCTGAGTAGCTGGTCCTGTACCTCATTGTTGTCTGTGGGATCTTGCAGTGTGCAAATTGGCTGTCGCATTTGCTTATCTTAAACATTGTCACAGGGTATTAGAATCATAGACGTCTACAGCACGGAAAAGGTTCTTTGGCACATCGTGTCTGTGGCAGTCAAAAACAACCACCTAGCTAGTCTAATCCCATTTTCAAGCACTTGGCCCATAGCCTTGTCTGCCTTGGCATCACAAATGGACATCTAAATACTTCTTAAATGTCATGAGGGTCTCTGCCTCCATCACCATTTCAGGCAGTGAGTTCCAAACTCCCACCATTCTCTGGGTGACAAAGTGTTTCCTCATTTCCCTGTTAAACTCCTGCTCCTTACCTTAAATCTATGCCCCGTGGTCATTGATGTGTCCACCCCGTGGTCATTGATCTGTCTACCAAGGAGAAAGGTTTCTTCCCGTCTACTCTATCTATGCCCCTCATAATTTTATACATCTCAGTCATGTCCCCCCTCAGTCTCTACTGCTCCAAGGAAAATAACCCCAATGACTGCATTTCAAATGTATTCTATTGGCTGTAAAACACTCTGGAATCGCTTGAGGATTTGAATGTGGTAGCCATCCTTCTTGTAAGACAATGATTTGAATGGTGGTGGTCAACTCTCCAGGCTCAGGAGCCCCATTCTGACATGACAGTCTCTGCTGCATTTGCTAAAAAGGCAGAGAGTAGACCGAGAAGGCGTACAATTGACCGGTCTCTATTTTCTCTGTGCGCTGCAGTTGACTGGCTGAGCTTTTAGTTTCTGCTTACCTTTTCCAATGGCCCTCCAAACAGTCAACCTCCAGATGTCACAGCTGTTAGCAATTTTCTCCCAGTTATCAGTGTCAATGTCCACAATCTTCATATCTCGGTTGCAATGTCCTTGTCGTAGAGGTATGGATGCCAAGGGGGCCATGGCCCAGCGGTCAATTCATCATGGGGTATATAGCCGTCAAATGAATGTGGTTGAGTCAGCACGGGAATTGTTGGCTCAGCAATGAGCTGAATGAATCAGCACACTCCGGGACCCCTGAGTTGGTGACCTTGCCCTGCCAAGAGATGCCAAGGGTATGGCATATCTTGAAAGACCATAGATAAATACAAATTCATTACTCATTCATTGACATTTCTCAACGACCATCATAGGCGAGAAATCTCAAAACTGACTCAGATCAGAAGTATGTCAACTCTCACGAGGACTGATGAATATGTTTCCATTTAGAAGTCAAAAATAACAAACATGAAGTGAGAGAATCCACAAGACAATGTTTTTTAAAATAATCTTTATTGTCGCAAGTAGGCTTACATTAACAGTGCAATGAAATTACGTGAAAATCCCCTAGTCACCACATTCCGGTGCCTGTTCGGGTATACGGAGGGAGAATTCAGAATGTCCAAATCACCTAACAAGCACGTGGGACTTGTGGGAGGAAACCGGAGCACCCGGAGAAAACCCACGCAGACACGGGGAGAACGTGCAGACTCTGCACGGACAGTGACCCAGCGGGGAATCAAACCTAGGATCCTGGTGCTGTGAAGCAACAGTGCTAACCAATGTGCTAACGTGCCGCCATTGTGACCTTGTGTAGCTTTCAAAACGAATTGTTCACAAATATTCTGCAATTTTCAGAAGCATTTTTCTGGAATTGAATTAGACAACTATGTACGCTCATCACTGAAATGTGAGGCAGCCCTGTTGGCCACTGCTGTTCATGAAACAGTCGCGTTCTTCTAAACCTGACTGCGACATGATTACTTATCCAGTCTGCTTTTCTTCTTTCTTCTAACATAAAATCTTCCTTGCAGCAAATTAATTCATCAAATGAGTTGGCCCCTGAAACAAAATCATAAAAGCAATAGTTCAAAGAGTTATCAGGTTTCATGCAAACAGACAGTTATTTCATCTGTGCTGGTCCAAACACCGGCAACCAACTGCTATCTGCGGGGAAACAGAAAGAAATAGAAAACAAATCTAAATAAAACATCTTTTTTTTAAATAGCAGACTCATAGAAATATTGGCATCTTTACACAACCAGCCATCTGTTTGTTATTTAATATGTGGGAATAGATGGGGTAATGAATTTGTTCCTGGAGCGTTCAGTTACAAGGGAGCACATGTATCCTTCTCACACACAGTAGTTGAAGTGAAATGTTGCTATTTTAATCCCACCACAAAGCAAGTGGCAAATGAACTTTCATAGTTGACTCAGACTTTAGAAAAGTACTTACAGCACAGTCATTGCAGCAGATCGATACAATTATTTATGTTCCACATGAGCCTCCTCTCACCATTAACTCAATCAACGTATCCTTTTCTATTTCATTCCCCTTGTGCATTTGTCTAGAATCATAGAATGCCAACAGTGCAGAAGGAGGCCATTCAGCCCATCAAGTCTGCACCGACCCTCTGAAAGAGCACTCTGCCTCGGCTCACTCCCCATCCTATCCCCATAACCCCACACATTAATCATAGCCAATCCACCTAACCTGTACATCTTTGGACTGGGAGGAAACAGGAGCACCCGGAGCAAACCCACGCAGGCACGGGGAGGACGTGCAAACTCCACACAGACAGTCACCCTAAGCTTAAATCAAATCCGGGTCCCTAGCGCTGTGTGGCAGCAGTGCTAACCACTGTGTCACTGTGCCACCCGTGCATTGTTCTGGTCCGGAATTTGCTGTCAGTTTCACATAAGCAATGTCAGTGAATGCTAACAGTTTCCCCTTCGTAACCAGGGCGAAACACAGGTCATCAACTTTATTCAAAGATTGGTCGATTACATATTTGAATCCCAGTGATCATTTCTCGTTATTTTACTGCAAAGATCACTTGGACTGCCCATCGGCGTTGGGAATGCAATATAGTACTTCACTGAAGTAGATTGCGACCAGCTCTGAAAGAGAAAGAAATCCGTCCAACATGTGAGGTGCCAAGGCACAAAAATATTCCATTGGCGTTGAAAGTAAGACTCTCTCAGAGTTTAAAATGTATCGATCAACAATTACTACACAATTACTTTACAATGTAAATAATTTGACCGCTAAAATAATTTTACTCCTGCTGATAAAGACTAAATAATGGTATCATCCTGTGCGGGCTTTTGCGTATGTTTGTGGAACACGCAACAACTTTACAGAAGAGTCCTCAACCAAACTGCACATTACGAGGCGGGGGGGGGGGGGGGGATAAATTGAATTAACATAACCACCCCAGGGCTGTAAAAAGGTGCATTAATGAATTCTATGCAAAGCCAGAGGAAAAAAACTAAATAAATTCAAGAGTTATAGCGTACAACCTGGACAATTACTATATTTGACCTCATGGACTCATGTCTCTATTCAGGGCCATCTGCTGAAATGCCAGTTCCCATTAAAATGGAGCTGTTCTGGAAAGATTTGTTTGGTTGCTGCTGTTAATGATGACACCAAAACAGCAGAGGAGACACAGACGTTCATAACGCAAGACCTCAAGTCTGAAAATACGGTGAAGAAATAAGGATATTTCTTAATGGTTTCTTTTAGAGAGAGGGAGAGAAACAGAAGAGGTCGTTTTTTTTTTAACAGGCATGTGAAGTCAGCTTTCCGTTCTTTAACTTTCTCTTCGCGCAATTGCAACATTTCGGGGGAAAAAGCCCCAGGAAAATGCAGACTTCATTAGCTTTTCTTTTATGGTTGCTGAAAATCTCGCCAATTCGACAGAATGTCTAGAGGGTTATATATAAAACGATTTTAAAAGCGAAATAAAGACACCTGCTGGCACTGAACCGGGATTCCGAAATACCCTGTAACCTGCTGAAAGAGGGAATTGAAACAACATGCGTTACACAAAGCCTGACTTTTAAGTTATGTTCTAATGAAAAAAGTATGACAAACTAATGAGACAGTGAACATTTGGATAATTGTTCCTTTTAAAGTTGGTCACATTTCCAAGGGTTGTTGGCCAACAGAAGAAAACTAATGGGATTTATTAAACTGGAGGCAACACATCTGCAAAACATTTCCTCACATTCCTTTTGATAATCTTCCCTTCCTTTTTATAGTTTAATTAATTTAGATGCCTAGCACATTGCTTATAGCGATAATGTATGAAATCCTGGGATTACAAATTATGTCACCAATATCCTGAAATATTGATTTCCAACGCTCTTTCTCTCTCTTCGCCAGTACCACCAATGGTGTACATTTTCTTGGAATGGTTCGATATAAATTCTTAAGAAGACAAGAATACTTAGAGAATATGAATGGAGTCATACCATGGAGAGAGCTGTCTCAGTTGTGCTCCTCTGTTCTGAGATACCTTAGCCAGGCAAAGATTCAGTCAGGTGACTATCTTTTGCCTACATATCATTAACAGCACTTAAATATTTATTCACAAGGTCAGAAAGTGCTTTGAATCTGAGAAAGGAAAATCAGAATATTCTCTCGATTATGAGGGGCAACGAACTGCGGCGGTTCAAAGAGGTTCGTCTGTTCATCAGGAAAATCACAAATAGTGTTCAGGCAACTGTTATGGTTCCACACCAGAGCCCCACTTTTGGTTAAGACCCCAGATTAGAACCCAACTATTTGCATTCGGTGAAACTGTGATGTGATGTTACTGCACCACAGGAGCGATAACACTGACCAGTAGCCAGCTTTTATATTAAAACAAACTTAAATTTGAACACAAAATTAAGCACATCAGCATCACAAAAATAGCTTTACAGTTAACGGATACAACATCTTAACTTTCTTCCTGCTACCTGTGTCCCACATTCCAATTAAGCAGCCCATTTATTTAAAATATCACTTTTTTTTAACAACCAGGTTTTACTTGCTTACCTTGGTGCAGAGTCCTTGGAGAGAGAAACCTTTTTTATGACCAAATCTTTGGCTCAACTTAGAAGCCCTGGAAGCAACTATTTGTCCAGACAGACCTGCCCCCCCCCCCCCCCCCCCACTAGCTCCACCAGCTGTACTCAAAGCATACAACATTCTTTTGTCTCTTGTTTCAAGCTGTGTCTTAATTTAATTAACCAGGCTCAAACTGTCACAACATTACATGAGCTCTCTATGTGCAAACAGGTAAAATGGTTTTTAATATTAGCAGAATATTTCCCCTGCAAAAATAATTGATTTCGCTTTTAATCACAGCTCCAGCAGATACCTGCATGTTAACATTTTAACCGAGGTTTTAATAATATTACTTCAAAAATACAAAATAAAGTATGACAATTTCTTAAATTCATCACAGTAACATGTAATCAAAAAATGCAAATCGCTTATTGGCTGCATACAAAGAAGAGGATGCTTTTCTGTAATTACTTAGACTGTATGTAGCTTCCAGTATAAGCAAGTACACCACCCTGCTCGCCCGACTGATGATCATAAATTGGTTGTCAGCATAATTCTTAGTTTCGTAAATGTTGCCCAATGGTGGAATCACATCTAATGTTGAACACTGTTTTGAATTTTGCAAGCACGGGCTGGTTGGGTACAGTCTGTACCTTGCCGATTGTGAATAGTGAAAGGGGCAAGCTGTTTGATACATTCCACGAGGATTTAGGAAGTACGGCCTACAAAACTAGCATCACAGTGACACTGAAATTCATACACCACATTGCTCATTTGTGTGATAGGCAAAACGTCTTTCTGGCTTGACGGCAGGCTCCTGTTCATAGTGAAGACCACTTGTGCTGCTGCTGCAAGGTAGAAGTGTGAAACATTTGAGATAATCTGCCCTCCCAGGGTAATCTGGGTTAGGCTAGGCAGCTTTCAGGGCCAAAGGTGACAGCCTTATGAGCTTGATCATGCGTTTGCGTGATATACAGCGAGGGCAGCCATTATCCTGCAGGATGTCGTTGATGCACCCTATATCGGCATCAAGCCTACATGGTGAGCAAATGCCACGTGCCCTACTTATAAGGTTATCACTAAGGCCGATCTTGTAGCACAGCACTCTTGAGTATCCCACATGTGCGTATTGACCAGTGAAGTATGTAAGTGTATAAATTGTTGTTCCCATTATTAAATTATTCTTGTGAGTTGTCCTAATGAGTGCAAGAATAAAAGCTTCAACAAAATATGTCACCTTGTCTCAGCAATATTGAACACTCAATGTTCCGTTAGGATCGTTAGAAAGCTTATACACCTGAATAATATGCAGCTCATGCCAAAATATGATTGGTGTGAGTATTTGGGTATGAGTGGTTGTTTTCTAAGGCCTACATGAGAAAAGGTGGGAAGGAAAAGGGCAGTACATCACTAAGGTTCTGCCTTGCATGCATTGGAAGCATCCCCCCCCCCCCTCTCCCCCAGAGATGTCACCCCCACTTGCAACTCTCTCACTTGCCCCATCAAACCTGGACTACTCATTCCCCCCCTCCTTGGGCTCTAGGATCTCTCCCTGTACTAAAACACCATGACTGACCAATCGTTGACAGCCATGATCCTCAATAGGTTTCTTCCTACAGACCCGGCAGTGCCCTTGGCTGAGCTCTTGCACTGCTGGGACTGACGGAGCTGGGGCGGTGGGGGGGGGGTTGGAGAGAGGTGAGTAGTTTGCACCCGCCAATCATTAGGGGGGGTGGATGTTGGGGAGAGGTAAGCACTTTGCACATTTGCACTCATTCCTTCCGCACCCCCTGTAAAATGCAACGCACAGAAGCTTTTTTCATTGAGGGGGAATCCAGAACACAGGGCAGCACTCACAGAACTCCAATTGTGGCCTAACCAGGGCTTTGAATAGCTGAAGGATAACATCTTCCCCCTTTCATTCTAATCCCCTTGATACAGAGGCCAACATTGCTTTTGCCTTGTTGGTAATTTTCTAGACCTGTTCATGGCACCTTTTCTGTGGGTATTTATTATTTCACAGGGTGTGTGCATCTCGACTGGGTCAGAATTTATTGCCCATCATTAATTGCCCCAGAGAAGTCGATGGCAATGCGGCTTCTTGAACTGCTGCGATCCACGTGGTGTAGATACACTCACAGTGCTCGAAGGGATTTTGACCCAGCGGCAGTGAAGGGCGACGATATAGTTTCACGACAGGATGGTACGTGACATTTTTTATTCTTTCATGGGATGTGGACATCGGTAAGGCCAGCATTTGTTGCCCATCTCTAATTGCCCTTGAACTGTGTGGCTTTCTCAGCCATTTCAGAGTCCACTGTGGGTCTGGAGCCACATGGAGGCCAGACTAGATAAGGATGGCCGATTTCCTTCCCTGAAGGACAAAAATGAACCAGATGGACGTTTACAATTGACAATAGTTTCATGGTCACCATTACTGACATGAGCTTTCAATTCCAGAATTGGATTTAAATTCCACCAGGTGCCTTGGTGGGATTTGAACCAAAGTCCCCAGAGTATTTGCCTGGCCCTCTGGATTACTAGTCCAGTGACCTCACTGTTTTCCCTTAAAGGAGAAAAGCTTTTTGGCATCTCAACGAGACAAAATGCATTAATGTTGCCATCAAGTGGGTTTACCTGACTCAGTTATTAACATTAGCACGTTGCCATTCACGGCCTCTGTGAGGCTCAAATGATGCATCATACATGCACCTTCTTGCTCCAGTGGCAATGCTAAAACCCAAAGTCATAAATCATTTGACTGCACAAGAATGCACACTTGGCGTTTCATCTTTTGGCACAATTGCGGTCCTTAAAGTGTTATATTCTTTGTTGTATCTGCAAAGAGAAAGAATCAGAGGTGGCACACATCAAGTTTGCGTAACAAAGGTCAACGGGTTGATTGACAAGATGCGGCTCAAACAGGGTACAATGGTGAACTCCACAAAAGCCAACAAAATGCTCCGAAGACGTTATTGCGTAACACGTGACATTAAAACCAGCCAATGGTGTTACTCTGATACACAACAAAAATATTATGGAATCATGGCCAACTGTTCACGTAAGTTACCCAGATGCTTTGTTTAAATATGAAGCTGGAGCTATTGGCTGAATTCAATTATGCATGAAAGTTCTAACCTTCTCTACCTATTAAAAAGGCATTTTTGACAAAGAAATGCATTAAACAGCAGGAATGAGAGTGCAGCTAGAATATTAGAATTTACTGGAATCCCTGCAGTGCAAAACGAGGCCATTCAGTCCATCCAATCCGTAGCCCTCTGAAAGAGCACCCTACGTTGGCCCAATCCCTCACCCTAACCCAATAACCCCAACTAACCTTTGGACGCTAAGGGGCAATTTTAGCATGGCCAATCCACCTAACCTGCACATCTTTGGACGGTGGGAGGAAACCCACGCAGACATGGGGAGAACGAGCAAATTCCACATAGGCAGTCACCCGAGGTTGGAATCGAAGCCGGGTCCCTGGCGCAGTGAGACAGCAGTGCTAGCCACTGTGCCGCCGTGCCGCTGATTTGAAAATATATTTTAAAAAGAATTCCAGGGATAAACACATGGAGCTCATGACCTGCAAATGCACGTAATAGGGAGAGAGGCAGAAAGAGAGAGAGGGAGACTGAAAGAGGGAGGGACTGACAGAGAGGCAAACAGACAGAGAGAGGCCGACAGGCAGAAAGAGAAAGTGAGAGAGAGAAAGCGGAGGGACTTCAATAAAATAGTGTTTTTTCCCCCCTGACCTGCCTTCTCTTCTTGCCTTTGAAGGAAATGAAGAAATGGATCCATTAAGTGAGCCCACATTATTCTTTAATACGTTGCCAAACATGGGGAATAAAAAGAGCCATGAGTAAGTGTAGGCAGCATTTACAAATAATCCCTCCCACAAGAATAGTCCTGACTTGTCTATGCAAACTGACTGGCATGCACAAATTTATAAATGCGTTTAACAAGATTGGAATTCAAATAGTACAAGGTATTTATCAGGGAAGATGTGGAAACAAGCTATTAGATGTCACTTGAGTGGATCAGACTTCAGAAACAGAGACACTTCAAATAAAAAAAAATGTTTATATGGCTGGAACTGATGTGCGGGGGAACACAGAGGCCAATGCAAACAGACCAGCTCACAGATTCACTGCAAATTCGTAGGGCAAGATATTTGTTAGGGTGCAATTTTCAGTGACAGCTCACAAGGTTTTCACCCGATGGAACGTGTTTCCCTGTATCTGTGTGCAGTCACCAGCACGTTGACTTTAAATCAAGCAGCCCGTTTCTTTCTGATGTGTTATTCTGCAATTACTTTCAAACCCCTGAAGAACGACATTTCCAGGTGGTCTCTGTACAAACAACACCAGCTCTACTTTAACTCACAGTCTTAAAAAGCAATCCCGAGTCAGCTGGCCATTTATTCTCTGGGTGAGTAGCTGGCCCATGAAGCAGCTGGACATTTCCGTTATTTCCCGCTGAGCTGAGGAAGAACACCAGAACTTTAAAATGATACCGCTAATGAAAACTTGAAACGCCGGCAAGGTTGAGGCCAACCAAGATGCCAGGAATATTACCTAGGCAACTGACCACAAATTCAATCATTTCCCTTCTGTTTTATTGGGAGGCGGTCGACGAAGCATTGTTGAAACACAGAAGAGGTTTATTGAATTGTGGTGAACTATGTACACTGGACAGCACAACTAATACACAGGTCTTGTTCCCACATCTCCCGGGCTAACTCTGGTCAAACTGCAAAGGCCAGAATCGCGCCTAAACTCCTGATAGGCTTACCTTTGCGCGCTGTGTCCCCATTTGGTTCTGGGCCTGCAAAGCATAGTCTCTTAAGGGGGCCACCCTGCCACATTCCTCCCTCTTAAAGTTCCCTTACAGATCCCTGTAACACAGAAACACACACAAGGGTTACAGTAAAGGAGCTTAAAGCAACGTTCGTAAGGTAAGTCCATCAGGGGACTTCCTAACTCTTGTTGAACATCTCAACTTGGCCACAGGGTCTTCCAGATTAGGAGTGTCAGACTCCAGCAACGGCAGGCGGATCTGTAGAGTTCACAACTGGGGTTGTGCTGATGATTGGGGGGGGGGTGGTTATGTAATCTCACCAGATTGAGATTGTACTCTTCTGATGTTTCTTCAGGGTCTTCCTCAAGCTTGTTGATTGATACAGTTTCACCTGGATGGTTGTATGACACTTGCATCTCTGCATAACAATGGAGGGTTGGGGATTATAATGGTCCCTCACTAACTGCAACAATTGATCAGAGGACTTGGAGTCTGGAGCCTCCAGAAATGTTAAACTTTGCACTAGGTTGTGTGTTTGTGGGACGCAAGCAGTAATACATTTGGTTTCTCTTCAGCTGTTATTTCATTGACAGCGAAAATGTATTGAAGCCTTTTGACACATTGGCCCTGTTACAACCGCCTGGGCAAGTGCATGGTCAAATCCAGCCCCACTTGACCCACAGTGGGAACTCAATTGAAATTATCAAATAATTCTTCGAAAAATGCCCAAAGTCTTTGGCCCTTGGCTGCCCAGTAATGGCAGTCACTAGGTTTGTGAACTTAAACACAATTAATTCTGTTCACAACGGTAACTATAATTAAATATGCAGCAAATACACCTGGTCAACTATTGTCTAATTCCTAACCCCTCCTCTGTAACTCACTCCCACCCTCTACATACACGCACCAGACAGACAAGCAAACACAGAGGGTAAAGAGGAGTGGAAAAATAATGATGAAAGTAAAAAGGATAAGAGTCTTTGATTCAGTTTGTTGTCTTGTGGCACATCTTCCTTCAGTTTAAGCTTTCATCTCGTAGTTTCTGCTTTCAGTCTGTAATTGTTTTCACTGTAGATTCATCCAAGTTCCCTGTCGGTTCACAAAAACAGCAGCTATGAGGCCTTTCTGGAGAATGAAAGAGAGAAACTCACAGAGCTTCTTCTCTGAGCATCCAGAACCTGGCTATCCTTTCTTGGTTCTCCGAAAACCATCCGACTTGGGTAGGACCCAATCACTGCACGTTGCCGGGCAGAATACGGCCTTTAGGCCAATTCATTGGTCACCAGCCAACCAATTGAACTAAGTCCCTCCCAAGTCTCGGGCATTAGAAATTCCAAGTTCTGCAATTGAAAGCTAGCACAGTGTACTATTTTGTAACTTTTGAGTTCCTCACTTCCTCTGCTTGATTCAAAGGTGTATTTAAAGATCAATAATGATAATTGCAAAATGAAAGAAATGGGAAATAAGGGAATCAACAGAAGGGCTTTCATAACTTTAAATACTGACCTCCGGAGCAAACTCATCAATTTTTCCGAACTGTTGCATCGCTATTCGACTACAGAGAATCTTTTACCTTTTAGTATTCTGAGAGGCTGGCCCCAGCATTGTTTGAAACTTAAACCAGGTATTTTGACTCTGATTGGTCAAGGCATTGTCATGAGGACTGAACCAGCAAATGGCTGTCACCTATTTTGTTTAGCTGAAACAGGTTCAATGTGTGTACATGTTCTTTCTGTCTGCAATGAACAAGGCCCTGTGTGCTAATCTTTGTAGCTTGCAGTAGGGGCAAATGGGCCACACCGTGAGCCACACTAACAATCCTAAATTGGTTGGCAGCATAATTCTTTGTGCACTGGGGATTGTTTAGCAAATGTTGTCCAATCGCGGATTCACATCTGATGATGGAGTTTCGACAAAAGCCCCAAGGAATAATTAAGTGTCTAAAATTGCTAATTTTTACAGGAAGCATAAAAGAGAAGCATATTATCCAAACGGTGAGAGATGGCATCGATCTGGGGGTCTTAGTGCATCAACTGCAAAAGGTTAGTATGCAGGTACAACAAGTAATTAGGAAAGCTAATAGAATGTCATCATTTATTGTGAGGAGAATTGAATGCAAAAGTAGGGAGGCTCTGCTTCAGCTATACAGAGCACTAGTGAGACCACATCCGGAATACTGAGCACAGCATTGGTCACTTTATTTAAGGAAGGGTGTAAACACACTAGAATTAGTTGAGAGAAGGTTTACTGAACTAATACCTGGACTGGGTGTGTTGTCTTATGAGGGAAGATTGGACAGGCTAAGCTTGTACACAATGGAGTTTAGAAGAGTAAGAAGTGACTTGATTGAAACATTTCGGTCCTGAGGACTCCTGACAGGGTAGACGTAGAGAGGATGTTTCCTCTTGTCAGAGATTCTAGAACGAGTTATTACTGTTTTAAAATCAAGTGCCACTCATTTAAAATGGAGATGTGGCATGTTTTTCTTTCTCGCTGATGTTCTTTGGAACTCTCTTCCTGAAAAGGTGGGGGGGGGGGGTGGGGCAGCACGGTGGCTGAGTGGTTAGCATTGCTGCCTCACGGCGCCGAGGTCCCAGGTTCGATCCCGGCTCTGGATCACTGTCCGTGTGGAGTTTGCACATTCTCCCCGTGTTGCGTGGGTTTTGCCACCACAACCCAAAGATGTGCAGGGTAGGTGGATTGGCCACGTTAAATTGCCCCTTAATTGGAAAAAATGCATTGGGTACTCTAAATTTAAATTAAAAAAAAAAGGAAAGTTGGTGGGAGACGAGTCTTCGGATATTTTTTAGGCAGAGGCAGATTGACTCTTGGTAAGCTAGGAGGTAATAGATTATTGGGGGTAGGCGAGACACTGATTTGAAGTTGCTACCAGATTACCCATTAAATGGCGGAGCAGGCTCGGGTGGGTCTAATGGCATACCCCGCTCCTTGTTCATACGGTTGTATGTTTCGTCAGTTTGTTACAATAAATGTCTTATAATATTAAATTTTGTTGTGTTTTTCTTTCAGCTATTAACTGGAAGTTTGAATTTCTTTTTGAAGGGTTCCACTATCCAGTACCATCTGCTGTGTACCATTGCCAAGAAGAATTTCCACCCTGATGCGTTTGAAGAAGCATTCTAGATACTTAACGGTATCATATGAATATGGCAGGAAATTTTCCAATCGGCCTCCTCAGAAGGAGTTAATTAGGTCGCAGACACAAAGCATGGACTGAGCTGAAGAGTTGCACTGAAGTCAGGTTTTGTGAAGTGCTTTTAAGTGATTTGGAAAGGTATCTCTGATTTAGCCATCTCACTGCAGCAACATTAAACAAATAACAATGACGAAGCAGTCATCAAAGTTAACCGACAAACCTAAATCCACATGATCACATTCTCCTCCAAAATGCTTTTGCTTGTGTAAAGTGCTGAGATATCTATATTTTATTGTATTCCTGCAGTCACAGAGTTACCATCCAGGAGTTCCTCAGCACACCTGTGACCATCCTTTCAGTAAAGCCAACCATTCACATTGAGTTGCCGAAATTTCAAAGATCATGATGCCAAAGTGACTTATTGACCAGGAAACAATAATCCTTCTGGATAACCTTGCAAGGCACCTCATGAAGCTGTCAAGTACAGAGATTTACATAGGAACTGAACTTCCTGGAACAATGTTTCCTCCATGCCCTGAGTACGATTTCAAAAGTCATGGGGCGGGATTCTCTCAGCCTCGACGTGGGGCCGATCTCGGGTTTGACGCCGCTCCCGCGATTCTCCGGTACCAGGTGAATCATCACCAATCGGGCGGTCGATGCGGCGCCAGTCGGGGGCCATTGAAAGAGGATCCCGCGGCAATTCACCGTGTGCTACTGCCCGAGTTCCCGCCGGCGTGGTTCTCTCATGGTTCCACCTGGCAGCAACTCGGCGTGGCGGCTGCGGACTCAGTCCACGGCCACTCTGGTGGGGGGCGGGGGCATAATTCACGGGGGGGGTGGAGGGGCCTCCAGGATGGCCAGGCTACCGATCGGGGGCCACCGATCCACGGGCACGAGGGAGGGGGGAGGGGAGGGTTTGTTTTCTGTACTGGTCCGCGGTGTGGCTCCGCCATCTCTCGCGGGGCAGCCGACACAGGCTGCCGCCTTGCGCCTGCGCAGAACCTCGACCGGAAGTGCAGGGCCCCCGATCGGCAGCCAGAGCTGCGAGGAACACTCCAGGGCCCGGCTAGCCCCCTGTACATCGGGGAATCACACTGGACTTTCTCCAGGTAAGTTCAGAGTGATTCACGCGCGTTTTTTCACGGGCGTGGGGACTTAGCCCCATTATTGGAGAATCCCGTCCCTGAACTCTGGAAAGAACCATCTGATTGTAATCTCCATCCTGACCTTGATATCATTAGAGCCGAACGGTGGAAGTAGCTGCTGAATCAAGAGCAACTAATGCTTTGTGAAGGCATTTCTTATGTGAAGAACCCATCACTGGACTTCCACTGGTGATCTATGTAGCTGTTTTTTCCAGAGATGTGTCCTGTAGAGAGGTGGCACAGATTGGAGAGCCAAAAGACCGTCTGACAACTTTGAGAGAAATTTGACATCAGTGACAAAAATGTAGGAAGTGGGGTGGGGGCTGTGTGATGGTGGGAATGGGAATGAGGGTATGTTGATTTTGTGGCTGGGGGCGATGTATCCCAGCAACCTAGATCTGACATTTCCCGGTGGAGCCCTAAGAAGAAATAAGAATAAGGAATCAAGTATCAGTTTTACTGGATTGCTGCGAACAGTACCATCGCTGTGGGCAATCTGCTCCGGGGCGCGTCAGCATTACATTAGGAATGTACGCATGTCATGGGACGCTAGTCTTCACTGAACACTGAGAGTCCCCTCAGATTAGCAAAGTTGGAGCCAGAAATGGAGACAATTCATCTTAATAGTTGCCTGACGCCTCCCATCAATATGTGAGAGCTGAAATTACCCCTAAGTTAATTGCATCTCACAAAAGTGAGAACTTGGGAACAAGCCAGCGCTTCCAAAGATGTTTTGGAGCACTGTCTTCTACCTTTGTGAGATGTTCATGGTCCTCTTCATCACAAACGTTGAGGCTATCTTCTAAACTGTCCCTCCTTCCTTCTTCTCCACTCTTTTTGAGACTCTCCCCTGCCCCAGACCGCTACCTCCAGGTTTATGTCACATCTCCGCCCATGCTGTTTCCACGCGTGCCTTCTCCATGAAACCCACCTCCGACTCGCTCGCCCTCGTGTACCTATTTACCCTTAACATCACCAATACATTCCTAAAGCTGCCTAGGCCTCACACTCTAAAATGTCCTCAGTGTGCTCTTCTTTCCACACACTATTTTTCCCTTCCTTCTTTCCACACTCACCAATTCCAACACCAATTAGGGGCTGGTTTAGCACACTGGGCTAAAGAGCTGGCTTTTAAAGCAGACCAAGGCAGGCCAGCAGCACGGTTCAATTCCCGTACCAGCCTCCCCGAACAGGCGGCGGAATGTGGCGACTAGGGGCTTTTCACAGTAACTTCATTTGAAGCCTACTTGTGACAATAAGCGATTTTCATTTTTCATTTCATTCCAAAGAAAAATCTCGTCTTGCCACCAAAGATCTCCATCACTGATCAGGAATAATAATTTAATTCAGCGATGAGCTGCGTCAACTTTGCATCTCTTTCCCTGAATCTACTGCAGTGAATCCCGTCAAAACAGATTGAGTTAGAAGATGCAATAAGTACTCATCTGCCAGTGGCTTGACTCCAGCCGAAACTGGCAGCAAAGTCTCTTCACATGCCACTCTGAGGCTCTTTGCTGGTGCCAGACTTCACAATAAAGAGCATTAGCAGGAATTGCTATTCAAATCCAGTATTGGCACAAAGCTTTGACCTGATTAGACTTTGCGACTATTATTGTCCTTTAAAAAATGAAGCCTTTTCAATGTGAGCCAGAGTGGCATTTTTGAATTGATGTGGATTTGGCAGTTTTACTTGAATCCTCTACATCAATTGTTCAAATCGGGCCTGTAACCATCGTGCTTCATGTCTGATCTAATGAAGAAAAAATGAGATGATTGCTTCCCTCAGGCCCAATTACAACGAATTTGGAAATTGTATCAGGCAAGAAAACAAAGTGGTTGAATACATGGTGTCTATTGCGAACAAACATTAATGTACAGTTAACGTGATGCTTGTGCACTACGATTCGGGAAAGTGCACAACGGGATAGGAAAGTTAAACGCAGAACAAACCCAGTTTCCGTAAACCTTGATGTAACAGGAAAGCAAATAGGAACTTCCAAATCCAAAACAGACTTGATGCATGCTTCAGTTAATTGGTCATCTATCATCTTGATTCTGTCTATGGGGAAAGAGCAATCTCAGGAGAAACAGGCAGTTCTTTTACACACACTATGGCTCACCATCTGACTGGTTATATGAACTAACTAAGCACGAGACAACGGGTTTATTAAGGAGTGCTAATTGGTGTGATGTTCCTGGGTCGTAAAAGTTCAAAGAGGCTGCATCAACATCAGACATTGGAAATGCTTAACCTTTATTGAAAATGAATGGTTCAATATAGCATTGGGGTGGTTTCTTTACAGAAGTAATATAACTGAACTTTGTTACCTTGGGATTGATATATTCTATTCAATTTCTTGTCAAGAATGTACACAGATATATTTACATAATTATATCATATTATTACACCAGCTATGTGCACATGCTTTGTGTTTGCATTTCTGGATGTCTATCTCATCAGTCTCACTTCTGTCACATTGTTTGTTTTACCTTTTTCCATCAACATTTCCAGTGTCCACACTTATAATGGAGTTTGTTCATGTCAACGTTGCACACTGTAATTACATACCCCAGGCTGCTAGGTGGCACTGCTCTCAACATCTTCACAGACTCTCTCCGCCGGAAAGCCAACATGGGGTGGAGTTTCTCTGGAGCTGCACTGGTTTTCCTTAGCACAGTTACCCTGGTATCAGAACCGATGGAAAGGATCCACAGAACGTTAAGTGCCAATTACGTGCGGAGCAAAACTGCTCATGAAGCGAATTTAGACCGGGTGGTTCTTTTTCTTTGTCCAGCACAGACATGATGGGCCGAACAGCCTGTTTCTGCGCTTTGAATCTCTCTGGTTCTATATGGTAGATGACATGCTTCCAGCTGGAAATGTGCACTCACATCTCTGCCTTCTTGTATTGGGGGATTAGTATGCCAAGTGACGTGTGAAATAAAGAATCTGCACGTACTTTGATAGGTCTTACACTTTAAAATGGATGCTACAGTACACCTGTACTGCCTGGTCTAATTATCCCATTTTCCCATTGATATGAGTATGCGTTTGTGCATATGAATGTCGATATGTACGTTCAAATAAGTGATCCTTTAGAAACATTATGGAAATAAATTAAAACTAATTGCTTATTTGAATAGAAAGTTCAGTTTGCTCTTTTGTTAACTGCATGTGGCAGGTAGTAATAAGCTGGATCAGCCTTTTGAAATAGATGAGGACCGAGTGAAAAAGGCAAGTTTCCATTTGAAGATATATGTCAAAATACCATTTAAACTCTTGTATCCATTGTATAGTTGAGGAGTTAGTGTATTGCAGTGTAATTGCTCACATGGGATTTCAAACATGTCAGCCCTGCAAGAAAAGTAACACATTTGCCAAATGATTTTCTTGTTGGGAGTTTTCTACTTATCCCTCTGCCCTACTAGCTCACAATTTGCTGCTGATGTGACCAATTTATTGATCTTGTTGGTATTTTGTAGAGTGATGCAGAAGGTGCAAGGACATCTTAGTACCGAGTAATTCATCTTTAGTGCCAGCGAAGCATAATTTGTGTTTCCTGATGCCCAGAGGTCAAGGTGCAGTCGGATTATCAGCAAAAAAGATAAGAAAGGAACAATGGATTAATGGGAAATAAAGACAACAAAAACGAACAAGGTTGGAGGACACTGAAACAAAACAAAAGTGAGAAGAAATCGATCTGAATGAGTGCCTTCGCTCATATATTGCTGAAAAGAGAGACATGTTGCTGAAGCTTTTCGCCTTGCACCCATCAGGGCAAATGCAAGAATACCAAATTTCAAACAATCACAATAATTTGTGCGACAAGAGAAAAGGGGTGCTGATTGGGTGGCAAGTCGACTCTAATTGGTGGAAGCATTGCGTCAGAGACAACTTGCCAACCAAACAGAACACCTTTTCTCCTGTGATTGTTTGAAATTTGGTATTCTTGTGTTTGTCCAGATGAGCAGAGGGTTAAAAGCTTCAGCAACATGCCATGCGTTTCAGCAATATTCAAGCACAGTACTACCTTCAATTGTTTATGCTGCACTTTTGACTTTCTAATATTTGAATAGTATGTTACTGTGCTATTTGTTCACGATCTGTTTTCATTAAAAATTGTCACAAAATAGAGGAAGATGTTGAAATCGGCCTGGACTTTTCTGCGGTGCTGTTACGGGTTATGATTGGCAGAAGCAAGACCGTTCTTCAGCTTGACCCACCGATATCAGCGCAGAGCCAAAGTTTGCTGAGAAACTCATTGAGCCAAAATATGCTGGAGAAACAAATTTTATATAAATTTGGAAACGGTAAATCATTGAGCAACCTGTAGCAATAAAGAGCACCCTATGAATTGCGAATCACAACACTTTGCCAAGAGCCTGGTGGAAACAGCAACTCACCCTCAATTGCTGCTGCCTTCACCACACTCTTATCAACTTACTCTTCCAACCATGCTAAAGATATTTGAGCAAAAGGCTGAGGGATAAGTCTGACTAATAGGGCATACCGTGGGTGGCCCTGTTCCAGCAAACTCTGAACCATTATCATAAGCCTCAGCAATGATAGTGGTTAAAAAAAGGAGCTTCGAAGTGGACTAAATTGGAGATAGCAGCTCCCTCATTCAGGGGATCCAACTGCTGTTAACAGAAACAGGGAACAGCAGACCTGACAAATGAGTTCATGCCACACTTGCTTGTATATTCTGGAAAATCACCCTTGCAGCTGTCTCCAGGTTGTTGATAACCCACAAAGCCTTCAAAGATAATCACCGAATCACAAGTGCAATTTGAAATGATATATACCTTTCTGTTATTCGTTCAATATCTCTGATAGCTCATTCCAAAATCTGAGCACTGGCAAATTAAACCTGCTATTTGCAATGGCTTGGCTGGCTATCATCTGAATGAAATATCACAGAGTGCATAATTATTCTACTTTTTAAACTGAGGAGTAAAATTGGACTTGGTAATGCCGGTCGTTTGGTTTTATGAGCCCCTTAATATATCAAAATGGCCTCCACGACATGTGTGCACACTTTCAACATGATGTACATCAGATGCCATGCCATTAAAGAAGTTAGCTCCCGGATGAGGTGGGGGCGGGGGTGCAAAATGGTCAGATTGAGGATATATATGGTGATTGGGGAACAGGGCGCAGCCTTCATGAAAGGGATCAAGTGGAAGTGGGAGGAGGAGTTGGGGAGGGAGATAGGATGGGGACTTTGGTGCGAAGTAATGAGCCAAGTGAACTCCTGCACAATGATGAGTGTTATACAATTTAAGGTGGTGCACAGGGTCCGCATGACTCGGGCCCGGATGAGCGGGTTTCTTTTGGGGGGTAGTGGACAGGTGCTAGAGGTGAAGGAGGAGGCTGATGAAGCATGCCCATATGTTCTGCGGGTGTGAGGAGTTGGACAGCTTTTGGGAGGCGGTCGGGACCCTATCGTGGATGGTAAGGGTTGAGGTGGAGCCGGACCCCATGGTGGCGATCTCCGGGATGTCGGAGGTGTTAGCTGATGCTGGAGGGGAAGGGAGCCAATGTCGGGACCTTCCCCTCTCTGATTGCCCGGCGACAGATACTTTTGAATTGGAGGTCGGCTACGCCACCGGGGGTTGCGGCTTGGTTGGGAAACCTGTACGAGTTTCTCAGATTGGAGAAACTCTAAATTGCCCTCAGTGGGTCGGGAGAGGGCTTTGGGGTATGGTGGAGGCCGTTCATGGCTATATTTGAGGAGCTGTTTGTCACGGAGGACGGAGTGAGGAGTAAATGGGGAAAAACTATACTCTGCTGGATGTTAAGGTTGTGTTATTATGTTGAATATGTTTGGAATAAAATATCTTTAAAATAAAATTAATGGAGTTAGAATGTACACCTAAGGTCTGCCAGAAGTATGGAACACAGGAACATAGGAAATTAAGTATGCAGAGGAGGTGTATCATCAATCAGCATGCAATGATGATTTCAATGCGCCACCATTTTAGAGCTCCATACTCCAAACAATGGCTTTTTAATGTCCCATGGCTGAATACATTTTCAATGACCCCACTCCCACCAATAGAAACAAAGGGTTCATCGACTAATTACATGTTAGTGGCTGGAATACTTCCTCTGACTGTTGTTGCAGCTTCACGCCTCTCCGAGCAGAATATTTGCACAACAAATTGATTCTAGATCTGACTTATTAGGATGGACATTTGAACGACAGCTACCATACATATCACAATAATCTGAATAATAACAGACTTATTGAACCTGACTCTCCGGCACCTTTCCATGTGTGAGGATAGACCTGTTCAAGTGCAGGAAAGTGGGTCTTGCCTTGGTTTTCAACGGGGGTTAGACGTTGAACTTTGCATCGTGATCCTATCCAGCTTTCAGCCATAGTTCAAGTGGAGGAGAGCTGAAGTCCCAACAAATTCAACCCTTGTGAAAACAACACCTTTCACCCCTCGCACCATAATTCCCAGGCTCCTAAGTGGCAACAACAGCGATATTTCATTTTTGCTCTGATACCACGGCAGATTTCCTGCCCGTAAGAAGACCGTGAGCAGAAAGAAAAGGGTTGTTCAAAAATAATTCTTGCTTGAAGGAACTTTGTGAACATTATGTAACGCATTGTGACATTTACTAAACTAAATCAACATTATTATTGAATAGCGTTTAACTGATGTTGATGTTTGTAGAGAATAAACGAAATTTCGAGCTGAGATTCTGTTTTCAATTAATGTTAAAGGATGGGATGTCAACTCAAAAGGAACAAAATAATCATCATCTTGTCACCAAGGCTTTGTTTCAACTGTATTTGAAAACATTGCCTTGGTCATCAACACCTGCGATTATTTGAAGCCTTGTCAGATAAGGCACTTCAAAATGTCTTTCAGTTTCTAAAAGACCCCTTGGGTTTATGACGAGGGAGTAAAGAAGCAGACATATATCGGCAATGTGTGTTTAGCAAAAGAAAGCCTTGACCTGGTTATTTCTTATGGTCCTCTGGCAATCTGGGCAGGTATCCAGCCACCTGGTTTGCCAGTTGTTTCATTGAGGACAACAAATTGACAAACCTTCAGCACAATTAGGCTTTCCCTTAAAACCATGGAGGAAAAAAAACCATGAACCATGAAATGCTTAAAATGTCAGCAAAAGGTAGCGGCAATAGGCCTTCCCCTTAAATAACCTTTTGTAAAACAAAAACAAAAATAAGAACCAGGGCGGGTGGTGGCCCCAAAGATGGGCCAAGATACCAAGCCTCGATGGTTTGGGAGACCCCCTGCCAGATCAGGCAGCTGCTGAACAGCTATCAGGGCTCCCATCCTCTTAAAGGAAGAGAGTCCGGCTCTGACTAAACAGAGAGTTGGCAAGCCATCAATTCCAGCAGCCCCATCAGGAGTGGTGGCTGCCGTTGGGACTGCACCCAGCCCCGAAAAGAAGTACCTATTCAGCATGTTAAGTGAGGATAGGGGTCACTTGCATCAATCAGCCAGGACCCAGTTGTGGGGGATTGGTGCGGTGAGGGGGGAAGGGGGTGTTGACACAGGCGTTGCTTAATCCCACCTTGGGCCAGAGGGTGCCTGCTGTGGAGAGTTGCCTATCTGAGTTCACAGAGAGCCACTAGGTTCTCTAGGTTATTTTCCCACTTGGTGGAATGCCTTGGAGATGTGAAGGCGACAGACATGTCATTCCTTGCCCTTCCTTCCAATTTTTTGATTCCCACCCTCTGGCCCCCACTCCTCCTCCTGCAGGCACTGTAAAGTGCCAGCCAAGGTTAATGTTGTCACTTTTGTAATAAGATGCAGATGTTTAAATGCGTACACAACAGCTATGCTTTCCACATTGAAGCAGGCAAACAAGATTCATGCATTGAAATTGCTACGTGTGATATTTGGTGTATTTCATCATTCTCCATTTGCAATGCTCCCTTTATGCACAGAATCCCTACAGTGCGGAAGGCCATTCAGCCCATCAAATCTGCACCGGCCCTCTGCAAGAGCATCCTACCTAGGCCCAAGTCCCCACTCTATCCCCATACCCCAGCTAACCTGCACATATTTGGACACTAAGGGGCAATTTATCATGACCAATCCATCTAACCTCCACATCTTTGGACTGTGGGAGGAAACCGGAGCTCCCGGAGGAAACCCCGCAGACACGGGGAGAATGTGCAGACTCCGCACAGACAGTGACCCAAGGCTGGAATTGAACCTGGGTCCCTGTCTTTGTGAGGCAGTGTTGCTGCCCAGTGCACTACCGTGCCGTCCTATGATGGCATTGAGGCATAGAGCTTACATCAAGCGACCCTAACTTCCAAAGTTCTCACGGGTTCCAAAAGAAATTCCACTTACTTTGCTCTCACATCATCTCTCCATCCCTGCCGTGCGCTTGGTAAGGATACGGAACCACCTGAGAGAAAGCTACTGAGCAGAAATTACCTTTATACTGCCTCCAACTGCTCCCTCGGGAACAAAAATAAACTTGTGTGTAGCTTTAAGAAATAACATTTCATCAACAAAAGCACATTTTTAAAACATTGTTGCACTATTTCTACTTTTGACACAGAATATTAGATCGTAGAATAAAACCCCTACACTGCAGAAGGAGGCCATTCGGCCCGCCGAGTCTGCACTGCCCTTGGAAAGAGCACCCTACTTAAGACCACACCTCCACCCTATCCCCGTAAACTAGTAGACCCACCTTAGCTTTTGGGCAATTTAGCGTGATCAATCCACCTAACCTGCACATATTTGGACTGTGGGAGGAAACCGGAGCAGCCAGAGGAAATCCACGCAGACATGGGGGAAAAGTTCAAACCCACACACAGACAGTCACCCAAGGCCGGAATTGAACCTGGGTCCCTGGAGCTGTGAGGCAGCAGTGCTAACCACTGTGCCACCACAACATTTGTCTTCTGCGCAATTATTGCAATGCGATGGGAGAAATGCTTAGAATTTACCGGTGAAAGAATTTTCCATGTTCATCATTAACAACATTTTTGGTTTGTAGAAAAAAGGGGGTTGGGGGGAGGAGTTTGTGGGGGGTTGGGCTGTCTGAAGCATTTGCCGCGATCACCCATGGGGGGGGGGAGGGAGTTGGGGGGCTGAAGGGCGTTGGGGGGAAGGGGGGATGGCGTTGGGAGGGGGAAGTGGGGATGGGGTTGGGGGAAGGGGGTGGGGGGGAGGTGGTTGTGGGGGGGGTGAAGGGAGTTGGGGGGAGGGGGTTGGGGTGTGAAGGGGGTTGGGGAGGGTGGAGGTTAGGGGGAGGGGCTTGGGGAAGGGGATTTGGGGGGGAGGGGCTTGGGGGAAGGGGGTTTGGGGGATAAGGGGGTTGAGGGGGTGAAGGGGGTTTGGAGTGGAGGGGTTGGGGGAAGGAGTTTGGGAGGGTTGGGGGTGAAGGGGGTTTGGGGGGAGGGGCTTGGGGAAGGGGGTTTGGGGGATAAGGGGGTTGGAGGGTGAAGGGGGTTTGGGGTGGAGGGGGTTGGGGGGAAGGAGGTTGGGAGGGTTGGGGGGTGAAGGGGGTTGGTGGGGAGGGGGTTGGTGGGTGAAGAGGGTTTGGGGGGGAGGGGGTTGGGGGGTAAAGGGGGTTTGGGGGGAGGGTGTTGGGGGGGTGAAGGGGGTTTGGTGGGGAGGGGGTGGGGGATGAAGGGGGTTTGGGGGAGGAGGTTGGGGGGTGAAGGGCGTTGGTGGGGAGGGGGTTGGTGGGTGAAGAGGGTTTGGGGGGAGGGGGTTGGGGGAGTGAAGGGGGTTTGGGGGGTGAAGGGGGTTTGGGAGGGAGAGGGTTGGGGGGTGAAGGGGGTTTGGGGGAGGGGGTTAGTGGTGGTGAAGGGGGTTGGGGAGGGAGGGGGGTTTGGGATGGGCGACGACAGGGCGAAGGAGGATGGATTGTGGAAAGGAGTACAGGGAAGGGGATGGGGTAGGAGAAGGGGGTTGGGGTGGGGGAATGAGATGGGGGAAGGAGGAGGGGGTGGGGCAAATGATGCCACCATTCTGTCGGCTTGAGGGGGGCGGCTCCACGGTTGCCCGCGGGACCGAGACCCCCAGCTGGAGTGCCATTGCAGGAAGGTGGCGAAGATACCCTTCCAATTCGGGGGCACGGTGAAGGGCTGTGTCCGCTGGCGCTGCGATGAGGAGGGACGGGGTGAACTGTGTGGGATACGGATACTGTGGGAAGGTGTCACGGTGCGTGCCTGAATGAACCGTGACCAGGCAGCCGGGGCACCCATTCATTAAAAGGCCCCTGGCTGCCTACGTGCCAAAGCGCCCCACTAACATATTTCATTGCCTTTGCCTCCCGGACCTCCGCCCCCCTCCCCCGTTTAAGTTCATGATGTATTCACAGCAGCCATCGATGTTCGCCACCGTGGCGACAGCCATGCAGATTGGCATTCGTTGCGGGCGAGCCAGGCAGCTCAGTGGGGGTGCGGCAGAGGCGGATGTAGCAAAGTGAGTGGCCGTGGAGGGCCCCGTGCCAGGCGCTCCTGCTGCAGGCCATCACGCCCGATAGGTCCAAGAGGAGGCGGAGGGTGCGAATCACCTCCACGTCGTTGGCCAGGAAGAGGGCGACGACTCCGATCCTGATGGGGCACAAAAGGAGGAGCATGAGCAGGTGGTCGTGCCAAGGCGGCGGAGGCGTCCCATGCGTCACCGTGTCTACAGGGACCGCATTTCCTTCGAGGACCTAACGGAAGCGGCATGCAGGAGAAGACTCCGATTGAGCCGTGAGACGGTCGGCCATATATGCCACCTATTGGCGCACCTGGCACCACGTGGAACTGGGGTAGGACATGCCATCCCAGTGAGAGTGAAGGTGACGATCGCCCTGAATTTTTCGCGACCAGCTCCTTCCAGTCGCCGAGCAGCAACCGTTGTGGAATCAGTCAGGCCTCGATGCACCGGTGCATCCGGGCAGTTACCGACGGCCTTTATGCCGTCGCGGGATGATACATCAATTTCCCGGAGGACCACGCGCACCAGGCTGCCAGGGCAGCGCAATTCGCCTCAGTGGCCGGGATCCTGATGGTACAGGGTGTCGTGGATGGGGTGCATGTGAACCTGCGTGCACCGACGCGGGACAGGGACATCTTCCTGAACAGGAAGGGGACATATTCGATGAACGTCCAGGTGGTATTCAACCACGGAATGCGAATAATGCACGTGTGTGCCCAGTACCCGGGAAGCATGCATGATGCTTTTATACTGGCGCAGTCCTGCATCCCCGCAGTTTCCGATGGTCACCTCCCCTGGATGAGGGGCTGGTTGCTGGGCGACGGGGGTTATCCGTTGCAGCCGTAGCTGATGACGCCTATACGGAGGCCACAGACCAACGCGGAGACCTGCTACAATGAGGCCCATGCTGCAATCAGGGGTGTTGTGGAGAGGTGCTTCGGCCTCCTTAAAATGAGGTTCCGGTGCCTGGATCGATCTGGAGGCGTTCTATAGTCCGACCCCGACAGGGTCGGAAGAATCACCGTTGCTTGTTGCGTCTTGCACAACATCGCCCAACAGGTGGGCGATGCAATGGAGGAGGTAGAAGCAGGTGAGCCCGATGAGGGCATCAACTCTAAACATGAGGATGAGGATGAGGAGGAGGAGGTGGAGGACGAGGAGGGCGACGATGGGTGGGCGGCAGGGCACGGACACCACCGGGGTGCGGGATATGACCGGGAGGCCGATGACACCACCGTTTGGGACAGCAAGCACGCAATGCGATGATCGACGCACGTTTCGCACACTAGGGGGAGGGCAACGTTGTTCAGGGCACTCGCACTGTTGACCGCTCGCACAGGCACCTCCCAGCACCCCCCTCACCCACCTCCCGCACCATCGCACAACCCTACCACACACGGCACCACTCTCAAGCAACACTACTGAATGTCTGAATCATGGCCACATCTGAACACCACCATCTCGGTGTCCCCTTTGTGCATCACGGACACTCCATCACATGTCCACGTGGGGCAGCGGGCGTCGGAGCACTGAGGACGAAGGCGTGTTTGGTGTAGGCGGGGGTGGGGGGGGAGCACACACAGCCTCACTCTTGCAATGATTTTCGAATACCATCGTCACCGGGCACCCTCATGTCCCCCGTCCCCCGCCCCCCCCCCGCAGGCACCGGACATAGGACAGATACATGTAGGTTTGGTGTAACAACTTTAATTGTGACATTGAAAGACACGTGCCCTCGCCCCTATTACTAAGCTGTGCCCTGCACCCGTGCCAACTTACTACGTGTCTAACGTTTTTGCTTTAGGGGCCCTACCAATACGTCTAGATGTTTCCCCAGATGGTACAGCAGGAGTGGAGGCGGACTCCTGAGAATCCTGCCCTTCGACGTGGCTCCCCGCCGGCGCGAGCTTCCAGGGGCAGCCCAGCCTGAATGGGCCAGGCTGCTCGGCGGGCATGCTGATGGCGTGATGCCACCCTCCTCTGCCCACCAGGTACACCAGGGACAGGACGGAAGGAGTGCGAGTGTTCCGGTCCCTCCCTTGCTGGTGTAACCGGAACAGGCACCAGGATCTCCTCCTCCCTGGGGAGCCCGTTGGCCCCCGAGCCTCTCTAAGGGATGGTGGTGCGCACAGAGGCAAGCCCCGTTGCACTACTGACACCTGGCGCTGCCAGTCCTGGAGGCCCGCTGTGGTATCGACCAGGGTCTGAACGTTGCTGGCTATGGAGCTGAGGGAGTGTGACATCCCTGTCAGGGACAGCGCTACCTCCCGCTGGGTTTGGGCGACGCCGTCCATCACATGGGCAAGGCCGCCGATGCTCTCGGCGATGGCCTGCTGGGACTGGGCCATGGCCTGCTGGGACTGGGCCATGGCCTGTTGGGACTGGGCCATGGCCTGCTGGGACTGGGCCCTGGCCTGCTGGGACTGGGCCCGACCCCGGAGCGCAGCGGCAATGTCCATGTGGCTCTGGAATATGGCTGCCTGTGAGTGGGCAGCCCTGTGGTGGGCCACGGATGACGCGTGCACACTAAGCCCCACGCCTTGAAGAACCTGACCCATGCCCGAAACCGTTTCCCCCATTGCCTCCATCGCGGACGCCACCCGTGCGGTGTCGGCCTGGTGGCAGCCATGACTGGCACCACTCCCTGTTCGCTGACATGGATGGACTCCTCCAGCTGCGTCTGCAGTTGCCGGAAGACAGCCGTCTTCCCGTTGTCTGGTCCCTGGGGTTGCAAATGCATCGGGTCTATGGGTGGGCCTGGAAAGCCCAGGAACCCGGGAGCTGTCTGGGCAGCAGCTGGGTGCTGGGCCTGGCCTGCTCTCCGACCGTCCAGCCCCTCGGCTGCCCCTACCTCCACCTGCTGTACCGGTTCGGCTGTGTGGTGCGCACCAGTCTGTGAACCAGAAGCCTCGTCACTTACTTGCCCAACCGGGGTGAGTGTATCTGCGATGGCCAAAGCGGTGGGTGACAGCAGTTCCGCGGCCGCTAGGACATCGTCTGTACCCAGGTCTGGGGTCTCCTGGCTGGAACCTTGGCCCGGTGCATTAAGACCACGGCCCATGCCAGGTGCCGTGCCCCTGTGCCTCGTATGTCGCAACGTCCTCCGTGCGTCACTGTCCTGAGGGCCTGTCCTGTACCCTCCTCATCCGTCTCACTGTCATCTGTGTCATGACTGTCCATCCTGACGTCTCTGTCTGTCCTCTGTGCATAACCCCTCGGTGGCCCGGCCTCAGAGGAGGGCCCTCCTGCCCGTGATCCTTCCCCTCTGTCCCGTGCGTCCCTGTGGCCGGCAGAGGCTGGAGCTGGACGGCGGCGGGGTGACCGAGCAGTTCCACGACGGTGGTGCTCCTGTGGCCCAGGAGAACACAGTAAGGCACGTTTCGTTAGACACGCGGGGTCGTATGTGAGGGGGTGGAGGGAGCAGTGTGAGGGTGTGGACTGTGGGGGTGGTGCAATGTCAGGCGGTGGGTTGTGAGGGTGTGGTCTGTGTGGGTTGGTGCAGTGTCAGGCGGTGGGGTGTGAGGGTGTGGTCTGTGTGGGTTGGTGCAGTGTCAGGCGGTGGGGTGTGAGGGTGTGGACCTCAGGGTTAAGCGGTCAATAGCAGGACGCACACATGTAAGCAAGATTATCACAAGGAGGGGACACTAGGACCCATGCCATGGCACCTGCCCACGGGGTGGGGTGGGGGTTTCCACATGTGTCCCGGCGTGGGCAGGGGCTGTGGGGGTGGGGCATTGCCTGGGGGTGTGTCAGGGTACTTACCCTCGCTGCCCTCGTGAGGTTGCGCAGTTTCTTCCTGCAGTGATCTCCCGTGTGGGGGATGTGCCCCACAGCGCTGACTGCCGTCCCGACCTCTCGCCATCCTCGCCTCACGGTGCTGCACGGCTGCCGGTGCCCACGTCTGGGGAAGAGGATAGCCCGGCGCTCCTCCACAGCGGGGCAGCACGGTAGCACAAGTGGATAGCACTGCGGCTTCACAGTGCCAGGGTCCCCCAGGTTCGATTCCCCGCTGGGTCACTGTCTGTGCGGAGTCTGCACGTTCTCCCCGTGTCTGCGTGGGTTTCCTCCGGGAGCTCCGGTTTCCTCCCACAGGTTAGGTGGATTGGCCATGATAAATTGCCCTCAGTGACCAAAAAAGTTCGGAGGGGTTATTGGGTTACGGGGATAGGGGGGAAGGAGGGCTGAAGTGGGTCGGTGCAGACTCGATGGGCCGAATGACCTTCTTCTGCACTGCCTGTTCTATGTTCTAGCGTCCAGAAGTGCCTCCTGGTCGCTGTCCCGGAAGCAGGAAGCGGCGCGACGGGGCTCATCCATGACTGACCTCGGTGATCTGTGTGCCGATCCGCGTACATCCTCATACGCAGCGCGGCTTCATCCTTGCATCGCGCAATGAGGCCGCTGGTCTTTCTCAACGCCCACCGCGTTTCTCGCGGCGCCGTTGCTGGCCCCTTTTCTGGCACTGAATCGGTCGCGGCGAGGGCCTGTTCGCCTTGTCGTGAAACGCGACGGCATTCACAACGGCACGGGCACTTAGTCCCGCAATCGGAGAATCGCCCCCGTCACATTTCTTCACATGGTTCCATGGTATTGCACCAGAAGTTTATTAGCAGCAAATGATATTATAGAATAATACAGCTCATGAGGGGGCCCAAGAGTCCATTGAGTCTGCTCTGGCTTTTGTGAAGACTACACCCCCACTCCTTTCCTGTAATCCTGCAACCTGTGGATAGGATGGAATGCCTACAGTGCAGAAGGAGGCCATTCGGCCCATCGGGTCTGCACGGACCCTTTGAAGGATCACCCGACCTATGCCCACTCTCCCTCCCTATCCCCGCAACCCTGCTTAACCTGAACATCCCTGGACACTAAGGGGGAATTTTAGCATAGCCAATCCACCTAACCTGCACATCTTTGGACTGTGGGAAGAAACTGGAGCACCCGGAGGAAACCCACGCACACACGGGGAGGATGTGCAAACTCTACACCCAAGGCTGGAATTGAACCCGGGTCCCTGCTAGCCACTGTGCCACCGCACAGCCCCAACTGAAACAACTCCTCAGATTCTGAAGCAGTCCATGTCCATATGCAGCAAGACCTGGACAATATCGTGGCTTGGGCAAACAAGTGGCAAGTAGCATGGAATTGAACCTGGTGCTGTGAGGCAGCAGTGCCAACCGCTGTGTCACCCCGCCACCCTAATTTTTTTTCTCCTCCAAGTATTTATAAAATGCCATTTGAAAGCTCTTGATTCTGTTTGCACCAGCTTGCACCAGCTGATCATGCAATGGATTCCAAATCAGAACCACTCCTTGTGAAAACGTCTTTTCCTCCCGTCTGCTCTCGTTCTTTCGTCAATCTGTTCTGTCTGATGATTGTCCCTCCAGCTGGTGGATCTGTCAACACTCAGAAAGCAAATAACCTTTGCCACATTGAAGCCAAAGGTTTAATACGGTTGACATGAGCAGTATTACTCAAATAGGAGGAGCCAATAGAATCCTGGAAAAAATAATCAGTGTTGCCCTATAATACTATAAATTCATCTCACTGGGATTCATTGGACAGCGCTATCGAAGTACAGCACAGCTTTGATTGGATTGGATTTGTTTATTGTCACGTGTACCGAGGAACAGTGAAAAGTATTTTTCTGCGAGCAGCTCAACAGATCATTAAGTACATGAAAAGAAAAGGAAATAAAAGAAAATACATAATAGGGCAACACAAGGTACACAATGTAACTACGTAAGCACTGGCATCGGGTGAAGCATAAACGGTGTAGTGTTAATGAGGTCAGTCCATAAGAGGGCCGAATCGAAGTCTGGTAACAGTGGGGAAGAAGCTGCTTTTGAGTCTCTTCGTGCGTGTTCTCAGACTTCTGTATCTCCTGCCCGATGGAAGAAGTTGGAAGAGTGAGCAAGCCGGGTGGGAGGGGTCTTTGATTATTCTGCCCGCTTTCCCCAGGCAGCGGGAAGTGTAGATGGAGTCAATGGATGGGAGGCAGCTTTGTGTGATCAACTGGGCTGTGTTCACGACTCTCTGAAGTTTCTTGCGGTCCTGGGCCGAGCAGTTGCCATACCAGGCTGTGATGCAGCCAGATAGAATGTTTTCTATGGTGCATCTGTAGAAGTTGGTAAGAGTTAATGTGATGGGCCAAATGGCCCTCCAAACCAATGTATGACTATGATTTTATAACGGAAATACTGTTACGATGTAAGCAAAGACTTATTCAACTTAGTCAACTAATTACATTTCTATAAGCAGTCATCAATTTAGATTTCAATGTATGAATCAATAAAAGCGCAGATATTGTTAACTATGAATTAATTTACGTATCTTTGTGTGTTAGGCTGTCTGTGAAATTAATTTAAATAGTTGACAAAATAAGAGCTGAAGTGTGAAATTTAATGAAAATGTACTCTTAACTCTGGAAAATCATTTTCCAGTTGGGTTTGAAATAGTTTGGAAAAACCAAACGAATTAGATTCTTTTCAAAGATGGAAACAATAGCCTCGCTCTCGTGATGCCAAAATTCAATCAACTCATGTTGGCAAATGTGAGTTAAGCTGTACCATTTAGGTAACTTTTACCAACTTATTGCTTGATCATTGTGAAGTATTGTGCAAATGAAATGTCAGCCTACCCTAAACGATCTCTCAATGGTAGATTTTAAATTCTTCAAAAAAAAAAATAGGTTAATAGAGTGAAACATAACTCTGGTGTTCAGATAATAAACCAAAGTCATGCACGGTGAAATCATTTAGCAAAATATTAACAGGAGGTTGGACTGAGCAACTGAAACAATGGGTTACGTTCACAAATATTTCCATGAAATACTTTGGAAATACTTCTATAAATGGCAGAATCTTAATTTAAGTGTCAATTTAGGCGAAATAAATGAGATTTATTATTTAAATAAATTACCCAAAAACTTTATCGCTGAAATTCGTGGGACTCAGGTAGACTTGATGAGGAATTAATCTTCTACCACAGTACTTCTTCCACTGGCCTAACTCTAATAATGCAACAGAAAATGTAAAGTATCAATTGGCCAAGAGGTCATCTGGCTGTAATCCATGCGCAGAAATAATGGGCTTTCATGGAATTGGGAATCATAAAAGAGTGTAGCGATTTATGCAACAAATTTGAGAGTAATAGGAAAGCACAACTAATGACAACTTTTATGAGGAAGCCTAAAATAACCAAGTTATACTAAAAAGCTTTAGGATGGCAGTTGGGTGGTGACATCTGAGCTGCACCTTTCGATTATCCATGATTTGATGCTGCAGCACATTCCAGAATCCTGATGAATTGCAGAGGAAGAAATGTGTTCATGAATAGCACTTGTAGCGTCATTATGTATTCCACAAAGAAAATCTCTTTTTTTAATGACCTTGGTTAATGATAAATATTGCTCAGGGCAACTTGAAAGTTCCCTTGATCCTCTTTGAAAATAGCGGCATGCAATCTTTCATCTTACCCGCAAGGGTAAAGGGGCGGCCTTAGTTTAACGTCTCCCCTGACAGTGCAGAACTCCCTCATGCTGCAGTGAAGTGTCAGCCGAGGCAGTGTCTTCAAACCCCGGAAGTGGGTGTCAGATACAAGAGTGCTCCCAACTGAGCTATAGTTTCACGAGTGGAATTTTCTGGTTCTTCGCACCAGCTGGATCTTCTGGACCTGCCAAAGGCCCTCCCACCCCCCTCCCCAAGGGTGGTTTCCCGGAAGCGGGATGGGTGAGCCACTCAAAACGCTTTAGATATTGGCAGGACCGGAAGGTCCCGCTGGCAGCAATGGCGAGCTGTCTTTTTAAAAATGTATTTGTTTATGCGATGTGTGCGTTGCTGGCTGGGCCAGCATTTATTGCCCATCCCTAAGGGTATTTAAGAGTCAATCACATTGCTGTGTGGGTCTGGAGTCACATGTCGGCCAGACCAGGTAAGGATGACAGTTTTCCTTCCCGAAAGAACATTAGTGAACCAAATGGGTTTTTACAACAGTCGGCAATGGTTTCATGGTCATTGCTAAACTTTTAATTCCAAATATTTTATCAAATTCAAATTCCACCATCTGCCCAGGTGGGACTTGAACCCGGACCCCAGAGCAATACCCTGGGTCTTTGGATTACTCGTCCAGTGAGAATACCACTACGCTACTGCCACCAGAAATCATCTTATTTCCTATTTCTTAGATGTTCTACAAGTACTTTACTGAGACAGGTAACATCTAAGCCCGTCAATATCTATCTATTGATACGAGGAAACAGGAAGTTAATGATATGTACAGCTGAAACAAGTGGCAGATATTGGTGAAGTGGCATTTGGATATCTTGTGAGGATTCATTATCTGAAAGGGATATCAGATTTTTAGACTAAGGGACGAACCAATAATTACAGCTGCAAACAATATGCCACAGCATGGCAATTGGATAAATTGGATGCCATTTTGATTGAACAAAATCAACATTAATAGGTCATTATGATTTGGAAACCCATAGCGGCATTTACAAGATCTATCACTGGATGACCGAAGCACTCTTCTGTTTCAGCTGGCAGACCTCCTCTAACAACAACAACTAGCATATTTTGGGCAGCACGGTAGCCTTGTGGATAGCACAATTGCTTCACAGCTCCAGGGTCCCAGGTTCGATTCCGGCTTGGGTCACTGTCTGTGCGGAGTCTGCACATCCTCCCTGTGTGTGCGTGGATTTCCTCCGGGTGCTCCGGTTTCCTCCCACAGTCCAAAGATGTGCAGGTTAGGTGGATTGGCCATGATAAATTGCCCTCAGTGACCAAAATTGCCCTTAGTGTTGGGTGGGGTTACTGGGTTATGGGGTTAGGGTGGAGATGTTGACCTTAGGTAGGGTGCTCTTTCCAAGAGCCAGTGCAGACTCGATGGGCCGAATGGCCTCCTTCTGCACTGTAAAAATTCTATGATATTTGTATAGCATCTTTAATGCAGTAGAACATCCCAGAGTTCTTAAATTCGAAATTGTAGTTGTATGATGTGCATAGAAGCGAAAAGGCCATCATAGAATCATGTTGGCCAGATCTTGAACTCTCCAATCAGTGATCTATAGGAATATGAGGAAGCTATTCAGCCCATTCACGCCTGATCTGCACCTTAACTCCAATGATTCACATTTCTTCCATGCTCTCTCCAGGCATGTCCCAGGATTTTCCACTCTGTTCAATACCGCCAAAGAAACCCACCAAACATTAATTGCACATTGTTGTGGCAGCAGCAGGAAGGGTTCCCACAGACTTAAAACGGAGAACCGCAAAGGCTGAAGGGAAATTCAGCCATCGCAGGCAAAAACTAGCAGGTGCAAGTTTACTGTGTATTAGACTCTGCAAAATCCCAGACAGCATCGATACAAGCAGCCATCTGCATAGTAAAGTAGCAGCCATCTACACAGTAATAAGCGATCCCCAGGAACAATGGAAAAATTTTGAGGGAAACAAAGCCAAGCAAGACTCCTTGGCGCCAGAAGGAGCCAACATAAAAGAGGTTAACGGACACTTAAAAACCGCCCAACGATCAGGGAACAGCTCCAGTATTGGAGAAATCGAACCAAGCGATTGGAACGAAGCCCAATCACTTGGAACCTGGTACGGGGTCTGCCCCGAAAGGCGGGAAGCCCCTGGGGACTATAAAGCCCCCAATTTCAAATCGTCCTTCTTGACAGGGTCACTCAGCAACGCAAAGCAACCCTTGAGAGTGACGTGTCCAGCAGCCTCCAAAGAAGTAAGTTTCAAGTCAACGCTCGCTACGAGATAGGCGCTCCTAGCTACCTGTCTATACCAGCTTTTGAATCCTGCAGTTTCAGAACCCGAACGAAAGGCCATTTGTTCCCCTGACCTGGTGGGCACGTCCAAAGCTAAGTATAGGCCTGTTAGTTATAGAAATAGCCTTGGTGGGCACGTCCAAAGCTAAGTATAGGCCTGGTAGTTATAGAAATAGCCTTGAAAGTAGAGTTTATGCATGAGTAGTGATTTACTGTGTATAATAAATGTGTATTGATTTGAATCTTACTAATTGGTGTGTTGAGTTATTGATCATTACTTGAACTTGAACCTTGTGGCGGTATCATAAAGATACCTGGCGACTCTAGAGCGAAGGTTATAAAACAGAGCCAATTGAACCAACCAAAAGTTAGCAACAACACATAGGGCTGTAAATTATGCCATGGAGATACACTATTGTTGCATCTATGAGGCTGTCCACTTTAGGAAAATAAGCTATCTTGTAAAAGCGCAGTGTGCTCTTACACTAATGCTTTTTGTTAAATAATGAAAGTGGTGAAAATCTTGTCTCTGGTTTGATGCATCACTGCACAGGAAATTTACATTTGGCCTCTATGATGGGGCTGAACATTGAAGCCGTAGACAGGGTTTTTTTATTGGAGTTGAAATTATTCCAGAGGCCAGGATAAGTAACTGGCTTAATGTGATGGAATAGGCCAGCAACTGGTTGAAGTAAAGTTAGTGGAAGCTATTATGACAGTTGATTTGTTATGTTGTAGGTGTAACATAAGCGGCTTCCTTGTGGTGCACTTGACAAAGGAAGGTTCAGACGTGGAGATAACTTCAACACGTTTATGAAACGATTTACTCTTCTATTACTCGGGTTCGACACTACTGCTAATCCTACTATAGCCACTCAGACTGACTAACCAGTTGCTGCAATCCGTGTGGTGGGTGCAATATTGAATCAACCCTGTGTTTGTACTCATTGACTGTCTCCACTGGAAAGAGGCAGATCATGTGTGTGGTGTCCTTTATATATGGGTTGGTGTAATGCCCCCCCTGTGGTCGTGTCACCTCCTTGTGTATCGTGAATGTCTATTGGGCGTGTCCTATCTACTTGATCTATTGGTTGAGAGTGTGTGTGTGATGTCTTTGGTGTTCCCTCTAGTGTCTAGCTAGTCTACATGCATTTACATTGATGCACATCACCACATCCCCCCTTTTTATATGTTACATATTTTCTGCACACTTTGAGAAAATTGAACAAAAAACAAGTAGATCGGTTCAGGTATATGCAAGTCATGGGAACAGTGATTAAACAAGAAGTCCAAATTATTTGTCTGAGTCCAAAAACCATCAATCATCATGGTCAAATGTCTCTCTTGGTTATGAACGCCATCAACGTCCCTGTGTCACAGGAACCAAGAAGTGGTCAAATCACTTTGCTGTCTGATTTGGAGTCCCTTTCTTTTTTCGATCTTTGTGATGATGCTGTTGGATGGCATCTTGTGGCTGATAAGGTGTTGACGTTGAAGTGGTACCATCAACAGTATCATTCGAGGTCATGGATGTGCCATATGTTAAAGTTGGATAAGATTGTACATACTGGTTCTGGCCACGTGCTGTGCTGGAAGGGTGATCCTGCTGAGAACCGTTGAAGCTTGTCGAATTGGAAACAGAATTGCTGCTCGCATGAAAACTGGTGATGGTGTGAAACTAGAACCTTGCATCTGATAGGAATATGCCGTCTGGCCAGGCTGGGGTGTAGCAAATCCTGGGCTGTAACTAAGGTATCCAGTGTGCAGATTTTGCTTGCAGTAGTCCTCCTTCGTTCCTGATTCCATTAATGGGCAATCCGTAGTGCTGACCTGTTTGAGAATATGCTGCATAGACTGCTGGCTGCTGCATGCCTGAATACTGGGTTTGTCCAGCATTAGCTGTCATTGGCTGCACTGCTGGTGTGGAAAAAGTATGTGGATATAGCTGTGGTGAATATTGGTGTATTCCTCTTGGACTGTAGCCGCTGCTTGTTATTACTGACCCAGTGTAATTGTTAAGTGATCCATCTCCTGTCGTTGTGAAATCTGCTGTCACCCTGAGCGCGCCATCACTGAGGTTGCGGCACTCCCTATCTGGAGTAAAGTCCGTCTTACGTGAATCAGAGTCGGCGTTTGGTTGCTCCCCATCTGGAGTCTGGTCTGTTTTAACAGAGTCAGTGTTGGTTTGTTGATGCTCCCCGTCCGGAGTCTTAGCAGGTTCACTGGAGTCAGCTGAGATTTCTTGAAGCTGCACATCTGGAGTTGGAACATGAGGGAATGCATTGACTTGTGAAGAGGTTCGAGCAAATGAGGGTGGGAGTATCATGGTGTCACCGGAGTCACCAGTGGTCTCACAGTGATCGTTGAGTGCCTCTGTACACACTAGTTGAGGTCTGTCACTTTGCACATCTTTCATGGGAAGTGGGATGCTGTCGTCACTCGTCTCACATACCGTGGATAGAGACTCAGTAGCTGCTTGTTGTTCACTTGGGTTGGGTAAATTGTCAGAGTCTTCATCTGGTGGCACAAACAATGTGGGTGGACTGTCATTTTCTTGCTGTTGTCCTTCATTTGGACTTGGACTGTCATCGTCGCTTTGTTCTGCACTGTAGCATGAAAGACCGTCATGGTTGTCCTGCTGTGCACTGGAGCGTGGTAGACTGTCATAGTCTTCTTGCTGTTTACTTGAGCATGGCAGACTTCCATCATCTGCCGCTAGTTGGTCAGAGGAGATTGCTAGACCCTCATGGTCTTTGTTCCTGCAAGGACTGCGCGTCGGCGTCTTGTGTTGCTTCTATCGTGGAGGCTGTCCACGAGCTCGCTGCGGAGGCTTGTGACACTGGAGTCACGTCTTGTGTGTGCAAGGACTGCGCCCTGGAGTCTTGCGTGTCTTCTTTCGTTGAGTTGGGAACCCTGAGCGGTGCGTGGACCACGCTCTGTGTGGCAGCAGGCCGCTCTCTGAGGGCTTGCACTGCTCTCTGTCTCTTGGTTTCAGGCTGCAGCATCATCCTGCACTCACGAGTCGGGATGTCGTATATGCTGGGCTGAAGATCCTCAAATCCAAATAACGAATCCGCGTCTGCGTCGGATTCAGTACGGGGGTCGCCAATGTGCAACACGTCGAGTTGCGCTTCGGATTTGGTACTGGGGTAGCCTCCCAAGGTGAAAGGTTTGTCTGAGTTGTTGTCTTCTAGGACCATATCATCACTGTTTGCGTCGGAGCTGGCATTGGGCTCGCGAGGCCCAGAGAAAATGTCAAGGTCGGGATCGAAGTATTCAAGGTCAGAATCATCGGTTTGGGCGGAGGTAACTGCTTGTTGCAGGGTTCTTCGGAGGTTAATTTCATTTCCTAGTTCAATTTGAGGCATTGTGCTGTCATTCTAGGTGAAGGAAGGTTGTTTTACGGCGTTAAAAGATTTTTTTCTTTGATTTGGGACGTTTCCCCTTTAAATGGGCGTGGTCCGGGGCCTCTGATGTCATTGTCATGACACATGTGACGTACTGCTTAGGAAGTGATTGTGCATGCGCAGATCGCGGTTCCTTTACTTGGGGCCTTTTTCGCAGTCGCGCATGCGCGGCTTCTCGCGCATGCGCTAACGGACCTTCCAGTTCTGTGCGCTTCTCGCGCAACTGCGCAAGTGCAGTCCCTTTAGAAAGATAGCCGCCGATCAAAACTATTCTCTGCTCCGGGAGATCGGCCTCGTGGTGAGTACTGGCGCTTCTCTTACCTTTTCTTGCTGGTTGGAGTGTGTTTTCCTCACAGTATTTGCTGAATTTGTCCAGGACTGCCTGGAAATCGCTCCTGTTTTGCCCCTTGGAGAACTTGAATTTTTAAAAGATTTCTTCTGCTCTGGCTCCGGTGATAGTCAGGAGAAGCTCTGTCTTTTCAGCATCGGCCAGGTCTTCCAGGTCGGCTGCTACCAGGAAGAATTCAAACATTTGCCGGAATACCCGCCAGTTTTCGCGGAGATCGCCGTGGCACTGGAGCCGCTGCGGAACCCGGATCTCGAACATCTTGCCTGGGTATTGTTGCTTGTTGTCACTGTACACTGAGGTATGGCTATGTGGATTGAAACAGTTCAGTCCAGGTACCATGATTTGTTATGTTGTAGGTGTAACATAAGCGGCTTCCTTGTGGTGCACTTGACAAAGGAAGGTTCATAGGTGGAGATAACTTCAACACGTTTATTAAACTATTTACACTTCTATTACTCAGGTTTGACACTACTGCTAATCTTACTATAGCTACCCAGACTGACTAACCAGTTGCTGCAATCCACGTGGTGGGTGTAATATTGAATCAACCCTGTGTCTGTACTCACTGACTGTCTCCACTGGAAAGAGGCAGATCATGTGTGTGGTGTCCTTTGTATATGGGTTGGTATAATGCCCCCCTGTGGTCGTGTCACCTCCTTGTGTGTCATCAATGTCTATTGGTTGTGTCCTATCTACTTGATCTATTGGTTGAGTGTGTGTGTGTGTGTGATGTCTTTGGTGCTCTCTCTAGTGTCTAGCTAGCCTACATGCATTTACATTGATGCACATCACCACAACAGTCAAAATGACAATGCTTCTTGGGCAAAGGTGTAAAGCACCTCTGATTTAGGAGCATAGGAGCTAGACTAGGCGACCCGGCCTTTCGAGCTTGCTTTTGCCATTCAGACAGCTCATGTATGATCATCTACCTCTATGCCATTTTCTCCCACTATCCCCATATACCTTGATATCATTCTATCCAGAAATATATCATTTTTTGCTTTCAACATGCTCAACGATTGAGCCCACCACAGTCCACTGGGATGTAGAATTCCAAAGAGTCACTCCGAGTGAAGGAACTCCTCCTCACCTCAACCTCAAATGGTCTAAATTAGACTTGTCTCAGTTTTTTTCTTCAGCTTTGTTCTTGTAAGTGGATTTTGTGGCAATGTATTTGTGAGGATGTGAAATATAATCATTCAAACGGGTGTTTATGCTAATGGTGTATGTCATCACAGGAAGTGATGCAATATCACATGACCCAGTTCTCTTGCAAAGCGTCCCTGCATGTGAGCTGTAACAATCATTAAAGCTCTGCATTCAACCTCTCTGCCTGCCATTTGAAAGTGCATGTATTAGTCTAGAAAGAATTAACAGAACAGAGGTGACGTAGACAAGCTGCATATATTGCCCATCGCTAGTTGCCCTGAGCGATGGGCATTTTTTTAAATGTTGGCCTTCCTAGGTATATGAATCAGGGAATGATTGACTGCTCTCTAGTCCCTTGAGAAAAGAATGTTGAGGGGTGATCTAATATGGAACCTTAAATTTATGACAGGTTTTGTTGGAGTGGATACAGAGATAATGGGCTGGATTTCCATCCTCGTGGTGGGTAGCAGGAGTCAGGAATAATCGTGGCTCAGTGTGTCGGCCTCTGGAAAAAGAGCCTGGAAAGGCAGGTGTGGTGAATTCCAACTGGAGTTAGACCTGCCACCCCTGGAAAGAGCGATGCAGCCACAAGGGTCACCAAGAGCAGGGGTGGGAGGTTTAAATGTTCATCCTCAGTGCACTGGGACCTTTGGCTCAGTTACAATAAAAGCAGTGAAACAGAAAACATCCCTCTAGCCCTCACCCCTCGCACCGCACACACTCCCCATGCCTCCTCCATGCTAACTCTTGCTACCTCTTTCCCTCCATCCACCCCCAATGGCCACTCATGTCCTTCATGCCAACCTATAGCACATCAACGCCAACATATCTAATATACACTCTGCACAGAACCCATGAACCCTGAGGGCAGGATTTACCGACCAACCCGCTGCGTGTTTTTCGGCGGCAGAGGCAGTCCGCCAGTGGGATTTACTGACCCCACCATTGTCAATGGGATTTCCCGGTGACGGGACCCTCGTCACCAGCATGGGACCGGGAAATCCCTCCGGCTAGTTGCTCGCGTCCTATATTAACAATGTCACGTGCGGAAAAGATTTTATTTTTAAAATATCAGTTATTCATTCATAACTTTCTGACAAAGAACTCCTTTTACTGTAGCCCCACAAAGGTGTCAATCAACCATGTCCTTAAAGTATCAAAGCAGAAACAGCAAAATCTTGACCCCTCTTTATGTTGCGTAAATAAAAATTGAGCAGTTGTAAAATAGATCGAAGAGAGAAAGTTGTCAACGAAGCAATGTTTCCCTGGGGTGCAGCTGTTTAAACAGACTAATGGATGTCTGGGCTCTCAGTCAAGCATCATTCTGCATTCTTGAAAATGAGCTTGTTCACAACTGGCATTGTGACCAGAGCTCTTTTGAACCAAAACAATTAATCAATTAAGCTAAATTGAACAAATTGAGGTAATGATTAAGGGAGCAGAAAAGAAACAGAATCTTCGAAGAAATTCAAAACATTAAACCAAAATGTGATCAAAGGGGTTAATAAAGCACCTCAATCCCTGGCATTGTTACCATAGGCTTCCTTGGTTCAGTACAGAGTGTGCACTGGGTAAACAGGCATTGAAGTGCCATAGATTGGCATAGAATTTCATAGAACTTACAGTGCAGAAGGAGGCCATTCGGCCCATCGAGTCTGCACCGGCTCTTTGACAGAGCACCCTACCCAAACTCACACCTCCACCCTATCCCCATAACCCAGTAACCCGACCCAACACTAAAGGCAATTTTGGACACTAAGGGCAATTTTAGCATGACCAATCCACCTAACCTGTACATCTTTGGACTGTGGGAGGAAACCGGAGCACCCGGAGGAAACCCACGCACACACGGGGAGAATGTGCAAACTCCGCACAGACAGTGACCCAGCGGGGAATCGAACCTGGGACCCTGGAGCTGTGAAGCAATTGTGCTAACCACCATGCTACCGTGCTGCCCTTACGTACGAGTCACGTACGAGTGACCATTGGGTGCAGTAGGTGAAGGGTATAGGTTGGCATTGGGTGTATGGTTAAGAACATAAGAACATAAGAACTAGGAGCAGGAGTAGGCCATCTGGCCCCTCGAGCCTGCTCCACCATTCAATGAGATCATGGTTGATCTTTTGTGGACTCAGCTCCACTTTCCGGCCCGAACACCATAACCCTCAATCCCTTTATTCTTCAAAAGACTATCTATCTTTATCTTAAAAACAGTTAATGAAGGAGCCTGAACTGCTTCACTGGGCAAGGAATTCCATAGATTCACAACCCTTTGGGTGAAGAAGTTCCTCCTAAACTCAGTCCTAAATCTACTTCCCCTTATTTTGAGGCTATGCCCCCTAGTTCTGCATTCACCCGCCAGTGGAAACAACCTGCCCACATCTATCCTATCTATTCCCTTCATAATTTTATATGTTTCTATAAGATCCCCCCTCATCTTTCTAAATTCCAACAAATACAGTCCCAGTCTACTCAACCTCTCCTCATAATCCAACCCCTTCAGCTCTGGATTAACCTAGTGAATCTCCTCTGCACACCCTCCAGCGCCAGTACGTCCTTTTTCAGGTAAGGAGATCAAAACTGAACACAATACTCCAGGTGTGGCCTCACTAACACCTTATACAATTGCAGCATAACCGTCCTAGTCTTAAACTCCATCCCTCCAGCAAGGAAGGACACAATTCCATTTGCCTTCTTAATCACCTGTTGCACCTGTAAACCAACTTTTTGTGACTCATGCACTAGCACACCCAGGTCTCTCTGCACAGCAGCATGTTTCAATATTTTAAAATTTAAATAATAATCCCTTTTGCTGTTATACCTACCAAAATGGATAACCTCACATTTGTCAACATTGTATTCCATCTGGCAGACCCTAGCCCATTCACTTAACCTATCCAAATCCATCTGCAGAGTTCCAGTATCCTCTGCACTTTTTGCTTTACCACTCATCTTAGTGTCATCTGCAAACTTGGACACATTGCCCTTGGTCCAACTCAAAATCATCTATGTAAATTGTGAACAATTGTGGGCCCAACACTGATCCCTGAGGGACACCACTAGCTACGGATTGCCAACCAGAGAAACACCCATTAACCCCCACTCTTTGCTTTCTATTAATTAACCAATCCTCTATCCATGCTACTACTTTACCCTTAATGCCATGCATCTTTATCTTATGTTAAGTTAAGACTTAGTTAAGACTTTTGAATTTAACTTTCAAAAGGTTATCTCATCCAGATGATGGATCGTGATACCTCTGAGGGGCCATGAGGCAAGATTCACTCAAATGCGGGCCTGACTCCACAAACGTTGCGGAGGACTTGGAAATCCCTGTACCTGCAATGGAGCCAGCAGTTCTGGAGTTCTTATTTTGTGCTGGTGAAAATTGAGGTAACACTGGGAATTAGGGGGCAAGGAATTCTAGAATCAGATCCTGGCCACTATTTGTAAAGGTTCACAGAGTCTCGCCGAGTCTGTGAAAATCCAGCCGAGTGTTTCCTTTATTGGGGAAGAGCATAAACAGAGGTCACCAGTATAAAATCATCAACAAGAGATCCAAATGGGAATTCAGAAGAAACCTCTTTCCCCAATGATTGGTAACACGTGAATCTTGCTAACAAAGGAAGGTGTTGAAGAAAACATTATAGAAGGACTTCAGGGGAAGCTATGCAATTGTATGAGGGAGGGGGAAAATGGATCTTTAGCGTGTGCAGCTTGGGATTCAGGTCGGTGCCCCAGGTTCCAGCGGCCTTCATTTCCGGGAGCGGGAGAGAGCGAGGGAGCCGGAGCACAGAGAGTGCAGCTTGGGATTCAGGTAGGTGTTTAAACTTTCCCCCAGGTTCCAGCAGCCTTCATTTTCAGGATCGGGAGAGAGAGAGGGAGCCGGAGTGCAGCGTGTGCAGCTTGGGATTCAGATAGGTGTTTAAACTTGCTCCCAGGTTCCAGCAGCCTTCATTTCCGGGAGCGTTAGAGATAGAGGGAGCCGTAGCGCAGTGAGTGTAGCTTGGGATTCAGGTAGGTGTTTGAACTTGCCCCCAGGTTCCAGCGGCCTTCATTTCCGGGAGCGTTAAAGAGAGAGGGAGCCGGAGCGCAGTGAGTGTAGCTTGGGATTCAGGTAGGTGTTTGAACTTGCCCCCAGGTTCCAGCGGCCTTCATTTCCGGGAGCGGGAGAGAGAGAGGGTGCCGGAGTGCAGCGAGTGCAGCTTGGGATTCAGGTAGGTGTTTAAACTTGCTCCCAGATTGCAGCGGCCTTCATTTCCTGGAGCGGAAGAGAGAGAGGGAGCTGGAGCGCAGCGAGTGCAGCTTGGGATTCAGGTAGGTGTTTAAACTTGCCCCCAGGTTCCAGCGGCCTTCATTTCCGGGAGCGGGAGAGAGAGAGGGAGCCGGAGTGCAGCTTGGGAATCAGGTAGGTGCTTAAGTGTTTGATTTTTACCTCTATTTAAGTTGGGCGGTTGCTAAACCCGAGAAACTACACTTGTAGTGTCTCCCACCCTTCCACCTCCTCTAACCAAATGGGGTGAGTGAATATCAGGTAAGCTCTCTCTTTTCTTTTTCTTTTATCCGCAAGTTATAGCTTCAGATTTTCGGCGGGAGCAGTGGACAGGGGTCTGTCGGGAAGGTTAGTTTACCCTTTAAAAACTTACCTTGCAGGAGAAGCGGCCTTCAGATTTTCGGCGGGAGCAGTGGCCAGGGTCCGGTTGGGAAGGTAAGTAGCTGCGAGAAATTTAACTCTTCGTGTGTTGGTAAGTATTGTGATTGGTAAGTAAAATCTTTATTCCTTTCACTTATTCATTATTTGATATTTTATTTGTAATCAGTTAAGGTAAAGTGTAAAAATGGCAGGAGATCCCAGAATCATGTTATGCTCCTCGTGCTCAATGTGGGAGTTCAGGGACGCTGCCGATGCCCCTGACTCCTTCATGTGTGGGAAGTGTGTCCAGCTGCAGCTCCTGTTAGACCGCATGACAGCTCTGGAGCTGCGGATGGACTCACTTTGGAGCATCCGCGATGCTGAGGAGGTCGTGGATAGCACGTTCAGTGAGTTGGTCACACCGCAGATTAGGATTGGTGAGGGAGACAGGGAATGGGTGACCAAAAGGCAGAGAAAGAGCAGGAAGGCAGTGCAGGTGTCCCCTGCGGTCATCTCCCTCCAAAACAGGTATACCGTTTTGGATACTGTTGGGGGAGATGACTCACCAGGGGAAGGCAGAGGAAGCCAGGCTCATGGCACCGTGGCTGGCTCTGCTGCACAAAAGGGTGGGAAACGGACTGGCAGGGCTATAGTCATAGGGGATTCAATCGTAAGGGGAGTAGACAGGCGTTTCTGTGGTCGAAAACGAGACTCCCGAATGGTATGTTGCCTCCTGGGTGCACGGGTCAGGGACGTCTCAGATTGGCTGCAGGACATACTGAAGGGGGAGGGTGAACAGCAAGTTGTCGTGGTGCATATAGGCACCAACGATATAGGTAAAAACGGGATGAGGTCCTACAATCAGAATTTAGGGAGTTAGGAGATAAGTTAAAAAGTAAGATCTCAAGGGTAGTAATCTCAGGATTGCTACCAGTGCCACGAGAAGGTCAGAGTAGAAATTCAAGAATACTCAGAATGCATACGTGGCTTGAGAGATGGTGCATGAGGGAGGGGGTTCAGATTTTTGGGACATTGGAACCGGTTCTGGGGGCGGTGGGACCATTACAAATCGGATGGTCTACACCTGGGCAGGACTGGAACCAATGTGCTCGGGGGTGCTTTTTCTAACACTGTTGGGGAAGTTTTAAACCAATGTGCCAGGGGATTGGGAACCAGATTAGGAAGTTAGAGGTCAGTAAAGAGGCAGCAACTAAATCCAGTTAGGTACTAGATAATAAACTCAATGTGACTAAGGGGAAGAGTAGACTGGGAAGAAATGATGAACGCAAAGGGACAGGTGGTCTGAGGTGCATTTGTTTCAATGTGAGAAGTGTAGCTGGTAAGGCAGATGAACTTAGGGCTTGGATTAGTATCTGGGAATATGATGTTATTGATATTACGGAGACTTGGTTGAGGGAAGGGCAAGATCGGCAACTAAAAATCCCAGGGTATAGATGCTTCAGGAGGGATAGAGAGGGAGGTAAAAGGGGTGGAGGAGTTGCATTACTGGTCAGAGATGATATCACAGCTATGATTAAGGAGGGCACGATGGAGGATTCGAGCACTGAGGCAATATGGGTAGAGCTAAGAAATAGGAAGGGTGCACTAACATTGTTGGGACTTTACTACAGGCCTCCCAAAAGCGAGCATGAAGAAGAGGAACAAATATGTAGACAGATTATAGAAAAATGCAGGAGCAATAGGGTGGTCGTGATGGGAGATTTTAACTTCCCCAACATTGAATGGGACTCATGTAGTGTTGGAGGCGTAGATGGAGCAGAATTTGTAAGGATCATCGAGGAGAGTTTTTTAGAGCAGTATGTAAATGTCCAACTCGGGAAGGGGCCATACTGAAAATGAAATGAAAATGAAATGAAAATCGCTTATTGTCACGAGTAGGCTTCAATGATGTTACTGTGAAAAGCCCCTAGTCGCCACATTCCGGCACCTGTTCGGGGAGGCTGGTACGGGAATTGAACCGTGCTGCTGGCCTGCCTTGGTCTGCTTGAAAAGCCAGCGATTTAGCCCAGTGAGCTAAACCAGCCCCTGGACCTGGTGTTGGGGAATGATCCCGGCCAGGTTAAAGTTTCAGTCGGTGATTACTTTGGGAATAGCGATCACAATTCCGTAAGTTTTAGAATACTCATGGACAAAGACGAGAGTGGTCCTAAAGAAAGAGTGCTAAATTGGGGAAAGGTCAAGTATAACAAAATTCGGCATGGATGACGGGTGGAATTGTGAGACTAGCTAAGATGAAAAAGGAAGATCTAGGTGACTTAAATCTGATGAAGCTTTGGAGAAATTTCGGGAAAGTAGGACAAATCTCAAACACGCAATAAAGAGGGCTAAAAGGGGTCATGAAATATCTTTGGCTAACAGGGTTAAGGAAAAGCCCAAAGCCTTTTATTCGTATATAAGGAGCAAGAGGGTAACTAGAGAAAGGATTGGCCCACTCAAAGACAAAAGAGGGAATTTATGCATGGAGTCAGAGGAAATGGGTGAGATTCTTAATGAGTACTTTGCATCAGTATTCACCAAGGAGAGGGACATGACGGATGTTGAGGCTCAGGATGGATGTTTAAATACTCTAGGTCAAGTCGGCATAAGGAAGGGGGAAGTTTTGGGTATTCTAAAAGGTATTAAGGTGGACAAGTCCCCAGGTCCGGATGGGATCTATCCCAGGTTACTGAGGGAAGCGAGGGAAGAAATAGCTGGGGCCTTAACAGATATCTTTGCAGCATCCTTGAGCATGGGTGAGGTCCCGGAGGACTGGAGAATTGCTAATGTTGTCCCTTTGTTTAAGAAGGGTAGCAGGGATAATCCAGGGAATTATAGACCTGTGAGCTTGACGTCAGTGGTAGGCAAACTGTTGGAGAAGATACTGAGGGATAGGATCTATTCACATTTGGAAGAAAATAGACTTATCAGTGATAGGCAGCATGGTTTTGTGCAGGGAAGGTCATGTCTTACAAACCTAATAGAATTCTTTGAGGAAGTGACAACATTAATTGCTGAGGGAAGGGCTGTAGATGTCATATACATGGACTTCAGTAAGGCGTTTGATAAAGTTTCCCATGGCTGGTTGATGGAAAAAGTGAAGTCGTATGGGGTTCAGGGTGTACTAGCTAGATGGATAAAGAACTGGCTGGGCAACAGAAGACAGAGAGTAGTGGTGGAAGGGAGTGTCTCAAAATGGAGAAAGGTGACTAGTGGTGTTCCACAGGGATCCGTGCTCGGACCACTGTTGTTTGTGATATACATAAATGATCTGGACGAAGGTATAGGTGGTCTGATTAGCAAGTTTGCAGGTGATACTAAGATTGGTGGAGTTGCAGATAGTGAGGAGGACTGTCAGAGAATACAGCAAAATATAAATAGATTGGAAAGTTGGGCAGAGAAATGGCAGATGGAGTTCAATCCAGGCAAATGCGAGGTGATGCATTTTGGAAGATCTAATTCAAGAGCGGACTATACGGTCAATGGAAGAATTCTGGGGAAAATTGATGTACAGAGAGATCTGGGAGTTCATGTCCATTGTACCCTGAAGGTGGCAACGCAGGTCGATAGAGTGGTCAAGAAGGCATACAGCATGCCTGTCTTCATCGGACGGGGTATTGAGTACAAGAGTAGGCAGGTCATGTTACAGTTGTATAGGACTTTGGCTAGGCCACATTTGGAATACTGCGTGCAGTTCTGGTCGCCACATTACCAGAAGGATGTGGATGCTTTAGCGAGGGTGCAGAGGAGGTTCACCAGGATGTTGCCTGGTATGGAGGGTGCTAGCTATGAAGAAAGGTTGAGTAGATTAGGATTGTTTTCGTTGGAAAGATGGAGGTTGAGGGGGGACCTGATTGAGGTCTACAAAATTATGAGAGGTATGGACAGGGTAGATAGCAACAAGCTTTTTCCAAGAGTGGGGATGTCAATTACAAGGGGTCACGATTTCAAGGTGAGAGGGGGAAAGTTTAAGGGAGATGTGCGTGGAAGGTTTTTTACGCAGAGGGTGGTGGGTGCCTGGAACGCTTTGCCAGCGGAGGTGGTAGAGGCGGGCACAATAGCATCATTTAAGATGCATCTAGACAGATATATGAATGGGCGGGGAACAGAGGGAAGTAGATCCTTGGAAAATAGGCGACAGGTTTAGAAAAAGGATCTGGATCGACGCAGGCTGGGAGGGCCGAAGGGCCTGTTCCTGTGCTGTAATTTTCTTTGTTCTTTGTTCTTGTTTAATAGTAGATTTTGAAGAGGAAAATGGCAGGAAGCTCGTGTGGAGTATCAATACAAGCAAGGATTGGTTGGGCTGAATAGTCTGTTTCGATGCCATATATCCGATGTAACACTATGTGATGGTGCTCCCACAATGGTGTCAAGCAGGGAATTCCAGAATTCAGATCCAGCAACGCTGAAAGAAATTTCTACTCTGTTCCCACATGAGAAGTGCACAAAAAAGGATGTGGAAATTCAGCCTCGTTGCTTCCAAGGGGAAGGCTTATTTCTAAGTAACCTGTTGATTTGATAGTCTACTATCGGCTGATCCCCATTTGATAGAGTGTTGCGAGTTGTGTGCAAAAAAAAAAGTATAATAAAGCGGAATGGAAGTCAACTTCATAGCTATCTACTCATGACATGATAGCCTCCTCTCTGTCTTCATGTCCATTGAGACTGAGCGTGACCTTCATACCTAACATTTCAATGACTGTCAGCATGTAAGATTATGTATCTAACTCCAGAAAAATGCAGAAAAACTGCAGGAGCACACTTGCTTTATAGTGCTAAAACAGTACCAGAAATGCTCATGAATAATTAAGATGTTTTTTTTCCCGTTACCCACATTACCCTCATGGTGGGTTTAATTGAAGGCGGATGCATCGAAAGGTTAGTTTCCCAACAGCGTAAAATGATGATGGGAATGTACTCTCCCGCTCACCATGGCAGGTTGCCATTCCTGCCAGAGGCTGGCAAGAAACCATTTTGCATCTCGTTAATGTGCTGCGAATGAAGGCCTGACCAGAAACATACCCCCTCCCCACCCAGCCCTATTGCCAATGCGTTGTCACACTGGTCCAAAACATCTCTGGACCAACAGTGCAAATGTTTAACTCGTCTGCAAGAAGGCTCCGGGCAGCTCGGGAATCTCGGCAGATGGGAAGATGGAGACCTCCAGTGGCTGGACCCTGGATCACCAAATTCAACATTGTGTGGATGCAGCATCAATGATGTGAATCCTCTAATCTGATGTGCAGGATTCCCGGGCCCTCCCAGTCACGTTTTTCTCGGACGGCGTGCCGTGCGCTGGTGACGGGATTCTATCTTCCCACCACTTGTCAATGGGATTTCCCATTGAACCCACCCCAAGCCGACGGGAAACCCATGGGCGGGGGTGGGTGTGCCCCTGGCGGGAAAAGAAAATCCCAAATGCCAGAGAATTCCAGCCTATGTCTTTCAGGTTGTTGATATTCTGACTTCAACGGTGGGTCAGTCAATGTGTGAGCGCTTTTTAAATAAAATGCCTGGATATGATGATGGGTCACAAATCCTGCTCTCCTCGCCTCTCTAAATGTTGGGAAACCCCGACTGCACAATTAATTGGGCCAGTGCTGTGCTATACGGCACAAATTCCCTACGGCCTCCACATCAGGAAACTCTCTCCATTCCCACCCCCACCATGGCATAGTCCCAGAATAAAATTCCACTCTTGTTTTCTCCAATTGGATTTTACAAACTACCACTTAAGTTTTAGGACTGCAAAGCTTGATGTGATTGTCTGCTTTACCTGTCAGGAGTTCCAATTTCCCACCTTTCCTGACTCTTAGCTGTCAGACCTGCTGAGATTTTTCAGCCTTTTCTGTTTTTGTCTCAGTTGGGCCAGTTGTGCAGATGCATTGCAGAATTGGCAAATTGCAAAGCATCCCTCACAAACAACACGGAGAGATGGCTTCACACTGTTTTGCTCCCCGTGCATGTTGACTACTCTGCAAGGAATCAACTTAGTGTGCACATGATGATAAGACATTGGAGCAGAATTGGGCCATTCAGCCCATCGAGTCTGCTCCGCCATCCAAAATGGCTGAAATGTTTCCCATCCCCCTTCCCCGGCCTTCTCCCCATAACTCTGATGTAGCCATCCAACCATTATCTCCTACGCGGTCGCGGCTTCAGCTTCAGATAAGCTGCACATTGCTAATTCGCAGAGTTTGGCTGGCAGCAGCAGTAGCCAGGAGTAGGACTGCTCATTGTTAAGGATGCTGTCCTGGAGGTGTTACTCCAGGAGGTGCCGCATTGAAGGATTGCCCTCCTTGGAAGCTTGGAGACACCGTCTTATCAGGGGCACAGGTCAAGATGACAGATGGAAGTGGCCAAGCAAATCAGTGCACCTGCCAACGTCCATAAATTAGGGGAGCAGGTGTGCAAAGGATATTTTGGATTCATAAAGATTGCCAAGGTAAGATTACACAGACTTTCCTATGCCTTTGTGTATAACCATGTGATGAACGCCAACAAAAGTTCATTCCTTATCTTGGCGCTGATTCACCGAGATGGCATGCAAACCACTCAGGCAATCTTTCAGCTCATTGACGCATGTTTGCATGCCTGTGCTGCAGCAGGGCCCACTTGTCAGTATAGAAGAGTGCCTTTAATGGCATAAGTCCTGCAGATCAGGGCTCTGCGGGCACACAATGCCAAGATGAGCTACTTACACACAATGCATGTCCATGAGCTCCCACAAGTTGGCACTTGGGTGATGCTGTCTCTACCCTTTCAGGTTCTGGCACATACAAGCCGAGGGCTGGGAATAATTGTGGACTAGAAGCTCCCCTCCCCTTTCATCCATTCATTTCCTTGAGAAGATGGCACAGCAATACCTGGGGGCTGGAAGCCATTAACAGAGCTGAAGGGATTGTCCTTTATTTAAATTCAACAGTATAATCAATCTTACGTTACCTTGCTACTCACTGACACACGGCTTAATTCTTCAGCGCAGCAGAGTAGCACATAAATATCTTGCCCTATCTGTTTGAAGGGGTATCATGCTGCCAAAAATTCAAATGGATTTTCTTCTGAATCTGTCGGATGGCATTCAGCAGCGGAAGTAACCCCGGAGGTCAATATCTGTCCCATCGCCAGACCCTCACAAAGGCCTACAAAAGCCAAAAGCAGCTTACAGAAGCCCTACCAAAAACTTGGGTCAGCCTTCTTCAAACCTCTAATTATACTGTTATCCATTCCCTTAAATGACTTGAATATCTAACAATCCTGGACATCCTCCATATGGGTTAATTAATGAAACTCTATACATCTGATCTAAGCTAGAAAAGCGTGTAGATAATTAAATGATAGTAGATTAATTCTATCATGTTACAATTAAGCTCGATTTTGTTTTAGGCGAAAGATGTAATTGGAGCTAAATCTCCCTGCTCCAGTCAAACATCTGATATCGGATAGGCATTTGAAGCCCGTTAAGGAAGACAATAATTTACATTCATGTTGTGCATTTCATGACTTCACGATGTTCCCTAGTGTTTGACAGTCAATAAAGTATTTTGGAAATGTAGTCACCACTGTAATGTACGAAATGTAGTAACCAATTTTCACACAGAAAGGCGAAAAGGTCCGAATGAAGAGACAATTGGTTTTGGTGATATTTGTCGACACATTACAGTGGTGACTACATTTCCAAAATACTTTATTGGCCAGGACACTTGGAAGAACTTTTCTGCTCTTCTTCGAACTAATACCATTGGATCATTTACAACACAACCTGAAAGGGCAATGAGGGCTCTGGCTCAACAACTCACCAGAAAGGTGGATAGCCAGTTGTTGTTTTTTGCCTATTTAATTACATTTACTGTGAATAATAAAAGGTTCATTGTGTTTAAATTTTACAAACCTGGCGATGGTCGACAATTTAGTTCAATCAAAGCCACAGGTATTAATATAAAATCTAATTTCGCCTGTGTTGTGACTCTGGGTCAAGTGGGACTGGAATTGACTGTGCAGCAGCCCCGGGTGTCACAGCACCGTTGTATAAATACACATGTACCCTATCTGAAGGCGGCAACAATTTTTTTGTGGAGGCAGCCATTAAGCCCTAAAAATATCCTCCGTCTTTTCCTGGGGGGCTGCCTTCTTTGCGTCCAACCCGTTGATCTTATCCAACTGCATTTCCTGGCACTGGGCTGCTCCATTACCTGTCCTCAGGGCTTCAAGTTGGCTGGGACTGGGCTGAGGCTGGAGCTGAAGCTGACCTTCTCCGACCACAACATTAATCAGGCAGGAGCTGTGACCAAGCATGCTGCTGCCATGGAACAATGTGAGGATCTCCCGGGCATAGACAGGAACGATATAGCTACTCACCGTCACCTTATTGCCCTGAGCCTCACAGATAGGCCAGTTCTGTTGCTGCTCGCGGTCTCTTACCGTGCCCTCGGTCTCCGCCGCTGCATTTGCCACTGCCACCTCCTGCGGTTTCTGCCTCTTCTGCTACCATCGCCTCAACCACCTCCACCACCTCCGTCACGACCTCAGCCCCCACTTTTTCTGCCTCAGCTCTGCCACGTCGAGGCAACCTCCTCCTCTGCCATCTCCTCTGCCTCCGCCTCCCCTTCTCCCTCAACCTCCACTCCTGCCTCAGCTTCCAATGCTACTTCAGCCTCCATTCCTGCCTCAGCCTCCACTCGTTCCTCACTCTCTACTCCTGCCTCACTCTCCACTTGTGCCTCACCCTCAACTCCTGCCGTAGCCTCAAGGTTGCTGCATGAATCATTTGGTTGACCAAAATGAGGATGAGATAGATTATCTGAAGTTATTTGCATTTATTCAACTTGGACATACATTAATTGTCCAGACCTTGAAATGTAACAACTGTTATGAAACAGATTAGAAACTGATAGGAGGGAGATCGAAGTATAAATATTTGAGGCAGGGACAGCTGTCTGCTTAACTCCCTCTTTACTGAATAATTGGACGGGCCACATGATATTTTGTCATTCTATTTTCTTATATCCTAAATTGTAACCCACTTCAGAATGATCACAATCAGTGCCCAAAGTTCAAAAGAGCATGTTCAACAATGAGACTCAACCCATAACATAGTTGTTCATTTTAATTGAACTTCAAAGTGATGAATATGCGCATTGTTTTCAATATTTGGGAAAACAAGCTCTGCAGAATAAAAGGCTTGGTTTTTTTTTTTGCCTGGACAATGTCAGTCATGTCTATATATGAACACAATCTTTTCATCGCACTGTTTCAAATTAATTAGTTGGAGTACTTCTCAGCCCTTTCATCTTGGCCGTGAAGTAGAAGAGCATGCATTAGGCATTTCCTGTTTTGGAAGGAGCACTTCCATGTTCAGTCAAAACTGTTGAAAGTCTTAATGCACAATATTGACAGACTAATAAAACAACAAATTACACAGCGTGCTTGATGCCAACATGATTGAGAACCTGGCTGAGCAAAGCACAAATAGACCGGCTCACCTTAAGTTCAAGCAATGCGATGACTTTGTGTATTGTTGACAGTCCATTAAGAAATTGTCACCATGTTAGGTTTTCCCGTGTAAAAAAAAAGCCAGCTTTGTTAAACGTGTTTCCAATTCCGCTGCATCGATGCTTTTCATTTTTATATTCACGGCTGTTTTGGAGTCTGCTTTGTAACGTATAAAGATCCAATGTATGATAATCTCATGCCACAATCCAAGCATGGCTGCTTTAAAGGCAGGGCAACTTCCATACCAACTCCGGAGAATTGAGCATCTGGCCGCTAGCTGGCCAGTTCTGATGAATTTTAACGTCTGACAGCTTAGCTAATTCAAACGTTATTGTCACAGAGGTGGCGTTAACAGCTATGTAAACGTAAATGTCGCTGCAGTCCCAGAGGACCATTGGCTGATCTTCCCTTTGAGAGCTGACTGGTGGTGATTTAACCTGGGGGTCACCACACCTCAGGCGAGGTGCAAGGTTGAAAAGGTGGGGACCTTTGCGAATAACCTCTGGTGGTATGTGGATTGAACCCACGCTGTTGACGTCGAATCAGCCATCCAGCCAACTTAACATGTGTAACAGTTTTAAAAAAGACTGCAATAACTAGATTTGTCGACTTTTGTTAAATTAACCTCAATTGATTGGCGTTAGTTTAAAACCACCAATAATCCAGTTAAAATGAATCATTGTACTGCAAGCAGGATTTAAGGCTTTAAATGCTGGATGTAATTGGTAGAATTGTAACTGTCGTGCCTGATTTTTCTTCCAAAGGTTATTTACAAAAGTTCTTTTAACTTGTCGATGATATCATATTTTCTGTCCAAAGAAAAATGTGTTCTGGGTTAGAAATGACAACCTTTTTTTAAAAATTAAAACATTTAGAGTACCCAATTCATTTTTCCAATTAAGGGGCAATTTAGCGTGGCCAATCCACCTACCCTGCACATCTTTGGGTTGTGGGGGCAAAACCCACGCAAACACGGGGAGAATGTGCAAACTCCACACGGACAGTGACCCAGAGCCGTGATCGAGCCTGGGACCTCAGCGCCGTGAGGCAACAGGGGTAACCCACTGCGCCACCGTGCTGCCCTGAAATGACAAACTTAAAGCACGATAGGATTAATGTGCACTCGTTGTATGTGGCCTTCCATATTGGGAAACTATAAATTGGAATTTAGAAGCTTCTTTGTCTGCACAATTTAATTGATCACTAGATTAACTGGCCAAATCATAATTAGAGCGACTAGCATCATTTCGACAACTTTACAAGCAACATGCCACGTTAGAGAAGTTAGGGTTGGCACAAAGGAGATGGGTAGATTTGAAAGAGGAGTACAAGATTATGGCAGGCTTTGATAAGGTAGACAAAGAAACTACGGAAGGGACGTTCCAGCCCCAGCTCTGGCGGGCATCTTCACTGGCAGGAAGGGAAGATTTGGAGAGCTGTTGATTTTTAACGACTATCCAAATGTTCCGATCCCACCTGCGGCAATGTCAGCCAGTGCCTGGGCCAAAAAAATCCCAGCCCCTGTTTTCATTAGCTGAAGTTTTAAGGAACAGGTGACACAGATTTAGGGTTTTGCGCAAGAGTTGCAAAGGGGTGTGAGGAAGAACTACCCTTATACTGTTTCTGGGGTTTGGGGTCAGGGCCTTCAATAGCTACTGTCATGCAACCTCAATCACGCTTATGAGTTGCAAAAGCAGTTGACTCGCACAGCTCTCTCCCTCTCCTGATACACCTTCTTACACTGCGTCTCAAATTGACTCCTATATAACACCTGCGTTTCATTCCTTTCTCCAGCGTCTAAGGCCCTAATGAGCCACATGTCTATCTCGCCCTTTGCCTTTTCCATTTCTTGTTTTACAGCCTCTAACTGCTGTTTTAACCGAGCATTTTCTACCTCTTTCTCGTGTAATTCCCTCATGCAATTGGCCATTGTTGTGGCCTGACTTAATTTGGAGGCACATTTCCCTTGGCCCCTTCCGAGCTTCTTCCCAATGTTGCTGACCAACAGGTTCCTGACCTTCATACACCTTATCAGCATATTCCACAGTTTGGCCACTTCATTTTCAGATACACCTGGAGTACCTTCTCCCAACCTTCCGAACCATTTTCTATTTGCCTTTGTCCACTGTTGTATTTTGTTTCAGCACGGTGTTCCATAAGTCAGACAATTTAACAATACCCACCCAGGGACACCAAAATGTTACTTCTTGGATTTGGGTAAACTGACACAGTGGACAAGGACACTCAACCTCTTCATCTATCGTACAACAATCTCCTTTATTGTATCTTACTCATTACTGACTTAGGAAAACATATCACAAAGTATCAAAGTCTATTACGCAAAATGTTGGTGTAAATGTTCTGCTGAGACAGTGAACTTTGGATTAATAGTGACTCCAACAGATGTATCCTCCAAAGACAATGGGCGCGATTCTCCACTCCCACGCCAGTTGGGAGAATCGCCTGGGCCGCCAAAGTTTCCGGGGACGCCGGTCCGACGCCCTCCTGCGATTCTCCCAAGCGGCGGGAACGGCCTCGTCGAGTTTCGAGTTTCGCGGGCCGCAGGCCGGAGAATCGCCGGAGACACCGAAAATGGCGATTCTCCGGCACCCCCGCTATTATACCCCGGATGGGCCGAGCGGCCAGGCCAAAATGGCGGGTTCCCCCCCCGGCGCCGTCCACACATGGTCGCTGCAGTCATGGGCTGTGCGTGAACACTGGGGGGGGGGGGGGGGCGGCCTGTGGGGGGGTGAGGGGGGATCCTGCACCGGGCTTCATCTGGAATGTGGGGTGGCCCGTGATCGGTGCCCACCGATCGTCGGGCCGTCCTCTCTGAAGGAAGACCTCCTTCCTTCCGCGGCCCCGCAAGATCCGTCCCCCATCTTCTTGCGGTGCGGACTTAGAGAGGACGGCAACCATGCATGCGTGGGTTGGCACCGGCAAACCCGCGCATGCGCGGATGATGTCCGTTATGCGGCGCCGGCCGCGTCATCTATGCGGCGCCGCTTTTACACGGGCGACAAGGCCTGGCGCGTGTAGATGACGCGGCCCCGATACTGGCCCATTGTCAGGGCCTGAATCGGTCGGGACCGGGGCCGTTCCACACCGTCGTGTACCTCAACGGCATTCACGACGGCGCAGCCACTTCGGCGTGGGAGTGGAGAATCCCGCCCACCAGGTCAGTGATGACCAATGCTCCACGGACTGTAGAAGCTGTTATTCTAAGCTGCCAAAACAGCTGCGAGAGGTCTAAATCCACATCCAGGACTGGTAACATCCTTATAACTGGCAACAAATAACCTTATGACCTTATGTAATCACACGCGCAACATATTGATTGGACAAATGTAACATACTGTGTAAAGAAGTGATAACTATATATTGAATGAACTGCGATACTCAGGGAATTGATTGGCTGTATGTAAATGAGAATGCAAACTAATTCTGCTTTTGAAAGTGTATATGAACCCAGTTTAAGCCACAGCTCAGAGGGGAAGTGTGCTGGCAGGACCGAGGGGTCCAGGACCTTTCTCCCAGAGGTCTGCAACAATAAATTGATTCTTTCGCTCACGCTAAGGTCTACTTGGGAATATTTTCACCCAACACAAAGTACCAAAACTCATGGCTTGAGCTTACATATTACACATTGCGAGGCGAGGTGATCAGTCTCCCTCCTGATTCGTTCCAAAGTCTCTGAGCCCCAGACCCAGGGTTCTTTAACGATAGTTATTCCTGCAGGTTATCGTTATCGATGTCGCCAATGTATTTCCTTTTATCCAGATCCTTCTGGCACCGATCATGCTCACAGGGCTTGTGGTCGGTCACTGTGCCATCTGAGGTATAGCAACAGCCACGCCTCACACTGCTGACCACAGCAGCTCCACCGCCCACACAGATCTTAGACTTACACAGAGTTAGCCTTTTTGACCATCAAGCTTTGCTGGCAGCTTACGGATACATAGCAGGCTACAAGGGAAATAATGTCGCAGGGCTACAAGGGGAGTCGGACTGATTACATTTCTCTACACAGATCCAGCAGGGGCTCAATGGGCCAAGTGGCCTCCTTCTGTCCTGTACTGACTCCATGACAACCATTACAGATTTGTGAGAAAATAGGTCCAACGTGAATGGTGCAAAACATAAACTGGGCTGGATTCTCCGCCGCCCGCCATCGGTAGCGGAGTGCCCGGTGCAGCGGAAAATCCAGCATCGGTTAAAAAAATGGGATCGGTGCTGGGCGGCGATCCTGTTCCAATGATCCAGTCCCCTGCTGGTGGCAGCATCGAGGTTTGTGCCCCGCACCAGCGGGAGGATGCAAATGGGTCAGTTAAGTGGAAATGAGAGCAGTTAACTGACTTTGATGTGGTCCAAGAGCTGTCACTCATAGCTAGATGTTTATAAATATTGAAGTTAATTTCACAGCAGGCTACTTAAAATCCACTCAAGCATGAAGGGAAATGAGATGAAATAATCCAGACAGCTGGCTGTGTGTGTGCAAGCTGTCAATCACAGCCTAGTAAAATCAATTTCACACTGATGTGAATGAAGCCTTGCAGGTCAAAGGCCTGAGGGGTTTAAACCCAGCTGATGTGGTTTTCCCTTTGTAGGAATTTACAGCTGCTGCTTTCTCTGCCGGAGCCGTCAGGTTCATTGCACAGGTGAGTTTTAAAGAATTATTTTTTTTCACTGTCTCTGTCTGGACTGCTCTCGAGCTTACAGTCAGGGACCTGTCTTATGGGGGGTGTGGGGTGGGGGTGGGGGGGGGGGGGGGTCGTTCTTAAGGTTCAGTCGGCAGTTAGGAAGGCAAATACAATGTTAGCATTCATGTCAAGAGGGCTAGAATACAAGACCAGGGATGTCGTTCTGAGGCTGTATAAGGCTCTGGTCAGACCCCATTTGGTGTATTGTGAGCAGTTTTGGCCTTGTGCTGGCCTTGGAAAGGGTCCAGAGGAGGACACAAGAATGATCCCTGGAATGAAGAAGTTGTCATATGAGGAACGGTTGAGGACTCTGGGCCTGTACTCGTTGGCGTTTAGAAGGATATGGGGGGATTTTATTGAAACTCACAGGATGCTGCGAGGCCTGGATAGAGTGGAGGTTGAAGAAAAAACTAGACGCAGAGGACACTGGTCATAGAACATAGAACATACAGTGCAGAAGGAGGCCATTCAGCCCATCGAGTCTGCACCGACCCACTTAAGCCCTCACTTCCACCCTATCCCCGTAACCCAATAACCCCTCCTCACCTTTGTTTTTGGACACCAAGGGCAATTTAGCATGGCTAATCCATCTAACATGCACGTCTTTGGACTGTGGGAGGTAACCTGAGCACCCGGAGGAAACCCATGCAGACACGGGGAGAACGTGCAGACTCCGCACAGACAGTAACCCAGCGGGGAATTGAACCTGGGGTTATTGGTGCTGTGAAGCCACAGCGCTAACCACTGTGCTACCGTGCTGCCTCAAATCTCAGACTAAAGGGACAATTCTTTAAAGCAGAGATGAGGAGGAATTTCTTCAGCCAGAGGGTAGTGAAACTGTGGAACTCTTTGCCGCAGAAGGCTGCAGAGGCCAAATCGCTGAGTGCTTTTAAGACAGAGATAGCTAGGTTTTAGATTAATAAGGGGATCAGGGGTTATGGGGAGAAGGCAGGAGAATAGGGATGAGAAAAATATCAGCCACGGTTGAATAGCGAAGCCCAAGCACAAATCAGAAGCGATTCATCTCCGGCGGGAGAGAATTCCGGCCACTATTTTGGCACGATTAACACATGCTACAAGAAAGTAAATTCATCCTGAAAATTTGTAATCCGTAGGCTTGGATGTGAAAATATGTTCATTTCCATTCTTAGTTAAAATACAGTCTGAGTTGATTTGCCTCTGCCTGCATATTTAATCAATGCCTACAATGTCTACTTAAAATATACACACATGATCATCCAAGTGTTACGGTGGAAAAAAACATGAATCCCGAGCTCTTAATTGCAAAACCTCATCATTGGCCTAATTATTTCGATTGTAACAATCTTGAAAATAATTATTGCATGTATGGTGTTGCAGTTCAGTCATGTGGAATCACTTTATGAGCTAGCCATTCACTTTGCATTCAACGGCATGTACTTTTTGTAAACCCCTCTTGCATGCTGTTTAGATACTGATTTATAGTCGCAGTTACCTTCATTAGACGAAATGAGCTCGTAGCCCCATTACACATCTATGCTTGCTTCAAGAACTCGGCCGAATCCATTCGTAACTCAGTGCCAATTCCCTCCAGCAACCTGGTTTGGAAACAGGAGCCAGGTTTTTGGGCTGTGGAGCATTGGATTCAATTACACTCAACAGTTGAAAAGCACAAAGCTGATTTTAATAGGATTCCAGTTAAATAGGGATCAAAAAAAATCAAAAGCACAGGCAAAGTATTTTTCCATCTGTAATCGTGAGGCGTCCAGTACAGAATTAGCTTTGCATTTTTCTCCAATCTAAAGGGACTGCAGGGATTTCAAGAGTTTGAGCGATTATGCATTTGTATGGAGAATTGAATGATATGTTAAGTATGTGTGCGCCTGGCCAGAAAACTTTCCTATGACTAATGAGTTGTACAACAGTATAATTTCAGCAACAACTTTTAAGTACTTTTCTTAGTTTCATGTGAAGAATGTGCGTCAATAATTGTAGCTTAAATTGCACCTCCAGCTTTGCCATTTTCCTGAGGAAATTATTTTTCAATGCTTGTGGCATATTATTTTAAATCAAAGCCTCAAAACTCTTGCCATATTTTCAACATCAGTAGTAGTCGAATGCTTTAAGATGCACAATGTCACAGAATGCGGCTGAAACTTAAAGACTGAGAGACCAAAATTGTTTGCCTTCATTCTGTGACATTACCCCGAAAAGGTGCCGGAATGTGGCGACCAGGGGCTTTTCACAGTAACTTCATTTGAAGCCTACTTGTGGCAATAAGCAATTTTCTTTCTATCTTTTCTTCATTATGATAAATGTAAAGAACTGTAAGGGTTAATGTTATGTCCAAATTAACCACTGGAGGGAGCTAGATGCAGAACTATGTAAGGCATTGATGCTAAGCCTTATGGATGAGAGGTGAGGAGAATGCGAGAAACAGACTATACGAAACATAGTGTGAGTGAGAGCAGATCATAGTTATTGTATTAATGTAGAGATGAGTAGTAGCTGAATGTAGATTGTACATTTATTATCAACTGTTTTTATCTAGGAGTAAGTCTCAAATTCAATTAAGTAGTGTAAATAAATCTTTAGCTTTGTTCAATAC